>NW_005871049.1:1958233-1998003 GCF_000147115.1 Myotis lucifugus | reverse complement strand
ATTCTGGGCCAGCTTTAGCTCTGAGGCCTCGCTGCTGAAAACATCGATACAATGTTGCGGTCTGGCTGGATGAATCCCGGCTGAATGAAAGCTGGTTTCTGGGGTTTTGTTTAGCTTCTTATTTGCAACATAGTACATAGTTGCTTAGAGTTGCAGCTGAGAGGCCGGCAGCGGCAGGCGGGGAATGTTGGAGTCCACAGTCACTGGAGCAAGCAAGCCTCCCTGCTCGCTTCAGTGCATGGCTGACGGCCGCCATCTTGGCTGACAGTTAATTTGCATATACTCACTGATTAGCCAATGAAAAGGGTAGCGGTCGTACGCTAATTACCATGTTTCTCTTTTATTAGTGTAGATAGATTGATTGATTGATTTTAGAAAGGAAGGGAGAGGGAGAGAGATAGAAACATCAATGATGAGAGAGAATCATTGATTGGCTGCCTCCTGCATGTTCCCTACTGGGGATTGAGCCCGCAACCGGGCATGTGCCCTTGAGCAGAATCGAACCTGGGACCCTTCAGTCCTCAGGCTGATGCTCTATCCACTGAGCCAAATCGGCTAGGGCTCCATTGATTCTTGGAGAGAGTGAAAGTAAGGGGGGAGAGAGCGAGAGAGAGAGAGAGAGAGAGAGAGAGAGAGAGAGAGAGAGAGAAACATCAGTTTGAGAGAGACACTTTGATTGATTGTCTCCCACATGAGGCCTGACCAGGGCCAAGGAGTGAACCTGCAACTGAGGTACATGCCCTTGACTGGAATCAAACCCGGGACCTTTTAATTCACAGGCCTGTGCTCTATCCACTGAGCCCAACCGGCTAGGGCTCAATTCAGATTCTTTGACCATTTTACAAATTGAGCCATTTGTCTTTTGTTGTTGTTGAGTTATAAGGGTTCTTTATGTATTCTAGATACAAGTCCTTTATCAGATACATGATTTATAAATATTTTCTCCAATTGTGTGGGTTGGGTTGTCTTCACTTTCTTTTTCTTTTTTTCTAGATACAAGTCCTTTATCAGATACATGATTTATAAATATTTTCTCCAATTGTGTGGGTTGGGTTGTCTTCACTTTCTTTTTCTTTTTTCTTTTTTTTAAAAAATATATTTTATTGATTTTTTACAGAGAGGAAGGGAGAGGAATAGACCAGAATCGAACCTGGGACCCTTGAGTCCGCAGGCCGATGCTCTATCCACCCTCCACTGGGGATGTGCCCGCAACCAAGATACATGCCCCTGACCAGAATCGAACCTGGGACCCTTGAGTCCGCAGGCCGATGCTCTATCCACTGAGCCAAACCGGTTAGGGCTGTCTTCACTTTCTTGATGGTATCCTTTGAAATACAAAGTTTTAATTTTTAAAAAAAGATTTTAAAAATGTTTTTATTGATTTGAAAGAGAGAAAGGGAGAGGGAGAGGGAGAGAGAGAAACATTGATGTTAGAGGGAAACGTGGATCAGCCTCCTCCTGCATGCCCCCTACTAGGGATCAAGCCCCCAACCTGAGTATGTGCCCTGACCAGGAATCGAACTGACAAACCTTTGGTGCATGGGACACTGCTCAACCAACTGAGCCACACTGGCTGGGCACGTATTGAATGTTTTAAAAAATCTTGTGGGATGTGAAGGTGATCTGGCTGCAACGTCTGTCACCCCATTGATCAGCAGGGTTGATTCGGCTGATCTGACTGGCTTGGTGGGTGTCCCCTTTCTCCCTTACTGCTCCATATGTGTCCCTCCTGAAGCTGCATGCTCAGTGGAAGAGGACAACTTTCCCCCCCCCCAAAATAAAAATAATAACAAAAATTCTTGTGGTACACTGGTTGAAAATCGCTGATCTATTCTATTCTATTGATCAATGGGCCTCTTTTGGGGGTTTGGGGGGGCCTATCATATATATATATTTCAGAGAGTAAGGAAGAGGGAGAGAGAGAGAGATAGGAACACCAGTGATAATGAGAACCATTAATCTGCTTCCTTCTGAATGCCCCACACTGGGGATTGAGCTTGCATCCTGGGGACTGAGACCACCACCCGAGCATGTGCTCTGACCAGGAATCGAACCGTGACCTCCTGGTTCATAGGTCGACACTCAACCACTGAGCCATGCCAGGCAGGCAGGCCTATCTTTATACCAGTACTACACAGTTTTGATTGCCTGACTTTATTTGTCCCCACCCCCATCTTTCTCACTGTCTAGAATGGAAGTACCAAGGGGTCAGGACTTATTTACTGTTGCGTTTCCAATGCCTAGACTAGAACAAGGCCTGGTGCAAGGTAGATGCTTGATAAATATTTGTGGTTTGAATAAATAAATTCTTAAATGACTACAGTGCTGTTGGGAGGGGAGGGTTGAAGATATAGGACCAAGAGGTCACTAAACCAAGGGAGTGTGAATAGGGTCATGGGGTCATGGGCCCGGGTGCAGAGGAGAAACCCCTCATCCTCTGAGATTTGTAGACAAAGGAAAGTGGGGCCTCAGCTCTGTTTTAAGTGGAAAGGGAAGGAAATTGAGGGAAGTTCCACCCAGTGCCTCTGTTTTCGTGGAGAGGTAGGAACTGAGAGGAAAGGGAGGGGCTGAGGACAGCTGAGTGCCCTTAGGGCCCCAGCCAAGTGTTAGGCCTAATTGGTGGGCACCCTTGACTCATTATTGGATTCCCTCTAGGGCAAGCATGTCAAACTTGGCATGTGGCCCTCTGGCCTCGAGTTTGACATGCTAGGGCTTTGTGGGGCAAGGGGTATCAGATGAAGTGTCAAGAGGTCAAGTGCTAGAGAGGGTACAAGTAAGCAATGGCTGGGGGCACGGGCTGGCAGAGACAGGAGAGAAGCCACAGAGCAGGGCCCTGACCACAGCAACATTTTATTTCTTTTTCTTCTTTAAATATATTTTTATTGATTTCAGAGCCAAGGGAGAGGGAGATAGAAACATCAGTGATGAGAGAGAATCATTCATCAGCTGCCTCCTGCACACCCCTTACTGGAGATTGAGCATGCAACCTGGGCATGTACCCTGACTGGGAATCCAACCATGACCTCCTGGTTCATAGGTCAACATTCAACCAACCACTGAGTGACACCAGCCAGGCAACATTTCTTTTTCTTTTTTAAAAAATATATTTTATTGATTTTTTACAGAGAGGAAGGGAGAGGGATAGAGAATTAGAAACATCGATGAGAGAGAAACATCGATCAGCTGCCTCCTGCACACCCCCTACTGGGGATGTGCCCACAACCAAGGTACATGCCCTTGACTAGTATCGAACCCGGGACCTCTCAGTTCACAGGCCGATGCTCTATCCACTGAGCCAAACCAGTCAGGGCGCAACATTTCTTTTCAAAAAATATGTTTCTATTGATTTTTTTCATAGAGAGAGGAAGGGAGAGGGGGAGAGAGAAAGAGAGAGAGAGAGAGAAAGAGAGAGAAAGAGAGAAAGGAACATCAATGTTAGAGAGAAACAGCGATTAGCTGCTTTCTGCATGGCCCCTACCTGGGATCAAGCCTGCAACCTGGGATCAAGCCTGCAACCTGGGCACATGCCCTGACTGGGAATTGAACTGGTGACCTTTTGGTGCATGAGATGGGGCTCAACCAACTGAGCCACAGGCCACAGTCAGCCACCCCTGGACACACACAGGATAGTGTGGAGTGCTGAAGAGAGGTTTGGCAAGGTGACTTTGAGGCTTGGCTGACCCTATATCAACTCACTTGGTCAACACAGCTGGGGTGGGCCCAGCTAAATGAACACACAGGCCTGCCCTCTCTGTGTATCTGAACTTGATGTCTACCCATTTTTATCTATAGATTTGTAATATTCTCAATCCTTCAGGAGGCCTTGAAAGCTATCCTTATCTATCTATCTATCTATCTATCTATCTATCTATCTATCTATCTATAAAAGGCTAAGTGACCATCTGACTGTCTGACTGTCCAACCGGCCAGTAGGTATGATGCGCACTACCGGGGGGCAGACGCTCAACACAGGAGCTGCCAAACTGCGGTGACTTAGCAGCGGCAGTTCTCAGGTGATGCACCCCGGAACCAGAGAGGAGGGAGCCCGACTCCTCATGGGGCTGCGCGATTCCACCTTTGGCCGTGGGTTATGTTGTTTCTCGGGCACTGTTGGCCCCGAATCTGGTTTACTGCACACTTGTGTTTGCATTCCACACCCTGTATGACAGCAACTTTGCAGAGTGCCCTCTTGCACTCTGGGACACCTTGGGGGATGTTGGAGAGCCGGTTTGGGCCTGATCCCCGCAGGTCAGGCTGAGGGACCCCACCTAGTGGAGGGCCCCCGCTCACTCTGCAGACTCCCTTTGAGCCTCGGCACCGCCCCAGTTGCGGCCTGCTGGGGAGGGACTGCGGGAGGCTGGCTCTAGGCCGTGCCTGGCCAGTCTCATCCAGTCCCACCCCAATGGCCACCTTCTAATTAATTTCCTTTCAATGTGCACGAATCTGTGCACCGGGTCACTAGTAGGATATAAAGGAGGTATAAAGGGGCTTAGTGGTTGAATGTAGCTAAAAGGGGGAGAGGAAAAACTTCAGATGTCATCAGGAACAGTGCTTCCAGGCACTGGGGTTTAATTCTGCTGGCGTGGCTCTGGCCTGTATTGCTAGGTGGTTAGAGCGTCGGCCTGTGCACTGAAGGGTCTCTGATTCGATTCCTGGTCAAGGATACATACCCACCCCCATTGGGCTGCATGCAGGAGCAACCAGTCAATATGTCTCTGTGACATCGATGTTTCTCGCTTTCCCCTTCTCCTCCCCTCCCTTCCACTCTCTTTGAAAAGCAATAGAAAAAATATCCTCATGTTAGGATTAACAAACAAACAAACAAAAACACACACCACCTAATTCTGCTGGTGTGGAGAGTACCACGATCAGATATAACATTGTGAAAGATGGCCCTGCAACTATGTGGAGGATAAAAGTGGAAGCAGAGAGAACTGGAGGATACTGAGGCCATAAGGGAAGAGGAAGCTGTGACTTGGACCGGAGAAGTGGGAGAGAAATGGGGATAGAAGATGGACTAGGAAGTGTTTCAGAAGGTAGAAAGGACAGGACCTTGAGACTGGATGGAAGCATGCGGGAGTATGAAGGTCAAGGTGGGGTCCAGATTTCCAGCTCAGATGAGGCTGAGATGGGGCGACAGAAGGAACACAACTGGGGCGGGAATGTATTTTATTCAGGGTTTTTTTTTAAAATTGATGTGAGAGGGAGAGGGAGAAAGAGTAAGAAACATTGATTTATTGTTCCAATTATTTATACATTCATTGGTTGATTCCTATATGTGCCCTGACAGGGGATCAAACCTTGGCATATTGGGACGATGCTCGAACCAACTGAGCTACCCAGCCAGTGCTATTGTGATTTTTTTTAAAAACATACAGAAAAAGAGAAATATAACCAATATACCTAGATTCAATATATGTTAACACTTTGCCACATTTGTTTAGTAGAAAAAGAGATTTTTTTCTGAACCATTTCCAAGTGTATTACAGGCAGTCTGATACTTCTCACCTAAACACTTAGCAAACTTCTCCAAATCGTCAGGATAATCTCCTACAAAGCCACAAAACCACCCAGTAAATAATTCTCTAATATCTAATGCTCTTCCATATTCAAATTTTCCCAAAATGTCTTTGGCAGATGGTTCTTCTCCTGAACTATATACTTATCAAGGATCATGTATGACATTGGTCCTTGTATCTCTTCAGTATCTTATAATGTTCCCACCTCATGTTTTCCATGACTTTTTTTTTATTTTTAAGAAAACCAGACTGAAATAAACAAATTCGTACATACATACATAAAAGAAAGGTGGGCTGCCTTCCATGACTTTTGTTTGACATTTGAAGTGACCAAGCCAGTTATCCAAGGAGGCCCCACATTCTGCCATTGGCTGGTGCTTCCTCATTGGCTGGTGCTTCCTCTGCCCTGCATTTCCTGTAAACTGGACATTAAGTCAGAGTCTTGATTAGATTTGGGTTAACATTTTTGGGAAGAATGCTTTGAAGTAGGCAGCTGCTGGTGTTCTGGCATGTTAGGTTTAGAGAGCCTGGAGGTCATCAGGGGCTGACGTCATGTTAGCGGTTGAACATACATGTAATTGGAAGATGTGGAGGAAGAATCAGTTGAGAGAGAGTACCTGGAGGTTCATCAGAGAGGGTCATCAGACTTGAAGTCTTTGATTGGGGTGGGAGTGGTGATGAGAAATCCCAGGAAATCTATGGAAGAGATCCCCCAGGGGGTTTCCAGAGGAGTTGGTGATAAGACAGAACTAAAGAGATTACTACCTGAAGCCTGACTGTCAACAAAAGCCCTGCCCTGGCCCCACCACAAAAGAAAATCCTGGGCCCTTGCCTGGAAAGTCAGGTGATGTGTCTAGAGTTGAAAATAAGCCCCTCCCAGGGAGATTGCGGAGGCCTTAAATGATAGGGCATCTCTAAAATCCAAACTGGAAACACAGGGACTCTTTCCCCCTCCCCACAGGGGAGTCTGCTGTGAAGTTCTTTCCTCTTCCCCACGTGGGAATCTGTACTTGTTCTTCAATAAATCTCTACCTTTGCTGTACCAAAAAACAAAAACAAAAAGCCAAAACTGGAAACACAGAGCTAGGATAGCCAATGGGAGGATGGAAGTGATTTCAGAAGGCTTAATTAGTCATATTAACGAGCCTAAGGCAAAGGATGAGACCAGACAGGAGGAGGTCGGGGGTGGGGTGGGGCTCAAAGTGGTGGCATCTCCAGCCCTGCCCAGGGATTCCTGAGGCAGCCAGGGGACTTGGGCTACATTGAGCCCTGGATCTCCAGCCTGGACAGTGACTGAAGCTAAACCATGTAAGAGAGTGGCCCTTGCTGCCTTCTGCATCCCAAGCCTGTGGCAATGAGGAGATAGAAACACCCTCAGGACACCCAGCTCCTCACTGTGGACTAGGACACCTTGCAAGATGTGGTCCTATCTGCAAGTCCAGGGTTGTCATCTACCCTGTTCCTCTCCCTCTCCACCCATCAGCCGCTATGGGCTATGGGCTTGGCCTGCTTTGGTGCCCAGATGTGGAAGACCCCGCCCTGTTACTGCTAGCCTCTTCAGAGTTCTGTGTACCAGCTGCCTGTGCTGCTGTTTGAGAGGCAGCACGCTGTGAAGTTATGAACACAGACTCTGACCACGAGGCCTGGTTTGAACCCTCAGCTCTGACACGAAATAGTTCTGTGACCTTAGGCAAATGGAGTTGTTGAGAATTAATGTTGTCAAACTCAAGGGGTTCACTGCTTGTGGTATTCTATTCAAGAATGAGCCCAGCCAGCATGGCTCAGTGGTTGAGTGCCGACCTATGAACCAGGAGGTCATGGTTCGATTCTGGGTCGGGGCACATGCCCCGGTTGCTAACTTGATCCCAGGTGTGGGGCATGCAGGAAGCAGCCAATCAATGACTCACTCATCACTGATGTCTCTCTCTCCCCCTCTCCATTCCTCTCTGAAATAAATAAAAATATATATTTTTTTAAAAAAGAATGAGACTTGGCTGCTGTTAGGCAGTTTTTTTACTTGCAGCAAGTAAAGGAGAAGGGATTCACATCCAAAGCTCTGTCTCCTGGAAGGGAGGCTTAGCCATTGCTTATATACACTGTTTGGTTAAAGCCATATTGATTTCTTCTTTGCAGTTGGCTACTTTTATCAGAATGGGTTGCCTCAAGCTCATCTGGTTACAGCTGCTTCTGCAAAATACATTTTAACATTTAGCAAGAACAGCATTTAGTAAGAACCACCTAGACCTTGAGACCCTTGTCCTATCTAACATTAATATGAGCTTCAAAAAGTGCCTGGCACCTGGTGAGTCCTGAAGTTGTTCTAGTCATGATTATTGTTCTCATGAGGCTCAGAGAGTTCAAGATCTATCTGCCTGAGCTCATAGAGCACCCTTCTAAGATGTTTTTCCAGTACACCCCTGCTGCATTATGAATACCACTACCTCACTGCAGAGGTTTTCTGTGCTCTAAATCCCATGATTTTGTATACTCTGTCCTACTACTGTTTCTGTAGGTTAAATTTATCTTTATCAGACCAAGTGAAGGGTTTGTGGAGTTGGAAAACTAAAAAGGCATAGGAGTATATCCCTGTTGACAAGCAGTTTACATTCTAGTAAGAGAATAGGAAGAAAAAGTAGCCTAACACAAGGCTGTGTGTGATGAGGATTGTGAATTTCTAAAGGGTAGGAAGTTCAACAACCATAAACAATACCTGTGTGCCCTAGCCAGTGTGACTCAGTTGGTTGGGTGATGACCTGTGCACCAAAAGGTTCACCATTCCAGGTTGGGGCACATTCCTATTGGGGGTGCAGGAAGCAGCTGATCAATGTTTTGCTGACATCATAGTTTCTCTCTCTCTTCCTTTCTTTTTTTAAAAAAATATATTTTATTGATTTTTTTACAGAGAGGAAGGGAGAGGGATAGAGAGTTAGAAACATCGATGAGAGAGAAACATCAATCAGCTGCCTCTTGCACACCCCCTACTGGGGATGTGCCTGCAACCAAGGTACATGCCCTTGACCGGAATCGAACCTGGGACCCTTCAGTCCGCAGGCGGATGCTCTATCCACTGAGCCAAACTGGTTAGGGCTCTCTCTCTTCCTTTCCCTTCCTCTCTAAAAACCAAATAAAAATAGTTATTTATATATAAACTAGAGGCCTGGTGCATGAAAATTCATGCACTAGAAAGAGGGTCCCTCAGCCCAGCCTGCCCCCTCTCACAGTCCGGGAGCCCTCAGGGGCGGGAGGCGACCCGGCGATCAGGGGAAGGCGATGCCCCATCACACCTCTGCTGCTGCCACTGCAGGCAGCGCAAGCCTCGGCCGGCCCTGGTTACCTGAGCCTCGGGTGGCCCTGGGCGGCTGGAGGGCTGAGGGAACTGGGCGCCACCATCTTGTGGCTGTGGGTGCCGCCATCTTTGAGGGCATGGCAATCAATTAGCATATTCCCTCCTTATAGGCTGTGGGTGCTGCCATCTTTGAGGGTGTGGCAGTCAATTAGCATATTCCCTCCTTATTGGCTGTGGGCGCCACCATCTTTTGGGACAGCGTGAGGGTCAATTAGCATATCCCCTCTTTATTAGATAGGATATATATGTTTTTTGGGAGCTCATCATGCAGAAAAACAACCTAGTACAGTGGTTCTCAAACTTCCTAATGCCGTGACCCTTTAATACAATTCCTCATGTTGTGGTGACCCCCAATTTCATTGTTACAAATTGAACATAATTAAAGCATAGTGATTAATCACAAAAACAATATGTAATTATATATGTGTTTTCTGATGGTCTTAGGTGACTCCTGTGAAAGGGTCGTTCGACCCCCAAAGGGGTTGCTACCCACAGGTTGAGAACCGCTGACCTAGTAGGTATATAGTAGTCTCATTTTACAAATGAGGAACCTGAGGCTCAAAAATGTTAAACACCTGTGTATGTAGGTCACATGATGAGTGAGTGACTTGAACTTGGTTCTTTCTTCCTCCAAATCACCGCTTTGAACCAGTCATTACAGAAGGTACTGGGATGGGCACACCCGGGATGAGCTGCAGAAGCCAGCTAGAGAGAAGAGGTGCATTTAGCAAAAGGACACTGGATCATGGCAAGTTGGCCCGCTGTCCGCACGTGGCCCACAGGACCGTCCCACCGCAGCTCTGGCTTTCGTTTGGGCCACACTTTGAGGCCACAGTTCTGAGATAGGCCTCTGATTGGCCTGCTTGGGTCAGGTGGCTCCCAGGCTGATAACCTGCGGTGGCTGTGGGCTGAGGGATTCACTCTATGGGCTTGGAACCTTGGAAAAGGGGATCAGTGTTCGCTGGGCCCCACAAGAAAAGGCTGCCAATACCTAGTAATGTCTGGGTGCCCCAGATCCAGCTATCGACCCCACTGGCCCTTAATGCCTATATATCCGAATTCACCTACCTCCCTGCCCTAGGGCTCTGAGAAAAGAAGAGATGGAAGAAGTCTGGGTCAGCCCTTCTTTGTGGGCTCTGGGTCCTGCCCTAATGCTTCTTCTGCCTTAAAAAAAAAAAAAGTATTGATTGTTTTTTTTTAGAGAGAGAAAGAGGAAAGGGAAGAGAGAGAACGATTTGTTGTTCCACTTATTTATGCATTCATTGGTTGCTCCTTGTATGTATCCTGACCAGGGATTGAACGCACAACGTTGGCATCTCAAGATGATGCTCTAACCAACTGAGCTACCAGGGTAGGGATTCCTCTGCCTTTTGTGCATCTTTTTCCTTTTTCTGGAATTCCAGCCCTGTTTTCTTGCTCCATGCCGGCAATCCACAAACAGTGTAGTCTCTCCTTCGTTTTCAGAGAAAAATCCCAATGCTCCGCTAGTCAGGCTCTGCTCTTCTCTCCCCTCTCCTGCTGTTGGGTTCCTTTCCTCCTCTCCTTCCTCATCCCAGGCAGTCTGGCTCCTTGCCAACAGTCCCATTCTGGCCAAGTCTGGTGGCCTTTCATATCTTTGCTGTTTACTTCAGACAACATTTGACTCTGTTAACCCCTGGAGCTAACAAGGTTTCCAGGAACTTCCACTCTTGCCTGGTTCCCCCTACCTCTTTCACAAGCCCTTCTCCATGCTCCCACATCATGGGCTTTCCTCCTTTCTCCTCTTTTTCCTGTCTGGCAAACAGGTCCACTTTGCTGATCCTTCACCCAGTCTCCCTGAGGGACCAATCTACTCTGTCACTGGCATCCCCTAAATGCCAGCAATGCCTGAACCTCCATCTCTAGCCTAAATTTGTCCCAGAGCTCCAAACTCACTATCTGTATGTCTCAGGGGTACCTAAAGCTCAAGGTAGGTCATTTATTCAATAAATATTTATTAAGTTGAGTGCTAATTTAAAACATAAATATTTTTTAAAAAATATATCTTTATATATAACGTAAATATATACATATTTATTTATTGCTGTGTGCCAAAAACTTGGGATTACTGTGTCTCCCGTGACCAGCACACAATGAGTGCTTCATTACTGTGTGCTGAGTCCATGTAGGAATGAATGTCTGGCAGAGTGTCTGACACAAAGGAGGTGCTCAATCAATATTAGTTGCCTCGTCCCTCAGTCGGACTTCTCTCTATTCCAGGAATGGGAACTGTCCCACCCTGTCACTCACAATGCAAAAGCTGCGTAAGTGAGCTAAACTTAAGAGACAGAAAGCCAAAGTGGAAGTCTCCCTTGTTCTGTCTAACATTCCACACCCAAGGCAGATGAATCTGTCAGCTCAGCAAAGGCAGCACTGCCCAGTCTCTCTCCTGGAGGCAGAAAAGAGAACTACAAACTGCCATCCGAGGATAAGCAGCCACTGCAGCCAGACTGGGAGGTACACAGATCAGGGTTCAAATTCAGGACGCAAGGATTCTCCCTAAGGTTCTTAGAGGCACCCAGAGGGCATTGGTAGTTGGCTATTTTGGCTGAAGGACCTGGGAGGGAAAACCAGGACTTTTTGATGCACTATCGCCACCGTGTGACCAGCTGGGGAATTACAGAGAGAAGGTTCTCCAGCCTTAGAAGGGGCTACCTGGACTCTGCCATTCTCTGAAGGCTGAGAATGCGCTCCCTGCTGCCAGTGCCCTCTTCTGCTGTTCGGGCTCCCCTGGGCCTCCAAGGCCAGTGCTGGCATCTGTGGAGGAGAAAGCATCCCACCTCTTGGTTGAGGGCAGTTGTGCCTTCTCTGACTCCAGAGCTTTTGGGGTTTGGTGGATCTTCGGTTGGCATTCAAGGCCCTTCAGAGCTGGTGCCCTTGACACCTACTCTGTGCTTGGAACTCAGGGTGACTCAACTCTGGACTTACCCTGAGATGCTGTCTTTGCTTTCTCCTCCCTTTCAGCCCTCCAGGAGCTCGCTCTGTCCTCCCCCCTGCTTCAGAAGCATGAAGCACATTTCCCCAGTGAGCATGTGAAATTCCTGGGACAATATCCATGTCAAAAGCAACCAGTTATTGAGCATCTGCCGTGTGCCTGGTACTGTGTTGGGCCCTTATGAGCATTTACTCTGTATACTCTTCATTCAGAAACCCCACAGAGCAGGTTACTATGATTGCTCTCATTTTAGTAGAAGAGGACACTGAGGCAGAGAAAAGTAACATGGTCCATCCAAAACCACACAGCCCTCGAGTGACAGAGCCCTGCCTGTAACTGCTAGGACACCTAGCATGGTGGGTGAGGCACACAGACCTAGGTTCAAATCCCATCTGTCACTCACGACCGACTTAACAACTTTGAACCCAAGCATTCTGTCCTCTTCTAAAATGAGATGGCAGCTCCCACCAGGCACAGGTGCTGGCTTTGAGGGGCAGGCAGCGACTGGGGACCTAACACCAGGGGATGAGAAGTGAGGAGGGTGTGGAGGACACTGGAGTAAGCTGGGCCCCCTCAGGGAGGCTAGAGCCCGGGCTCAGGGATCCAAACTCCATCATCTCTCATCTATGTAACCCTTGCTTGTTCTGCCTGTGCCCATCCCAGCCTCTTCAGTGCTTTTCTCACTTGTATGGGCCTTTCCAAACACACATCTAGTCTTTTGCTGCAGGAAATGTTGTTGCTCATTGGGGACTCACCCCTCACAAGAGCCTGTGAGCTGTGTGGGTCTGTTGCTGCAGCCCTGAGAGTTCTGTCAACCTTTCTGGTTTATGGTCTCCTCCTTGAAGGCATCTTAGGCCTTTGCACATGCTGTCCCCACTGCCTGAAGCACTCCTCTCTTTGCCTAGTTAATGCTGAGGGGCTGGAAGGTCTCGTCCTGGGGGGTGGAGGGTTTGAGACCTGAAAGAGGAGTGGGAGCTTGGAAAACCAACAGGGAGTGGGAGAGTGTTCCCAGAAAAGAGAGCAACCTATGCAAAGGGATGGGAGTGCACACGTTGTAGGGAGGGGGAAGGCGAAGGGAAGGATTGAAACTAAAGAGAATGAGGCATGCCTAAGGCTAGGGCTAAATTCTTTCTTTTTTTCTTTATTAAATTGATTGGGGTGACATTGGTCAACATGAGCACATAGGTTTCAGATGTGGGTTTCTAAGTTACAAGATCTGTATATTGCATTGTGTGCCCACCACCCAAAGTCAAATCTTCTCCTGTCGCCTTATATTAGGACCCCCTTCTTCCCCCACTCCCTTCCCTCAGCTCAGGCTAAATTCTTGTGTGCTGTGTTAAGGAGTTTGGACCCAATTCTGAGGGCTGCGGGAAGGTTTTTAGGGGTGGGGGTAATTACAGTAGTTTTGCCCATCATATATTCAACTGGGTAGGTGAGGAAGGGCTTATCAGCATCACTCTGAAAAATAGAGCGTCCAGAACTGAACAGTTCTCCAGGAATGACCCGGTCAGGTCACCACCAGCAGGGGAAGACATCTCTCCACAGGTTTCCCACCTGAAACCTCTATGGGTACAGTCCAAGGCCCCCACCCCCACTTCACATGTGGCTGAAGTGGGGTGCTGCACTTCTTGTGGCTGCCAGGAGGTGGCACCATCACCCCAATGTGTCCCCTCCACTCAGCTCCCTGAGCTGGAGACCCTTCCCAGGGTGCTATCATGCATAGGAAAAGACCAGAGAGGAAAGAAGACGTGGGTGACGAAAAGGAGAGGAAGAGGCCAAGGGACAGCGATTAGGGGTGGTTTGGATGCAAGGTACAAGGACAGTTAGGGTGGCGAGAGAGTCAGGGTCAAGCAGAGCACATCTGTCTGACTTAAATTTTCACCAGTATCTGCCCTGCCCTCCATGCACCCTTCCTCCAATCTCTAAAGCATTCACATGGACTCCGCCTGGTCACCCAAGTCTTGGCCCCTTCTCACCTGCAAGTTCTTGACCATCTTCCTATCCTTCCTACCACAGTTACTGGGAGTGCTGTCCCAGTTCCCAGACGCAGCAACAGTCCCCTTGTCTGTCTCCCCACATCTGCCCCCACTCTCTGGTTTCTTCATGCCCTTAAGGATGAAATCCTGCAACCTGGAGGCTCACTGTGCGGTGACTTCATCTGGCGCCATGGACTCCCTTATGCTGTATTGTAGTGCACTGTCCACGTGGCCAGATTGGAATGCCTCAAATTCTCCCCATTCCTGCCTGCCACCAGACCTTTGCAGAATCTGTTCCCTCTGCCTGAAATGCTTTTCCTCCCACTCATCACAAGACCAAGTGCTCTCCTCCTTCAACTCAATTGTCACTTCTTCATGGAACCCTTCCCTGAGCCAGATCAGGGTCAGTTCCCATTGTAGACCCTCAGAGCTGCAGCCAACAGAACTTTAGAGCCTATGTTTAATTCTAGTCAGCACTTTTCTGGGCATTTGTTTATTTATTATTGAGAGAGAGAGAGAGAGAGAGAGAGAGAGGGAGAGAGAGAGAGGGAGAGGGAGAGAGAGGGAGAGAGAGAGAGGGAGAGAGAGAGATTTGTTGATTCATTGGTTGATTTTTTAAAAATATTTTTTGTTTTGATTTCGGAGAGGCAGGGAGAGGGAGAGAGAGATAGAAACATCAATGATGAGAGAGAATCAATGATCAGCTGCCTCCTACATGCCCCACATTGGAGATTGAGCTCGAAACCCAGGCATGTGCCCCGACAGGGAATTGAACTGTGACCTCCAGGTTCATAGGTAGATGCTCAACCACTGAGCCATGCCAGCCATGCCAGTCATAATTTCTTTCATGCAAATGAGTTTATGCTTTAGAGCTCATTCCATTCTTTTTTAAAAAATATATTTTATTGAATTTTTACAGAGAGGAAGGGAGAGGGATAGAGAGTTAGAAACGTTGATGAGAGAGAAACATCTATCAGCTGCCTCCTGCACATTCCCCACCGAGGATGTGCCCGCAACCAAGGTACGTGCCCTTGACTGGAATCGAACCTGGGACCCTTGAGTCCGCAGGCCGATGCTTTACCCACTGAACCAAACCGGCCAGGGCTCATTCCATTTCTTATGCTTCCACTCAGCACTTGGAGTCTAAGGTCTCTCCATGTGGGTATATACTATTTGTCCATTGGGTCCTCCATACATGTTATCTATCCGCTTCCCAGTGAACTGCTGATTGCCTCAAACCCCTCCCATAACTTTCCCTGCCTGGTCATATGTGAGGAATTGGGGGATGGGGGGAGATTCAGGGCAAAATTGCTAGATCAGAGGACATGTGTTTATATACAGTAATTAGCTGAAAGCTGCCAGATGGCTCCGAGATGGCTGTGCCCACAGTCCAGGAAGGCCTCCCATAGCCCCGTGACTCCTGGATTCATTCTCTAGCTTTTTAACTTCTGCCTGTCTAAGTGCAAAGTGAGAGCATCTCTTGCATTATTTATTTATTTTTAAATATTTTTATTGATTTCAGAGAGGAAAGGAGAGGGAGAGATAGAAACATCAATGATGAGAGAGAACCATCGATCGGCTGCCTCCTGCACACTCCGTGTTGGGGATTGAGCCCGCAACCCGGGCATGTGCCCCTGACTGGAATTGAACCCAGGACCCTTCATTCTGCAGGCCGATGCTCTATCCACTGAGCCAAACTGGCTAGGACGCTTGCATTATTTTTGAGTTTTAGAATCTCCTCATATGTTTGTTAACCTCTAGGTTTCCTTGGTCAGCCAATCACCTCATCATATCCTCTCTGTGTTGTTTGGAGGTGTCTGTCTTTTTTAAATGGATTTGCTGGCCTTCCTTAGATATTGGCCTCTTGTGCCCCATGCTGTCCTCAACCCAGTGTGGGGGAGTGCTGTTTACAAGCAGACACCCTGAGCCTGAAGGACTTTAAGGGTAGGGACAGTCCCAAGCCCCTCTGGGTTCCCAGCTCCACATAGGGCTAGGCTGCAGGGCAGAGGAGGTGAGGGGGTTGACTGTCCCCCTGCGGACACTGCAGGATTCATTAAATACGCTGCAGTATGTTTGGGGGGCACTGTTCCAGTTCCTACAGCGTTTGGGAGCCTCTTTGAGATCAGCTCACCAGCCTGGGATTTGAATTTTGAATTTGGGAAGTTCATTCAACATATATTTGTTCCGTGAATATCTGTGGAGTACATTCAAGGTACAACTGCGGACAGGACAACCTCTTGACCTCTCAGAGCTCACCTTCTAGTGGGATGGCAGCCGGTGAAGAGTGAACAAACAAGGTAATTACAGAGGAGAACAAACAAGAGGCTAAAATATGGAATAGCAGAGGGAGGACTTTAGCCGGGGTGGTCAGGGGAGGCTACTCTGAGGAGGTGACCTTTGTCCTGACATGTTCTAGGTAAATTTGCCATAAGCATCTTTGCTGTAAACATACATGTTTGCCACACAACTAATTGGCCATAAGGCAATCTTTCTGAAAAGATAAAGTAAGAAAAACAAATTTAAAACGAGAGACATTAGCCTGGCAGGTATAACTCAGTGGTTGAGTGTGTTGACCTATGAACCAGTCACCCTTCAATTCCCGGTCAGGGCACATGCAGGCTCTATCCTCAATGTGGGGCGTGCAGGAAGGAGGCAGCCAGTAAATGATTCTCTCTCATCATTGATGTTTCTATCTCTCTCTCCCTCTCCCTTCCTCTCTGAAATCAATAAAAATATATTTGAGGGGTTAAGAGATCAACCGAAGGACTTATATGCATGCATATAAGCATAACTAATGGACATAAGACACTGGGGGGTAGGGGAGGCTGGGGGAATGTCAAGGGGGGGGGAAGGAGACATATGTAATACTCTGTAATACTTTAAGCAATAAAACAAAATTTAAAAAAATAATTAAAAAATCCTGTCTAATAACAGACTATATATATATATATATATATATATATATATATATATATATATTTGAGAAAAAGAAAGACTTTATGGCAAAAACTTTAAATACATCGTCTTTGAAGTATTCATTCATAGTATACTTTTTTTTTTTTTTTTGCTCGTTGATTTGTCTCCTCCTTTAGGAAGGCACTGGCACTTCTCATCCTTGTCCTTTGTTAATGGAGGTGTCAGTTTCCAACTAAAGAATCGATAATTAGCACTCTCTAAAGACTTGTGAATTAGTAGCCCATAGCTGGGTTGAGTGTTGAGTGTGTGTGTGTGTGTGTGTGTGTGTGTGTGTGTGTGTGTTGGGGGGGGGGGTGTGACTGTGCTTACCTAACGACCTGCAAATTGGTATGTTATCATTTTCTAGTAGTATTCATTCTGGCTTGACAAGGAGCTTTGCAATCTGGCTTTATTCTTAGTCCTTATCATCCACTATTTTAAGACCACCAGGTCTAGTCCTCACTATATAGACCATTATGAGGGCTAAGATTTATCTATAATAATAAAAGCATAATATGCAAATCGACCGAACGGCCGAACAGCAGTACGACCGTCGGGATGACCACACTATGACACGCACTGGCACCAGGTCAGCCAAGGTGGGTGCAATGCGATTGGTCGGGGGGCCTGCCATCGCCCCACGATCGCCCCGCAGAGGGAGGACCAGGCCACCCTCTGCAGGGCGATCAACCGGGGGACTCCGAGGAACGGGGGAACTGGGGGTGTGTGGCAGCAGACGAGGGCAGTGCCAGGTCAAGGTGGGTGCGGGTGGGGGGTGGGGTTGCCAAGGCCCCGGCAGCCAGGGTGTGAAGGCCTACCCTTGCACGAATTTCGTTCATCAGGCCTCTGATGATAAAATATGATATAATATAAAAATGGAAGTGAAGGGGCGAGAACTTCCTCATGAGGATGAAACCAAACTGACAAATTAGCTTCAATACATTGTCTGCCGAATGTAAATCGAACTGTCAACCAGTTGTTAAGACCAATTAGTTGGGGGGCTAAAATTCTTGTGGTGAAAATGCTTGGGACCAAGATGTTCACAGCAGACATGCTTATGGCAACAATACCTGACAGTCTGACACGCAGCCAGAAGAACCAGGGACTAGCATTCCAGGCAGGCAGGGACCTGCCAGTGCTAAGGCCCTGAGGTTTGCCTGAGCTCAGGATGGTGGAAAAACAGGAAGGCCACTGGGGCTGGAGACTAGATGGGGGAGGGGTGTGCAGGGAGTTTGCGAGTGAGCAGGGACCAGCGCAGGCTTAGCCCGCAGGCCTGGGTTCTAGTTTCGGTTGGTGTGTGAAGTGGGCAGGAGGACTGTTTGGCTGTGTGGAGGGTGCTCGGTCAGAGGCTCCAAAGCTGGCTCTGGGGCAGCCTGAGGTTTGGGGGCCAGGAAGCTTTGGAAGCTGGTGTATACTCAGAGGGAATCTTTTTCTTCTCTGATATTATTTCCGGAAAAATTTTTCAATTTTTGTAAATAAGCAATGCATGTACCAGGTTCAAAAATAAAAAGAAACAAAGGTCCCCTCCCTCTCTGACCCCTGTCGCCTAGTTCTCCCCAGAAGCAACCTCTGAGCCACCTGCCCCAGTGATTGCATCTCTATATCCTCAGGCACAAATCTGACACAGGTGAGAGTGCACTGTGCGCCATGCGCTCTGCTTGTAGCGTGAATTTTCACCTCGGTGGTGTGAATTGGAGAGAATTCCCTGCCATTGCACTCGGAGCAGCCCCTTTGTAAAAGCTCTAGAGTTGTCCTGTCAATACACAGCCCTTTAAATTAATGTGTAAATTAATTATAATAATTAATTCCTCAGTTGCACGAGCCACAGTTCAAGTGCTATAGCTACTACATGTGGCTAGTGGCTACTGTCTTGGACAGCACAGATATAGAACATTTTCATCACCAGAGAAAGTTCTATTAGACAGTGCTGCTCTAGAAAATTCCAGACCAAAAAAAAAAAAGAGAGAGAGAGAGAGAGAATACAGAATTCCAGACCATCCATCATTTAGGTCTTCAGGGGTTGCTGAAGGGGACAGAAGCTGGGCTGTGTTGGAAAAACCCCTCAGCATATGCAGTGGGTCCCCCGTGATAATAACAATCTCTGTTCCCCCCCCCCAAGATGCAAGAGCTCCCCCTCTTTGAAGGTTCTAGAGTAGTGATGCCCAATATGGGTCTCACTGTTTCAGCCCTGCCAGCCAACTCTCTGCTTCTGGAACCTGATTTCCTAGGGGCCTCAGCTGTGGGAGGAAGGGGCCTCATCGTCCCCCTTACCAGATCACGTAGCTGCCGGGAGCCGGTCCATCCTTGCTGTTTCAAGGGACCTGGCATATATGGCATACTGTTCTTAATATGTTTGCTCCCCTTCTTGGCGCCATGTGTTTTAACCAAGGTCACCTCTCTGAGAAAGGTTGTTTCCCCAGGTGGGGATTTTTCCCTGAGGTTAGGGAGGGGATACAACCCCTTAATTAAGTGCCAGGCGGGTAGTTAAGCTACATAATCTTTACTCCCTGGAATGGAGATAAGAAACGCCCTAACCTTTGTAATAGAAATTGACAGGATTAAAATCGGCTGGTATAAATACGGATGTAACAAGACAATAAACATCAAATCCTCATCAGATCCTAACCAGAACCTAACCAGAGAACATGGCAAAAGATCCTGGACAGAACCTGGCTACAGAACTTCACTGGAGAACCCCTGGAGAACCTGGCTGGAGAACCTAGCGAGAGAACATGGCACCAGAACTTGGTTGGAGATCCTAGCCAGAACTTCGCTGGAGATTCTGGAGGGAGAACCTCGCTATGCTGATGAACTGAACCCAGTTTCCATGTCATTCCTTCTTCGCCGACTCCGTCCACACCTTTGGGGATCCCTGGACCCGTTGGGGTTGGACTCCAACAGTAGCCATTTGACAAGCCTTAGTGTGGCCCTCTCTGCACTGACAGGGCTTGCATTCTTAGGGATGAAGCCTGAGGCCCCTGCCCTGAGTGGGACGGGGAGACATAAATGGGTCCTTCCAGTCACGCATGGAGGTGGCATGCCTACGCTGTGCCTTGAGGTCAGACTGGCCTTCTTGGAGGAGGGGATAACTGAGCGAAGACCTGAAGGGTACAAGTGTGGCCTGGGGAGCTGAGGGGAGCCCCTAGTGGTACCCTAAGAGTCAGCTGGTGAGATCAGTAAGGCCAGGTCAGGCTGGGCCCAAAGTATCAGCATTTGCACCTGGCACTGGGGGGCCGGAAGGGGCTGGCACTGTGGAATGTGAGCAGCCACCGATTTGGAGAGGATATGGGGGGAAGACTGGGTGAGTTCAGCTGTTGGTGATTTCACGCCTCCTCCTCAGTCACTTCTTGGGGACAGGCCCCAGCTGTGGGGCCCAGGTCCCAAGGAAGGTCAGATTTCGGCAGCAAGAGAATAAAAGGAGATTTCCTTCGGAGGGGAGCCTTCTCCCCCAGAGAGAGCTGCAGCTGCCTCCCTTCGGGATTAGGCCAAATCCTACAGCAGGTGGAGGGCTGGGGCGGGGGGGGGGGGGTCTCCCATCCCACTGTGAGTCTGGAGTGTGGGAAGAGGCAGGCAGTGTGGCTGAGTGTGTACACCTGGGTGCGTCTGTACCTGGGAATGGGTCTCCTTCATCTCTTCATTCAACACTTTACTGCCCCTCAGTTCTGCCAGGTGTGGCCCTGGGTGGGGATTTGGGGGACAAGGACAGTAACCACTCAACTGGATCTAGGGCTATAAAGCGGAGGAGGGGGAGACTCAGAAAATGGGGGCAGCTTCCCTTGGGAAGCCAAGAGAGTTCATACTGGGGGGTTGGTTTTCATTGAAAACCTTTTGTGACATTGGAGTTTTTGTTGAGTTGTTTCAACCTAGAACATGCGACACCTCTATAAAAACCCTGGTTCCCAAAGTGTGGCCCCCAGGCCAGCAGCTATTCTCCCTGAAAGTTTTCAGGCTCCGCCTCAAACCTACCCAATAAGAGATTCTAGGGTGAGACCAGCAGTCCAGGGCCTCCAGGAGACTTGGAAATATGCTGAGCTTTCAGGACTGATTCAAAATCCATCCACGCAGTGCTGGCTTTCTGTGCTGTATTTGCAAGAAGGAGACCGGGAGAGCACCTCTGAATAGAGGTCTCAGCCTGCAGAGGGGTCCAACCTGGGAGGGGCTCTAGGGAGGGCACCCCGAGAAATGAGGTTTGCGTGACACTTAAAAGGTGAGGAGAGCGTGGCTCAGTGGATTGAGCATCATCCCATGCACCAAGAGGTTGCTGATTCGATTCCTGGTGAGGGCAATGCCCGGGTTGTGGGCTCGATCGCTAGTGGGGGGCCTGCAGGAGGCAGCCGATCAATGTTTCTCTATCATCGATATTTCTATCTTCTCTGTAAAAAATATCAATAAAAACATATATTTTTTAAAAAGGTGAGGAGAGGGAGAGCTTGGGAGGTGAGGGGAGAGGAGTGTGCCCCAGAAGGAACAGCCCACCCCATGAAGGCCCTGAGGTGGCAGGAACCAAAGGCCGTGGGCTGGAGCCCCAAATACTGGGCCCGGCACAGCTGTGCTTGGGCCTCCTGAATGTCCATCCACCCTGAGTGTGGACACTCCATGAACAGATGTCCCTGCTTTTGCAAACCCAGCTCCCCTGGTCCTTGGAAAGGCCCGGTGACTGGGGCTGCAGGAATGAGCTCTGCGGTAGGACAGGGCCCCTGGTCAGAGGCACCGACTCTCCCACTTTCTCCTGTGCAACCTCGGCCCAGTCACTTCCTCCTCCTGAGCCTCAGTTGTCCTTATCTGGGCAGCAGGACAAGAATGCCTTTCTGTTGGGGCTGCCTTGAGGAGGGAATAAGATCCTGGCAGCCCGGCCCTGAGGCCATTCCCTCCTAATCCCAGTTGTTGACAGAGCACTTAAAACCACTCTCCAGGCGTGGCAGCATTCCTGTGTTTCAGGCTCAGAGGGTAATTTCGGTCATAGCAGCCCCCCTTCCATGCTGTGACCACCTGACCTTCCCTACCAGCAGCCTCCTGTCCCTGGACTCTGGCTCCCAGATAGCAGTGGCTGCCTATCTGATGCTCTCATCAGAACCCTGACTGATACATTGCAAGTGGCAAAGTCCAGAGTGACTAATGCTTCTTCTACAGGCTCCCGAGGCCAGTGTCACAGGCTAGACCACTCCGAACCCAGACTGACCAAGGGGCCCAGGCTCCAGCTGCTGCGGTGCTGCCCAGAGCAGGCTTGGGGGCGGGGAGAGGAGGCAGCCGAGCTTGCACGGGAATTAGCAGCATCTGTCTCACTCTTACATGCGACATCAGGAATGTGGAAGGGCCCTAGCAAGTGTGTGCCTGCCAGGGAGGTGGGCAGGGAGGGGGCACAGGGTGGGCAGCCGAGCTCCTCTTGGCCCCTGGAACCTACCAGGCAGCAGCTGCCCCGTCACTCTGAGTGACCTGGCTCAGGTCTCCCATGTGTGCAGGACCCACTGGGAACCTGGGACGGGGTGGGAGGGTTCAGCTCAGCTCCTTTGGAGCACCATCCTTGTAAGCCTGGGCTGCGACATCCCTCAGCTTCTCTACCATTAAATGGGAAGAATGGTCTATGTGGTGAGGCTGTGGTGAGGGAGAGTGGTGGGTGGCTGAGTTTGGGAGGGCAGTGGGTTCCTGGTGAGGAAGTGGAAAATGGGGACTCTCATCTCTTACCCACTTGTTTTTACACACTACTCCAACCCACACTTTCCCTCCAGGCTCTCCTGTGACTGGTTGGTTGATGAAGGACATAGTCACTGATCAGTGACAGCCAGGGGGAGACTTCAGTCTGGAGGTGGGGCTCAATCAGAAAGCTTGGGGGCTCCAGGAATTTGGGTTCTTGAGTGCAGAAGGTGCATAAGCCAAGAGTTGCTTTAGGAACCTGCCACTGGAGCCGCCTGCAGGGGAAAGCGAGTGAAGGGGACCTTGGGCTGCAAAGGGGACCTCAGGCTGCTGCAAAGCCCAAGCACTAGTTCTCACTGAAATACCCACGAACTCTGCGTGGTGTCCTCCCCACACCTGTGCTCACCAAGCCTCTGCTCATCCTAAACCTAAGCCCAGAGAGGCATGCAGGGCAGGAGCCCCCTCTCAAACGAGCGAAGGAAGTGACCATTGGCCAATGACAGCACTGGCCTCGGGTACTGGAAGCGTCAGGCCTTGAACCTCCCACTGTGTTTCCCCCTCCTTCGGGAAGGGGGTTGGGGTGCTTCCGCGGCTCCTGGTCTGTGCTTTCTCTGAGAGGGAGGCCCCTGGAGGAGATACAGTTTTGGGGGGAAATGAATAGTTCAATTTGGGACATAGTGACTCAGAGAGGCACGGATGGGGCATGAGGAGACCCAGAGTAGGAAAGAACCATGGCCATGAGGTGCTGCTCAGTCTTCCAGCACCAAATTCTGGACAGTCCTGTGCCAGGAGGACAGGGCAGGAGAGAAAGCCAGGCCCCGGGCCAGGCATCCTCATCCCATGGTTCAGCGGCTGGAGAGCAGCAGCAGTAACCCTTGGGATGGACTGAGGAAGGTTCCAGGCTCAGAGCCCTGGGAAGCTGAGCCTCTCTACTCCCTCCCCCCAAGGGCATCTGAGAACAGGGCCTTGAGGGCTCTCTAGGGGAGGACCGGGCAGGCAGGAACAGCTGCAGTCCAGCAGGGAGGACAGCAACCAGCTGCTGCTGGGGAGACTGGCCAGGGCAGGCGGGGCAGCACGGCCCAAGCTCCCAGCCTGAGCGGCAGAGCGTGGGAGCAGGCGGCAGCCTCGAAGTTGGGTTTTGGGCTTTCATGCTGTGTTAACTGTCAGCTTGGTTAATGCTGAGCAGATGGGGGAGGGGCACTGCCAGCTCCCTTGGCAACAGCCTCAGGTCACGCATGTGCACAGGGTACGGGAGGCCTGCCCCGTGGACGGTGCTGTGTGGACTCCTCTGCCCATAGCACCCGTTCACACCATCACATACACAAGATGGTGCCGGTGAGAAACAGACCAAGACAGAGGTCCACCCCGAGGCAGCTGGAGGTGGACGTGGGACCCAAGGCCTGGCACAGAGGCCTGTCAGTCTGTCACCTAGGCAGAGCCCCCGGCTTGGGGATCCCTCCACCCTTTCCCCCCTCCATCCGGGATGCAAGGCACACATCAGGCACAAGGAGATTTATTTCAAAATAATAATTTATAAAAGGCCATTTGCTTCTGTGTTTTCGGCAGGCTTCCAGCGTCAGCTAGGCGCACAGGGGCCAAGCTCCTTCCACCAAGATGCTGGGACAAGCAGCAAAGGGGAAGTGGGGGGCGACCTGGGGAAAGGGGGTTCAGAGGCCCAAGATCTCTCTTGGTGTAGGGAAGCAGGGAGGTTCCAGGCTCTGCAGCCAGGTTCAGCCAAACCCCTGAAATCAGGATCAAGTGTCAAGGCCCAGGATGCCAAGCAGAGCCCTATATTTAGGCTATTAGAATGCTCGGGCCATGACTCCCAGGGCAAGGGCTGGGCCTTGAGACTAGGGTTGAACTCTGAGTTGGGAACCCAAGGCCAGAGCCGGAAGCCTCAACTAGGGACCCCAGGACCAGGCACCGACCTCTCCAAAGCAAAACCAGAGACCTTGGACAGGACCCTGAAGTTGGACTGGGGCTGCCAAGATCAAGCACCACCAGGCTGCAACAGAGCCAGGAGGCCCCAGGCTGCTGGATGTCCTGCCTGTACAACCTCCTGCTCCTGCTCAAGTCTGCACCCCAGGACAGGGGAAGGAACTGGGCCCCAGTGGCAGGGGGTCATGGCTGAAGACAGAGTCACTGGAGGAGCAGGTGCTGCTGGCGTCCCCACCGGCTGGGGAGTAGGGTCCAAAGGTCAGGCGGAGGTCCAGGTACTGCGGGGAACAGTGCTGGTCAGCTCTGATAGTCAGCTCAGATAAAGCCCAAAGGGGAGTGGGCAGAGGGTGGTCACGGGACGGGAGAGGAGGAGTACCTCCTCAGAGATGGCCAGCAGGACCTTGTCCAGTGCCTCCACCAGCTGCTTGAAAGTGGGCCTCTGAGAGGGCGCCGCATGCCAGCACTCACGCATCAGCCCATACCTGAGAGGTGGGCAGGGTCAGAAGCACCCACAGGCCTGAGTGAAGGGAGGACCTCATGGCCCTCGTGGGTGGGCAGGGAAGGTTGGGAAGGGGAGGGGTCTAGTGAGGGGTGGGTGAAAGGGCACAGAAGCCAGGACCTCCCCACTGGGCCTGGGCCGAGGAGGTGGCAGTCACAGGGAGTTGGTGCTGATCCCTCCCCGGGGCCAGACCCTGAGGCCAAGTCAGAGCAGAGGGTGAGGACTGGAAAGTGGGGGAGAGTAGGGCATGGCCTCACAGCTCTGGAGGGCAGTTCGGGGGCCGGTCCATCCGATGCCCCTCCCGCAGCAGTGAAAACAGTTCCTCCACGGGGATGCCAGGGTATGGGGAGCCCCCAAGGGTGAAGATCTCCCACAGCAGGATCCCGAATGACCACCTGGAGGCAGAACCAGGGCTCAGCAGGGCACAGCTTCGCTCCCTGCTCCTGGGGCTGGGATGGGGGGCCCCGCAGGCATAATTCACCAAGCGGGGGTGGGGTAGGAGCTTTTTTTGGAGTTTGGTTCAACTCAGGTCCCAGGGCTATGCGACCTTGGGCAAAGGCTTTGCCTTTTCTGTGGGGTAGGACAAGGATCCTGGCAGACACTCAGGACCCCAGCATCCAGGACTCACACATCACTCTGGTGTGTGTAGACTCGGTCAAACAAGGCCTCCGGTGCCATCCACTTGACAGGCAGGCGGCCCTGGGAGGGAGAGGAGGAGGCATCGGTGCCAGTCCCACAGGTCCTACCCCCTCACCCCAGCTCTGCCCTGCCCCCCTCACGTTGCTGGTTTTCTTGTAGTAGTCAATGTGGTGGACGCCTCGGGCCAGTCCAAAGTCAGCGATCTTCATCACATTGTCCTCTGTCACCAGCACGTTACGGGCAGCCAGGTCTCGGTGGATGCACTGGGGACAGGGCAGGGGACTTAGGCTTATTAGGACACATAGCATCTCACGGTAACCTTGGTGGGAAGGATCATCATCCATTTTACAGATGAGGAAGTCAGGATGCAGAGGGGAGACCCGAGCAGTCCAACTTCAGGGCCCTCACGTTCTCTCATGTGTTCCCTCTTTCCCTGTCCTGCCTATGGTTAGGGAGTATGTGAGGACATGTGAGGACGGAATGGGGCAGGGACTGAAATCTACATACAGAAAGACTTAGGGTAATGAGAAAGGGGAGAGAGGGAGAAGTTGGAGACATTGAATGCCAGGGTCATAAAGATATGGAGATGGAGCAGTCGGCAGTGGCCCGGAGTGCTGCTACTGCCCTCACCTTTCGAGACTCCAGGTACTGCATGCCTCGGGCCACCTGGTAGGCGCAGGAGACCAGGGCAGGGAAGGAGAGTGGCCCCTCGCTGCTCCGAGGCCCATCAGGGCTGAGATCGGGGCCCGGGGGGCGCCGGGCCCGCAGGAACTCCCGCAGGTTTCCCTTGGCAGCACACTCCACAATCACGTACAGGGGGCCTGCACAGGCGCGGGAGACAGGGAGGCTGCCGAGGCTGTGCTCCCGCCACAACCGACCCCGCCCGGGCCCACTTCACCCCACCTTCTTGGGTGCAGACACCCAGCAGGTTAATAATATTTTTGTGTTGACCGATCAGCTTCATCACTTCCATCTCAGAGACCAGATCTGCCAAGTCCTTGTCAGAGGCGTTGTCTGCAAGGGCGACAGCCAGGGTGACTACACAGGGCAGGCTGTAGGGTGGGGGAGAGGACATGAAGCGCTGGACCAGGAGTCGAGAAGGTCTGGGACTGAGTCCCCACTAGGCCGCGTAGCCTTGATAAAGTCACCTAACCTCTCTGAACCCCGGGATCCTCTTGTGTGAGATGGGATACCATATCATGCCCTACCTCTCAGAGCAGTTGTGAGGATGCAACAAGAATCAAGGATCTAAAAGAAGTAGGCCTGCCGGTGAGGGGCCAGGAAACAGGAGAGGGGGAAGAGCTCTGAACAGGAAGGAAGCTTGTCTGCAGGGCTTGGCATTAGTCCCTGAATGGGGTGAGAGCTCCTGGGGGCGGAAAGCAGGCTGGCGCCCTGAGGTCTGTCTGACCAGGGCCTGGCGTCCATCTGGCCTGGGAATTCAGGGAGCCGCCAGTGGGGCACAGCTAGGGGAGGCCTGGAAGAAGGCTGTGGAGCAGGGGTGGGCCCTCAGGGCTGACCCGTGGCCCTGGGCCAATGACATACCCTCCCCACCAGACCTTGAAATGCACATTTCTCAATCTCTGCCTCCGGGAAAGTGCCAGGTGGCCCCAGCTGTGCAGAGAGGAGCTGGGGGTAAGGGGGCGGAGAACAGAACAGTGGTTTGGGCCACTCTGGTAGAGGGGCCTGGGAGACAGCAGTGAGAGGCCCCTGTGGGAGATTCCAGGAGTGGCCTAGGCACCTTGGGGCTCCTGCTTGGAGGCTGGGACTGAATTTGAGCAGAAAGGCTGTTCTCAAGTGGTAGAAACAACAGGACAGACCTGGGAAGGGCCCTGGGGGAGGCCGAGGGTGTGGCTTGAGGGGAATGAGGTGGTGTCCTACACAGCTGACAAGGTTACTTGAGGCCAAAGCTTACATAGGGTCAGGGCAGACAGGGGATAGTAAACCCCAGTTACCCCAAATCCTTATAGTCACCATCATCCCAAAGGGTAAGATTTTATGCATCAGGAATTTTTATGAACCTAGGGCCCTGAGGTAGGGACATGTGAGGAAACTGAGGCTCAGAAGTGACTTGCAGAGTTGGGCCTCAGGCCCAAGGGTGGGATCCGACAGCCTCTCCTGGCCCCCAGTGCTCACCTGATAGCACTATGAGCTCCTTCCGTTAGTCCCAAGGCCACAGTACCTCCCCCAGGCCGCCACACTCACCCTTGAGCATCTTGACGGCCACGGTGCTGGCTTGGTCAGGCTGGGCCGGGTCCATGCCTAAGGCCTCTGCACGCACCACCTGCCCAAAGCAGCCCTCGCCCAGGGGCTTCCCAAGCACCAGCCTAGAAATCAAGAAACCTGAGGTCTCAACCGTCCGGGCGTCCTTCCTGCCTGGAGCCTGCATCCACACCCCCACGCTGCACAGCATACCTGTCCCGGGGGAACTCCCACTGCGGGTCCAGAGGGAGGTCTAGACTCACGAGGCCAGCAAGCAAGGGGGGGCCGCTGGAGGAAAGACGGACGCCCCGCACCAGGGACGAGCTTGACTTGGCTGAGGAGCCTGACTCCAGGGAGAACTGCAAAGTGGGAGACTTGGTTGGCCTGCTGGCACGGAGCTGCGGTGGGATGGCAGGCCGAGAGTCTCACTATGGGACACGGGGGCGGGATGCGTAGTACCTGTCGGGCCAGAGGGAAGCGGGACAGCTTCTGCACCGAGGCGGGCTGCCGGGAGTGCCGACCGTGGAGCACCTGTCGGCGATACAGGCCGGCCAGCAGCAGGAGCACCACTAACACCAGAGAGCCCGACGTGTACAGGATGATGTCTGTGTACCTGGCATCGGGTGCCGTTGCTGTCCATGTGAGGTCCTCCTCTGTCCACAGACACATAACTGACCAGTCAGTGGTCAGATGGCTGGCCCTATACCCTCTAACTCAGGCCCTCACAGCTCCCGCCACACACGGATGCACACACCAAGAAAACTGTAATTATACTCAGTCCCACATAGTCCTGGGTCCCACCGACAGTCACATGTCGACATGCAGAGGGTCTGCTACATGCAGAATCCAACACAAAACCACACGCCATGTCCCGAGCTTAGATCCCACAGGCCAAGGGGTAATGTCCACCCGCAGGTCACAGCCCACTGCTGGATCAGAGTCGGACCCCGAAGCCTCTCCTGGCCACCTCAGGTGCTCACCTGGCAGCACAGTGAGCCAGGCCGACTGGTAGGAGAGGCCAATGGAGTTGCCTGCCAGACAGGTGTACTCGCCTGCGTCCTCGGCCGACACGTTACGAAGGTATAGGACCTCTACCTCTGAGCTGTTGATGTCTGTTGTCTGGGGATGGGAGACACATTCAGGGGTCACAGCAGGGCCTGGGGTCAGGAAGGGAGCTGGCAATCACCCTCCCCACCATGGGAGAAGGGTAGGGAAGGCTCGGGCACCGCAGGGGCTGGACCTTCAAGACTTGCACATAAGGAAAGCCGTCGGCACCGAAGTTGCTGCCGTTGATGACAATGTGCTTCAGCCACTGGATGTGAGGCTGGGCGTCACTGTACACCTTGCATAGCAGCTCCACGTCACTGCCCACTACCGCTGTGGTATTGGCCGGGAGCCCTGCCTGCAGGATGGGCCGGTGCGGGGACCGCTCTGGGGGCCGGGCCGGGCCGTCAACCCTGACCAGCGGCACCCACAGAAGCACCCTGGTCACCTGCCTCCAACTTCCCCAGCTCAAGGGAGAGACCTTCCTGATATGCAGCTCAGATCTTGTCTGTCTTCTGCTTACCCCGCTTAAACCTTCCATGCCTCCCCATTGCCTTTGGGGTCAAGGACAATTTCTCAGCCTCGCATTCAGAACCCTTCATGGCCTGGCTCCCCATGGAAATGCCACACCCCAGGCATACATCTCCCCACAAATGCATTATAGTCTTTACACTGAAGGCCTTTACTGAGCCCGTGCCCTCTGCCTCAATGTCTTCCCTACTTTTCTTCTTGGCTAATCTCTGCTCCTCCAGGCTCACGTTACCCTCTGTGCGCCCCTCACGCCCACCAGCACACTTGAAACAGTTTGAGTGACTCATCTAAGACTCAGTCCATGTTGCCTGCCAGACTGGGCTCTAACTGAGGGCAAATTCTGGGCTTCCACCCCCCACACTGCCTCGCTTGCCCCTCCGCTCACCCAGCACGTCCAGCAGATAGCTGTAGTGGATGCTGCCCACCGGATTCTCCACAAGGCAGGTGTATGTGCCACGATCCGAGGGCACCACGCTTTCCATCACCAGGCTCCAGTGCTGATGGCGCAGCTGGGGGGAGGGGAAGTGTCCACGAGGGGCCACTAACCCATGCCCCTGAGGGGAGTAGCGTGGGAGAGAGGGAGAGGGCAAGGCCAGGGACTTTGGGACAAAGGAGAAGACTCCAAGAATGTCTGAGCCCTGAGTTTTAGCTGTGCCACCTTTGCCAGCCTTTGCCCTCTGAGCCTCAGTTTCCTCATTACAGCCTGGAGCTGACCTTGCAGGGTCTGACCATGAGAATGAGCTGCCCAAACTTACGGATGCTGGTCAGGGATCCTTCCTCCTTTAGAAATGGAGTCGCTCGAGAGGCTAAGTCACTTGCCAGAGAGTGGCAGAGTGGGAACTTGAACCAGAGCTGTCCAAGTCCACCGCCTAGTGCTTCTTCTGGGGCCACACAGTGGCCTTCTTTATTCAAGAAGGAACTGGGGGTTGGTTTATAGGTATGAGGGGGCCTTGGAACCCGGAGACTCACCCGAACGCCTCCAATGCGATGCTGCGATGCTCCCCATGGAAGTCCTGTCCGTCTTTGAGCCAGCGGATGGTGGGCGTGGGGTTTCCGGCCGCTGGACAGCGGAACTTGACGGTGTTCCCAGCAGGCACTGCATGCAGTTTCTTCTCCATGCGCTGGGGGTGTGTCCAGTAGGGTGCTGGAGGGGAAGGAAGAACTTAGTGCCCCCAGGGTGACTACCTGCTTCCACACAGGTCTCTTCTCAGGGAGCAGCTGGGAGGTAGGGAAATGAGTCCTTGAGGACTTATACTGACCATGCTGTGGGTAAACATGCCTATTTGAAGGGCCATTGTGTTCCTCATCACCATTGCTGGAGGTCGAGGAGTCTATGTCAGGGATAGAGGGAGATATATGAGGCCAGGACAGGAGAGTGTCTTCCTAGGCACGCCTTAGCCCCTGCCAGACCCCCTTACCATCCATAACCAAGGTGACATTGTGCAGGACGAACATGGAGCCTCGTGCTAGGCAGAGGTAGTGCCCAACATCCTCGGGTAGGAAGCTGGCGATCTCCAAGCGGCCCCTCCAGCCTCGTACCCGGCCAGCAGGTGCAAGGCGAATGCCCTCCTTGTACCAGTGGCCACCACGCTCAGCCTTCCCACAGCATAACTGCACAGGCTGCCCAAGGACCACCGTCAGCTCCTGTTCTGGCTGCTCCGGGCTGGGGGCCAGGCAGGGCTCTGTGGGCCAAGGGCAGAGGTCAGTGAGCCCCGCAGCCCCAGTTGAGGCAGCCCCCACATAGATAGAACATGCTGCACATGCAGGGCACGAGCACCTCAGACACATGCTGGACACCTACTGCCCCTCAACATACACACAACCACATGCTCTAGATGCTACATGCAGAGGTAAGGCCATGCCTCTGATGCACATCACACACACGGTGAGTAGCACACCTGCTGGGCTGAACATGACACTGTCCAACACACACACACACACACACACACACACACACACACGCACGCACGCGCACACACAAGGAGCATGCTACAGGACACACATCACACCACTCCAAGGCATAATACCCTCCCAGTGCATACACCACACGTGAGGCCTGGGCCTCCCAAGCCACACACACTGCACAGAACACACACACACACACACACACACACACACACACACACACATCCAAGGGGCTCACCACCAGCTCTGCAGCCCAGCTCAGGGCCCTGGGCCCTGCAAGGCCAGTCCTCTTTCGTGGACACAGAGATAGGTGGATGCTTTCTGGGAGCCAGACACTGAGTCTCAATGGTTGCCACCTGCTGCCACCTCCCCAGGGCCTGGGCCAGGATTCTCTCCAGCTTTGCTCAGCCCCCTCTTGGTGCCAACTCTTCCCACCCCTGCCACCCTCTCCCACCTTAGAGGTCATACCCAGCTCCATTTCCTCAGAGGTCTCAAAGGACAAAGCTGGAGCCCAGAGTGCTCTCAGGAGGACCCCCAACAGGACCAGCAGCAACTGCATCTTCTTCCTGTTGCTCATGGGGCCCAGGCTGGGCTTTCCGCCGATGGCCTTCCTGAAACAGGGAGGGAGAAGAGTTCCTGCTTCATGTGCACCTTGGCTGGTGCTCTTCCCTTATTTTGCAGATGAGGAAACTGAGACAGGAAATGGCTGGCCACTTCCAAGCCCCCCCACCGCCAGGCAGCAGCAGGGCAGACTGGAAGCTGGTCCGCTGTTGCAGAGCCCAAGGCTGCCGCACAGTAGGTTGTGCAAGGGGGGGCGGGGGTGGGCGGGGCTTCCTGCTCTGCACTGGTCCTGCTGAGACCTTGGCACGAGTTCACAGCAAGGGCAGTTTTGGGATTCTTTCCTTGGAGGCAAGCAGAGAATGGAAACATATCTTCTGCTCACTCTTAGCACACATGATTTATTTTTTGCTGAATAAATGCATTTATTTCTGAAGAGCAAAAAAAACAAAATCTGAAACATAATACAAGGCCAAACTTCAGCATCTGGATGCTATCTGATCTGATCCCCACTCCTCATTAGCATTGCTGACATTTCCATGACCAGCTTTGGATACCTCCAGTAGCAGGGCACTTACTACTAACAAGGCAGCACACTCCATGGCCAGCAGTTCTTCCTTCTTCTGAACCAGAACTGCACCCTGGGAATATCTCTGCTTTTTGTGTCCCCACAATTCCATCTGAGACAATGCAGCCTCTTGTAAAAAATGTAGACTCTGGTGTCTGACAGAGCCAAGCTCAAATCCTAGCTCTTACCAACTTGCTTGTCCATGGCCATGTTTGGGTTGCTGGCCTCACAGGACTGCTTTGAGGATAAAAGAGAATGTACGTAGCCCTAACCAGTTTGGCTTGGTGGATAGTGCGTTGGCCTGCAGACTGAAGGGTCCCAGGTTCGATTCTGGTCAACGGCATGTACCTTGGTTGCGGGCACATCCCCAGTAGGGGGTGTGCAGGAGGTAGCTGATCGATGTTTCTAACTCTCTATCTCTCTCCCTTCCTCTCTATAAAAAATCAATAAAATATATTTTTCTTAAAAAGAGAGAATATGTGTAGGGGCTGGGTACACAGAATGTTGGAATGGTCTCCTTCCCCATCCCCTCCCTGTAATTGTCACCCAGGATCTGCCCTCCACCAGGCACCCCCAGGTCTTGTCAGGTGTGATGCACACACCCACCCCATCTGATTATCCTCTTCCAAATGCCGCCAAGGATGTCTCCTTACCCTCAAAGGAGCACTCAACACTGAGCGTCAGCTAGGGCAGGGGAAGAGGGTGACCAGCACACCTGGAGACCCACTGGCTATTACCTGGGGCTGGGTGACAGTTGGGGGTACTGGTTTCTCTGGGTCTACCTTGCCCAGGAAGCCCACCACACCTTCTCTCTTCAGCCACAGCCCCCTGTCCAGCTCTGGCTCTGAGGCAGGGGGCACTTGGCTTGTCCTGGGCAAAGCCATTATTTCCCTCTTCCCGGGGTTGCCCCTGCAGCTGGAGCATCAGCTCTGTTCATCTCCTCACCTCAACCCTGCCCCATTGCCAGTCCATTCTGCCTTCTCAATCCTTCTCCAGTCTATCCCACCTCCGCTTCCTGGACTCAGGGCAGGCCATAGTCATCTGTAGCGTGGGCCTTTGCAAACATCTCCCTGGGCTCCCCAGCCTCCATTCTCCAGCAGGCTTTAAAAATTACAAGGCTGCCATGTCAACCCCCTCCTCATCAGCTTACAAGTCCTTAATGGCTGCCTGTGCCCAGCGGGATCCAGTCCACACTGTACAGCATCCTAGACCTCCCTCCCAGCCTGGGCCACTCAGGTTGCACAGTCTGCCCGTTCAGTACCTTCAGCACTGAAGCCACTGGCTTTCAAAACTGGGCACATCTTGTCTCTTGACCTCTGTGTCCCATTTCTCTTCTCCACCTGGCTCAGATGCCACTCTCTCTGTGCCCACCCCGCTTCCGTGCCCCTCCTGGTAAAATCCCCCACCCTCACTTCTGTAGAGAGCTCAGCTCTCTGGGTTCACAGCTCCGGTTGGGGACGTTATATTTTCACCTTCAGGCTACCCTGACCTCATCACCCCAGGGTCCTTAGCAAGGTCACAAGCGGACAGGGGACCGCAGTGCCCGACTCTGGCACCAGGTAGTCCAGGGTTCGCTGCCAACCTCCCGCATTCAAGCGCTGGGGGACCCTGGGCAAATGACTGCACCTCCTCGAGCCTCAGCTTTCTCATCTCCACTCGGGGCGCGCAGACACTCCAGCAGCTGAGGATCAGCGAGCTCTTCCTCCGTCACCCCTACTCCGCCACCCTGGGGGGAGGTGCAAGTCGGCGGGTCCCCAGGAGGAGCAGCAGAGACAGCCTGTCCGCCCCCGCCCGGGTGGGCAATGAGTAACCAGCTCCGCGGCCAGGGTGCTCTTTGGACGGAGCGGGACAAAAGGCCCTGTGTGCACTGCGGGTTACTGATTTACCGCCCCCCTCCACCCACCCTGCCGAGCGGACGCCCGGGTCCCCATTGCAGGGATGGGGCAGCTCCCGGAGCCCCATCGCCGCTCGCCCCCTGGCGGCTGGGAGCGCAGCCAGGGTCCGCATCGGGTCCCGGTACACCTGGAGCCTCCGCGGGACAACTCCCGGCACAGGGTCCTGGCTCACCTGGGTCTTCTGTGTCCCTGGTCCTAGCTCCTGCCAGGCCGATCCCCTAGCCCAGCGGGGACCGAGGACTCAGCCAGGGCGCTCCTCCGCCTGGGGCCGGAGAGCTGGGAATGCGCTCGCGAAAGCCGCGTGGAGCCGGGCGGCCCAGCGCCCCGCCCACCTCGGGCCCGGCCCCTCCTGGACCTGCTGTCCTGACAGCCGCGTGGCTGCGAGTGGCGCAGAATCCCACCCACCTGGAGACCAGTTCCCGAACCCATAGCGCTGAGCGACCGACGGATCAGCCTAATCCCAAAGGCCCCGCCCAGCCTGCAGCACACACCCTCAGACTCCGCCTCTTTTGCCCCATTCAGGCCAGACTTCGAAGTTCCAGTCTGGTCCTTGCTCTCCATCTCCTGCTCGACACCCCTCCGGAACAAGACCCTGCAGTTCTCACCCGCTCGCCTCTGCAGACCTTGGCCCAGCCTGGCTCCTCCGTCTTCTGCGTAGTCGCCGTGTGGTGGCTAGCACACTGCCTCTGCCCCCATCCCCATCCAGTCTCTGCACAACCTTCCGGGTGATAGTAAAATACACTCTGACTCCGTATGTATTTTGTGGTTGACTGTGCCAATCACAACCACCCCTTTCAAAGTTTCCAATAGCTTCCTTTAAAGATGCTAGGCAGGACCTGCCCCTGGGCGCATCTCCATTTCTTCCTTGTGCCCACCCTGCTTTTGCACTTGTGGTTCCTGCTTCCAGAAAAGATTTTTTCTCTCTAGGTCTGGTTAGTTCCATCTCATTCTTAGGTCTCAGCTCCCTTCCTCAGAAGAAGCCCTTTGGACTCACCAGGTTCCTCTTCAGGTCTTCTCTTCTTTGAGCATGGAGAAAGATACTGAGTGTGGGGTGGGGTGTGGGCGGGGAGGTGGTGGTCGTGGTGAAGTGATTCAGAGTACAGATTGCAGGGCTCAACCTCATCACACATGGCTCTGGCAAGTTACTCCATCTGTATCTTCATGTTCTCCTCAGCAAAACAGGTATAATGATAATGTATCACCCCCAAGAAGTGGTTGCAAAAAGTAGACATGCTGGTATGTGTAAATCTTAGAACACTGCTTGACATAGAGCACTTGCTTTGTAATGCTAGCTATGATTATTTAGGACCTGCTATATTTTTCTTAATATATATGTGTGTGTGAGAGGAAGGGAGAGGGAGAGAGAGATAGAAACATCAATGATGAGAGAGAGAAACATTTATAGGTTGCCTCCTGCATGCCCCCTACTGGGAATCGAGCCAGCAACCCTTGCATGTGCTCTTTGACTGGAATCAAACCTGAGACTCTTCAGTCCGCAGGCCCAACGCTCTATCTACTGAGCCAAACCAATCAGGGTTTCTTAATATCTTTAAAAAATCTTTTTAAAAAATTGATTTGAGAGAGAGACATCCATTTGTTGCTCCACTTATTTATGCATTCACTGGTTGATTTTTTGTTGTTGTTAATCCTCACCTGAGAATATTTTTTCCATTTATTTTTAGTTTTTTATAATAGAAATTAATATTTATTACAGATCCTCTATTATTGAAAGTATTACATATGTCCCCCTTTTTCCCCATTGACCCCTTCTAGTTCCCGCCCCCCCTTTGCTCCCCGCCGCCAGGCCTTCACCACACTATTGTCTGTGTCTGTGTCTATGGGTTATGCATATATGCATATAAGTCCTTTGGTTGATCTCTTTTCACCCACTCACAACACCCCACCCACTCACAACACTCCCCCCCCCCCCCCACACACACACCTTCCCTCTGAGATTCCACAGTCTGTTCCATGCTTCTATGTCTCTGGATCTATTTTACTCATCAGTTTATTTTGTTCATTAAATTCCACATGTGAGTGAGATCATGTGATACTTGTCTTTCTTTGGCTTATTTTACTTAGCACAATGCTCTCCAGGTCCCTCTATGCTGTCTCAAAGGGTAAGAGATACTTTTTTTTTTATTATTGCTGCAAAGTATTACATGGTGTAAATGTACCATATCTTTTTTATCCACTCATCTACTGATGGGCACTTGGGCTGTTTCCACTGAGCCAGACCTGCTAGGGTTCTAAATCTTAGCTACTATAAATTGTGCTGCTATGAACATAGGACTGGGGATTGAATTGGCAACCTAGGCATGTGCCCTGATCAGGAATTGAACCGGCGATATTTCGGTGAATGGGACAACATTTAGCTGAGCTCCCTGGCCAGGGAAAAAAAATTTAAATCTTTCAATTACTATTGACTTCACCACTATATCTTAAGAGCCTGGCACACAGTAGTCGCCCTCCAAATAGCTCTGCCTTACTTGCAAGTAATTCTCTCCTGAGCATCTTGACAGTGGCCAAATAGGAGGTCAGCCGAACTTTGATATCTGCCCAACACTCATCTGAGGTCCAAGCCCTTTACTCCTTGAAGGCTCCTGGAGAAGAAAGGGAACTCCTCAACTAGGGTCTTAGCTTACCTCCCAGTGGAGACATCAGCCATCGGAAAGCAGCTTCCATTTCCATTGTTATGTCAAAGAGCCTAGTCTCTCACCCTTACTTCGGAAGAGGGTCTGGGGGAAGGAGGATGGAGGCTTCCGTTGCATAACTAAAAGGCCCATTAAAGTGAGAATGGCTGTGATGAGTTTAAAGAAAGCCTTGAAAAAGAGTTAGAAGAAAATGACTCTGAAATATCACAATTTGACGATGATAGTTCTGAAAAAGTTATTGATGAGGAAGGCTCTGAGAGCTTTTGACAAGGAAGAATCAGATGAAAAGGAAGAAGAAGATGCATATAAAAAAGTTTTTGATGGTAAGTCTGATGAAAAAGAGGGTGAAGAAGATGCAGATGAAAAGAGGCTTGAAGATGCTGATAAAAGGAGGAAGAAGATGACACAGATGAAAAGATGTTTGAATATTTAGACGAAACTAAAGATGAAGTAGATGCAAAGGACGATGAAGAAGGTCTAGATGAAAACATGTTAGAAAATGAGGATTCCTGTGAGAAGTTTGATGATTCTGATGAGAAAGGGACTGTGGGCCGTATGGGGGGAATGAATGTTTGGGAAGAAAGGGCCCTATCCTCAGGAGTGATGATGGTGATGATATTTAATCCCTTAAGCTTGCTTTTGAGGGAAAGTCCTCCGTCTACGTTTTGCCTATACTCCAGGATAATTACTAGTAGCGTTAATAAACATTGCATAGTGATAGGATGTCATCAGATTAATGCATTGCCTTTTTCATTGTTACCTGTACTTAATGATCATAAATATATGTTAATTGGCTGTTTGGTTAAAACTTCAGAGTATAATGCAAGTAAACTGGATACTCGTCCTTTGTCAGATTTGTTAAACACATGCAGAATATTTTTTAAAAATATTCTGATTGAAGTCTGTGATATTAAAAAATAAAAATAAGTTGTTAATATGCAGAAACTGAAAATTGGACTTGAGTTAAATTGCATTTTAAGTTCTTGCTATTGCTTTATTTATACTTAAGTTTTTAGTTTTTTAAGGATTTGAAAAATCTGATAAGAGTCTCCATGCTTCCAGCTTATATTACCACTTAGGTCCCTGTTTCTCTTCTCTAAACCAGAACATGTTACTCAACTTATAAGGTAAACAGTACTTTGGAGTTTTCCCCTGCCCAGTCCTTGCAAGTTACTTTTATTTGTTTTCCTTTCTACCCTTTTTCCATGACAATTGCAGGAGTGAACTTCCTGAGATCCATCCACAGCTTTCTTTACTGAAAATATAGGGAAGGGGATTAGAATTCTACTCTGTACTGTTTGGCCCCTTTAGAAGTTGATTGGAGTTGTGGGACCTCTCCCCAGAGAAGTGCACGCACTATACAACTTTTTGTATACAATTTTGGGAGGTTCATTGATTCCCTGGAGTTTAAGAATGTCTGTCATCATTCATACTTCAATTTTGTGTGTTTTTTGTTGTTGTTCTAGTATGGTGCCTAGTACTGTGCTAAATTGTGTAGTCCCAGTAAAATGTTGGGTCTTCTTGCTTATGCTTTCCAAATTAAGTATTGATGAATGTAGCATTAAGAAGTTATTCTCATAAATTAGAAGCATTGAAATAAACTGCATTGATGTTTTTTGATTAAAAAAATGAACTGATTTGTTTCTTTTATTTTTCTTTTCCTTGTCAAACAAAAGAATGATCTTCTCCCAATGATAAATCAGAAGAGAATTGGCTATCTTTTAAAAACAGCTTGTCCTACCCAAGCTGGTTTGCCTCAGTGGCTAGAGTGTTGGCCTATGGACCAAAGGGTCCTGAGTTCGATTCTGGTCAAGGGCACGTACCTTGGGTGCAGGCTCCTCTCTGGCCCAGGCCCTGGTAGGGGTGTGTGCCGGAGGCAACCAATGGATGTGTTTCTGTCACATCAATGTTTCTCTCTGTTCTTTCCCTCTCTTTTCTACTCTCCCTAAAAATCAATGGAGTTGAAAAAAGAGATAGAGGAAGACATAAACAAATGGAAGAATATTCTGTGTTCATGGATTGGTAGGCTCAACATCAATAAAATGTCCATACTACCCAAAGCAATCTATAGATTCAATGCAATCCTCATTAAGATACCAACAGCATATTTCACAGACCTAGAACAAACTATCCAAAAATTCATATGGAATAAAAAGAGACCCCAAATAGCTGCAGCAATCCTGAGAAAGAAGAACAAAGTTGGAGGGATCACAATACCAGATATCAAGCTATATTACAAAGTCACTGTTCTCAAAACTGCCTGGTACTGGCACATGAACAGACATATAGACCAATGGAACTGAACAGAGAACCCAGAAATCAACCCAAGCTATTATGCTCAGTTAACATTTGACAAAGGAGGCAAAAGCATACAATGGAGTTAAGACAGTCTCTTCAATAAATGGTGTTGGGAAAATTGGACCGATACATGCAAAAAAAATGAAACTAGACCACCAACTTACACCATACACAAAAATAAAACTCAAAATGGATACAGGACTTAAACGTAAGATGGGAAACTATAAAAATCTTAGAAGAATCCATAGACAGCAAAATAGCAGACATATGTCATAGCAATATCTTTACCAATACAGCTCCTAGGACAATGGAAACTAAGGAGAAAATAAACAAATGAGACTACATCAAAATAAAAAGCTTAACAAGAAAGCCCACTGCATGGGAGAACATATTTGCCAATGTTATCTCCAATAAGGGTTTAATCTCCAAAATTTACAGGGAACTCATACAACTTAACAAAAGGAAGGTAAACAATCCAATAAAAAAATGGGCAAAGGACCTAAGTAGATACTTTCGAAAGAGGACATACAGAAGGCCAAGAGACATATGAAAACATGCTCAAAGTCACTAATTATCGGAGAGATGCAAATCAAAATGATAATTAGGTACCATCTCACACCAAGTCAGAATGGCTATCATCAACAAATCAACAAACAACAAGT
>NW_005871049.1:1951077-1958133 GCF_000147115.1 Myotis lucifugus | reverse complement strand
CTCAAAAAATTAGAAATGGAACTCCCATTTGACCCAGTAATCCCACTTCTAGGAATATATCCCAAGAAATCAGAAACACCAATCAGAAAGGATATATGGATCAGTTTGGTTCAAATAAACTCTTACAAAAATTCAAAAGAAAGAAAGTAAGAAAGAAAGTGTTGTAATATACCCCCGCGAATCACACAAGGACACCTCAAGAAGTCGAATTAAGGATTCACATTTATTGCAAATCCGGGACTATGAGGGGGCATTTTGCTTTCCAAGTCTCATAGTGATTACGTAGCCCCAACACCAGATTTATATAGGCAAAAAATCACAAAGGTATTGATTACATCTAGGGGTTTGGAATGAGGAGCCTGTTTTGCACAAAGCAGTTTGTTACAGAAACTAGATTGAGCCGATTAGTTATCTACAAAGATTAATTATAGTTTCGGGTCTTGGGACCACTGAGTTGACAGGAACACATTATCTGGAGCCATCGGGTCTTGGGACCACTGAGTCAACAGAAACACGTTATCTGGAGCCACTGAGGCAATTTAGAGTAATTGTGCAGTCCTGGTCTCCAGGTACAGAGGAATGTGTTTTCTAAAACCAGTATGACCACAACCGATGGGGTATTCAAATTACAAGCAATAGGGTATTCAATCGAATGGGATGATTTATATAATTCAGAAAATCAAAATAACTTTTTTATTATTTTAGCAAGCAAATAATGACAGAAACCAAGTCAGCAGGGTTAAAATATTAAACAGCAATTCCCACCAAGCATGGTTGCCACCATGCTTCATTAGGAAGTATGAAAGAAAGGATATATGCACCCCTATGTTCATAGCAGCACAATTTACAATAGCTAAGATTTGGAAACAGCCTAAGTGCCCATCAGCAGATGAGTGGATTAGAAAACTGTGGTACATCTACACAATGGAATACTACGCTGCTGTAAAAAAGAAGGAATTCTTACCATTTGAAACAGCATGGATGGACCTGGAGAGCATTATGCTAAGTGAAATAAACCAATTGGAGAAAGATAAATATCATATGATCGCACTCATTTGCAGAATATAATGAACAACATAAACTGATGAACAAAAATAAAGCCAGAGAAAAAATATTTTAAATATAATAGAAGTAATCCTCTTATTTGCAGATTTTTAATATTTCCTACAACTTTCGTGATATTATACTATGTTAGTACAGTTTTGGTAATATTATTATATTTAAAATCTTTTTTCTTGAAATATTAATGTTTATTACATGTAATATTATTATATTTAAAATTGTTTTTCTTGAAATATTAATGTTTATTGCATGTAAATGGCTAATTATTTTGTACTACAATCTGGTAATAGATTTATTTTATATATTGTAAAAATAAAAATTAAAAAAAAATCAATGGAAAATATCCTCGGGCAAGGATTAACAACAAAAAGAAAATAATACATAAATAAATAAATAAGTAAAAACAGCTTGTCCTGACTTCCCTCCTCCAGGGTCCCTCCTTGCTGGAGGCTTCTGGCACTGGGGGTGCCTAGCAATTAGAAGCTTCCTGTCCAGAGGGGGCTTCACCGGACCCCCTGGACTCCTGGAGAAACCCAGCCCCCCACCTCTGGTCCTCTGCTGGCTCCCTTAGTGAATGTGTTTGTTGTGGGCGGCAGCGGGGTGAGCTGCCAGCAGGAACTGGACCCCACACAGCTTTCATTCAACTTCCAGGCACTTTCCAGTATACCTGAGACAAAGGCAAAGGCTGCCTCCTGAGATGCCCAATTCCCTGAGGTTGGCAACCTCCCCACAACCTCTCCACTGGTTCTGTACATCCGTTGTCCAGCCCCCCTCTGGCACTCACCACCTCTCACACTGACCATCTGCAGAATCTGACACTCTCACAAGGTCATCCATTCACTCATTCATTTGCCAAGTGTTTATTATGTGCTATGCACTATTCTAAATCCTAGGGATAATGCAGTGATCAGACCCAGCCGCTACCTTTAAGGAGCTGCTGACATTATAGTGGGAAGACATAGATAAGTAAACAGAGCACAGAAGGAGATCTACCAAGGGTTTGAATCCAGGCCTGTCTCCCCCTCACAGTCTCACTCTCGTGCCAACAGTCTGTCACCAGTCAGGAACTCAGGAGCCTGCCATTCTCAGTTCCTGACTTTAACCTGCCTCTGCCTCAGTTTCTTTCTCCAGAAAATGGACGGGCACAAACACACACACATACACACACACACACACACACACACAACCAAAAAAAAGAAACACAAAAGAAAACAGAAAATGGGCACACTCCTGCTTCCTTTTTCTCTAAGGTGTTGGAGGAAATTAATGAGTTAAGAGATGGGCCTGGCCGTCATGGCTCAGTGACCTATGAAGCAGGAGGTCAAGGTTTGATTCCCAGTCAGGGCACATGCCTGGGTTTCGGGCTTGATCCCCAGTGTGGGGCATGCAGGAGGCAGCCAATAGATGATTCTCTTTCATCATTGATGTTTCTGTCTCTCTCTCCCTCTCCCTTCTCTGAAATCAATTAAAATATTAGGAGAGAGAGAGAGAGAGAGAGAGAGAGAGAGAGAGAGAGAGAGAGAGAAAGGTTTTACCAGACAGAACAGGAAGTAGAGCACAAGTCCACACCTTAGCTGAGCTCCCATTATGTGCCAGGCATTTGCTAGGCTAGATGTCATACGTGCGTTACATCCTTTTATCCTTCTCCCAAGCCAAATGCGGGTAGAGATCCTTAGCTCTGTTTTGTAGGTGAAGAAACATGCTCAGGCAGATGGCACGACTTGTCAAAAGTCACACAGCAAGGGAACAATAGAACTGAGGCTTAAACCCTGTCATTTGGGACACAGAGGGAGAGCTGGGATTGCCCACTTTCCCCCCAATCCTTAACCGTGGCCAAGAAGGTGGAGATTCACCTGAGGATGAGTGGGGGCTGGCTCTGGGCATTGTTTTTCCTGCCCATTTGGCCAGCAATGATGGGGCACCTATGAAGTGCCAGGCCCTTGGCAGGGGTTTGCAGACTCTGGGCTCCTGGAGTGCAAGGCTGGGCCTGGAGGGACTCCTGAGGCCAGGCTCCTACCCCACACCCACCTGCCTGGGAGCAGAGTTGGGGGGAAGGGGCGGACATGGCCTGGTGCCCACCATGTTGCTCTTGGATGGCAGCCGGCCTCGGGAACACTGGGGCTCTTATGCGGAAGGGTTACCCTGAGCTCCTGCCCAGGCCCCATTCCAGCCCAGGCCTGGTCCCTTCCTCTGACCCAGTCCTGTGTTTTCTTGTCTTCTTTATTTCATTTTTTAAAAACAATTTTTGTTTTGAGAAAGTTTTAAGATATAGGAAAAGTACACAGGGAAATGTACAGTTGCTGCTCAGAACTGACAATTGTTCTTACCATTTTTTCCAACCCTTTTCTACCCTGGCTTCTCCTACATGTTTCGTGGAGGTCTGGCCTGGCTCTTCAAAATGGAGGTGACATTGACAGGAACTAAGTGGTGAAAGGTTGGGTGTTAGAGCCAGAGAGCTGTGGATTTGAATCCTGAAAATGTTGTGACCTTAGACAAGTCATTTAATGTTAAGCCTCAGTTTTGTGTTCTGCAAAATGTAAATAGTAGCTCTTTTGCGAGGACTCACTGTGATGATGATATAAAGCCCAACGCACACAGTCCATTTCAGTAAAGAGGGTATATATATATATATATATATATATATATATATATATATATATTTTTTAATGTGCCTCAGGCATGAAACAGCTCTGGCCACCAAGACAGGCATCAAGCTAGGATGAACTAAGGACTGCATGTCTGCTTTGCCCCTGATTGATATAAGACCAGCACCACCAATCGGGTGTCTCCTTCCCATTGCCAGGGGGTAAGAAGGCCAATATTTTTTTTTGTTTTATTGCTTAAAGTATTACAAAGGGTATTAGATATGTGTCCTTTTTTTCCCCCCCGCCCTTGACAATCTCCTGGCCTCCCCTACCCCTCAGTGTCTTATGTCCATTGGTTATGCTTATATGCATGCATACAAGTCCTTCGGTTGATCTCTTACCCCCCCTCCCTCCTGCCCCCCAACCCTCCCTGGCAAGAAGGCCAATATTAATATTAGCAACTACGGGCCTACATGGGACCTACCCCAAGGTATGGGGAACACACGCCTATGACCAAGAGGGAGGGACTGTGAGGGTCACCCCTCCTCCAGCCTTTGTATTTCCTCATTTCCCACCCATTGGACACATATGTCCAATTTCTACCCTGTAGATACAATGCCAGGAACTGCAGGCTGCCCAGGGCCTTGTGCTGTTGTCAAAGAGCCTGGCACTGATATTGGCAGCCTGGGAAAGCTTGTGGGGAAGCCCCTTAGACCAAGTCACATGGAGAAGAATGGGCTAGGAAGGATCCGAGGCTCTCTCTGGGCCAGTCCTATGGCTTCTCAGCAGCATCCCAGTCTGCTTGTCCTCTTGTCCCAGACACTGTGGGTCTGTGTCCTCCTCACACCCCTGGGTCTTGGCTTGCACATTTGTTGGGAGGAGAGAGGGGGCCTAGGTAGCTGGGAAGTGAGAGGCTAGACAAGAAGGATAGAGGATTTGTGGTCTGAAGGGAATCAGGAAAGAAGCCCCAGAGGAGCCCTCACCCTTCTTTACCTTGCCTGATGCCTACTAAGTGACAAGGACTTAAACAAAACAGGGGTTTATTCATCCCTCACTTAGCTTCAAATCTGGAGGTGGGCGAAGGTGGGTTTGAAGTCAGGGTTGTGGTCTCTTCAACTCTCTAGACTTTTTCCTCATGGTTGCAAGATGATAGCTTCAACTCCTGCCATCACACTGTGCTCAGACAGGAGGAAGGAAGAAGCCACAAAGAGTCGTTACACTCAGTAACTTCTGATTTTCATCTTTTTGGCCACACTGTGACACATGGCCCCCCTGGCCTCAAAGTAGGTTGGGAAGTATATTCATTCTGCTGGACATATTGTCTTCCCTAACAAAACAAGGGTCTGTTGAAAAGAAGTGCTGCCTGAGCATTGAGCAAGCACTTAATCTCTGCATCACCGATCTCTTTATCAGCCCCAAATATCTTCTTTAAAACACAGACTTAACCAAGTCATTCTGAAACCATTGTAATTAGCTAGTTATCTATATATATAAAAACCTAAGTGACCAGTTGACCGGTAGCTATGATGTGCACTAACCACCAGGGGGCAGACACTCAATGTACAGGCATGAAAACATGGAACAGACTGATGAATCTCAGAGGGAAGTGGGGAGAGGGGAGGTCGGGAAGAGATTAACCAAAGATCTTATATGCATACTAGAGGCCCGGTGCACGGATTCGTGCACCAGTGGGGTCCTTCAGCCTGGCCTGCGGGGACCAGGTCGAAACCAGTAGTCCAACATCCCCCAAGGGGTCTCGGATTGTGAGAGGGCACAGGCCAGACCAGGGGCCTCACGGTAATAATAAGAAAGGAGACCCTAGTTGGTTTGGCTCAGCGGATAGAACGTTGGCCTGTGGACTGAAGGGTTCCAAGTTCAATTCCAGTCAAGGACACATGCCAAAGTTGTGGGCTCAATCCCCCATAGGGGGTATGCAGGAGACAGCCAATCAATGATTCCCTCTCATCATTGATGTTTCTATCTCTCTCTCCCTCTCCCTTCCTCTCTGAAATCAATAACAATATATATATTTAAAAAATAAGAAGAAGAAAGGAACAAAGGGGGAAGCCAGGCATTATAGGCATGTCATTTGGGCAGCTTCACCAGGAAGATGCAATTTCACTCTCCCCAGGGAACCACCAGCCCATTCCCTGCAGATTGCTGGGGAAGGGGTCCAAAAAAGAGGGAGATAGATGCATGTGAGTGAAGTTGGGGGGCCAAGGAAGGTGTTGTCAGTCACACCTGGGAACAGATATCGTTGGCTAGAATGGGTGTGCCCACTGTAAACCTGAGAAAATTTGGGAATACAGAATCCTTTAGACATATGAGTTCTCTCTTTTGTTGGTCTTGGCTCTTGTTGCTTTTGGCTCATGGCCATGCACATCCCACATGCAATGGACTGATGGACTGCAGTGGGAAAACACAAATTAAGCTAGTCTGATGCTGTATTGGACTGTGCAGACATGGAACAGAAACTTTGGGCATTGACTCTGACTTTAGCTCTTCTGAAGCTGAAGTTACGCTTCTTCCTTGGTGGGTCAAGGGGAAATGGGACCTTGGACACTCGGGGATATAATTCCACGCAAATAAAAATCACTCATTCTTCTGTGTGAGTCTCAGAAATTTTTTTTTCTCAGGATATCATAAGAATTCCACTCCCATGGGCACCAGGGGGAGATGAGGACCTCTCCCCACCATTAACAATTCCTCAGCTTTAACTGCTTTCTTCCCACTACCCTCTGGCTTCTCCAGCAACTCAGCCCGGCAGTCAGGACCCTTCAAGACAGGCCTCTGCTGCTCTCTACTGTCCCTTCTCCTATCTCCCCAGACCTGCTCTGTGTTCCCGCTGCACTGAGCCCAGGCAGGCCCTCCTGAATGTGTCTGATTGTTCTCACCTTGGTGCCTTTGCACTTGCTGCCCTGTTGCTGAGAGGGTCCTTCCGTGGTTCTGCTTGCCCATCCCCTCCTCCCTCCAGCCATCCCACCAGATGCCTGCCATTCAGCTTTCTGGACTCCTTTCAGGTATTTCTTGTTCTCAGAGACCCTTCCTGACTACCCCAAACTGGACACCTAAACCCTTTCTCTCTCCCTTCCTTCCTTCCTTCCTTCCTTCCTTCCTTCCTTCCTTCCTTCCTTCCTCCCTCCCTTCCTTCCTGCCTTGCTCGCTACGGATCGAAAGTGGTCCTTCCTTACGTCCATAGTTCATGCTGGCTACGTTGCCTCCTTGCGGGCAAAGTACCGACAGGAGGTGGTGTTAAAAACTTATCTTGCTCCCATACGGACAGGATCAGGTACTGAAAAAGGAGAAAAAGGTTGATCAGAACACGAAACGACAGCATTAGTTGACTAGGTCCGGGGGAGCTATCGTTGTGGTGGGGGAGCGTTAAGAAGGATAAGGGTCATGCTCGTGT
>NW_005871049.1:1935717-1950123 GCF_000147115.1 Myotis lucifugus | reverse complement strand
TCTCTCTCTCTCTCTCTCTCTCTCTCTCTCTCTCTCCGCCCAGGTCCTCATTTTTCTTTCAGGGCCCGGCCTTCTCCTATTTCTAGGCCAAACCTACAGAGAATATTTATGAGTTTGTTTGGGCCAAACTGACAATGTATAAGGGAGTATGATCTCGAAGAAAGAGAGGTTTGGAGGTTCTTTTATGCATTTGAAATTAAGGAGGGAAGGGAGGAAGGATCCATGAGGGTAGGAGAAAAAGCAAGGTGAGGATTGGATTACAAGATTATGTGCTCTCTTAAGGGTGGTTTTAAGGGTGCCTTCTAGGGATATTACTTCTGGCATTTCAAAGGTGTATTAATCTAGATGCATAAGGACAATAGACAAGACTGGCTTAAAAACCTTTCACTAAAGAAGTTATAGGCCTGGGGTGTGATCTGCCCATTTAGGAATTCATGATTTATTGCAGCACCCCTTTTTTGTCCACAGGGGTTTGGATGGAACCAACACTTTTCCTATGCTCTCCTGGTGGGTCTGTGCCCTGAACCTGGCTAATGTGACTATTTCACCCCCACCCCCCTCAGGCTATTGTGATTTGGTCAATGATGAGCATGTGACTGAAGCAGGGCCAATGAGGGCCAATCTGAGTTGTTCATTGGAACTAATAGGAAACTAACTCTCAGAGGTTACTGAGATATGAAGATGTAAGCCCAGAGCTGCTTAAGAGAGCCTGCCTGTGAATGAAGCCAACACAGGAAATAGGAGGGCCAAGAGATGGAGCAGTGCCTGGATGGAGCCATGCCTGAAGCCAAAATTACCTCTTTGAACATTTCACTTATGTGAGCCAAGTAAGTTTTTAAAAAAATATATATTTTATTGATTTTTTTATAGAGAGGAAGGGAGAGGGATAGAGAGTTAGAAACATCGCTGAGAGAGAAATATCGATCAGCTGCCTCCTGCACACCCCCTACTGGGGATGCAACCAAGGTACATGCCCTTGACCAGAATCAAACAGGGACCCTTCAAGTCTGCAGGCCGACGCTCAATCCACTGAGCAAAACCGGTTAGGGCCAAATACGTTTTTTCTTAAGCTAATTTGACTTCTTGTTTTACTCATAAATAAAAGACTCCTAATAATTGACCTCTGGGTAGAAACTACTCCTCCCTCCTGTGTGTCTCCACTATCCTCTTTTGGCTCCTAGGCCGTGGTACTCATTGTTTATAAGTCAGCAAATTCATCATGTTCTTGGTCCTATTTGTTTAAAACCTTTCATGTCTTCCCATTTCGCTTAGAATAAAGACCTGTATTAGAGATCTATTACTGCATAAAAATTACCCCCAAACTTAAAATAAACATCTGGCTAGTTGCTGGCCGAAGACCTCCATTTCTTTCTATGTGAGCCTCTCCACGGACTGCTTGAGTAACCTCATAACCTGTCAGCTGGTTTCCTTCTGAGCTGATGATCCAAGAGAGACTGACACTGTCCTTTTATGACTTACTCTCAAAAGTCACACTTCAACACTTCTGCCTTATTCTAATTGTCAGAGTGAATCACTAATATTGAAGTAAGAACATCCAAGCCCGTATAAAATTTTTACCAAAATTTATTTAAGCCAAATAAAAAATACACCTGGAAGATCTCAACAGACTGAGATCAATGCAGTGGAGAATAATAGTTTGCAGTGTTATTTATGCATTTGAGATTAAGGAGGGAACTTAATGAAGATTACACAGGTGGGAAAAAGCAAGGTGGGGACCCAACTACAGGGTAGTTAAGACTACATGGTCTCGGCCCTGGCAGGTGCTAAGTTGGTTAGAGTGTTGTCCCAATACACCAAGGTTGTGGGTTTGATCTAGGGTCAGGGCACATACAAGAATCAACCAATGAATGCATAAATAGGTTTCTCTCTCTCAAATCAATGAAAAAAAAGAAAGACTATGTGGTCTTGGCCCTAGCCCATGTGGCTCAGTTGGTTGAGCATTGTCCTGTGCACTGAAAGGTTGCCGGTTCAACTCCCAGTTAGTGCATATACCCAGGTTGCGAGTTCAGGCCCTGGCTGGGGTGCGTACAAGAGGCAACTGATGGATGTTTCTCTTGCACATTGATTTTTCTCTCCCTCTCCCTCTAAAATCAATAAAAAAATATTAGCACGGAAAAAAGCCCTGGTTGGTGTGGCTCATTTGCTTGGGCATTGTCCCATGCACCAAGAGGTTGTTGATGGGTTCGAATCCCAGCAGTGCCTCCAAAAAAAAAAAAGAGGTTGTTGGTTTGGGCACATGCTTGGGTTGTGGGCTTGATCCCTGGCTGGGGGAAGGGGGTGTGTGCAGGAGGCAACCCATTGATGTTTCGCTCTCTCTCCCTCTTCCTTCCTCTCTTTCTAAAAAATCAACTTAAAAAATAAATATATAGCATAGTCTATATTAAAAGAAAAGACTATGTGCTCTCTTGAGGATGGTCATGGTTCAGAAGGAGGAGTCTGAAAGGGGGCATTTCAAGGGTGTGTTAACCTAGATGCACAGGGCTGGTTTAAGGCAAAGGTAAACCTTTTACCAAATAAATCACATGCCTGGGGCAAGGCTACCCAGCATGTTCTGCCCAGTTAGGAATTTATGACCAGATCACCCTGTGAAGTTACTTTCTGTACAATCCCTTTTTTATCCACATTAAGTATAGCCCACATGGGGATGGAGAGTGGGGTAGAAGGAGATTAAATTTGACCTCTTGAAGAGAACAATATAAAGAAATTTGTGGATATATTTTATTTTTTGTTAATCCTTACCTGAGGATTTTCCATTGATTTTTATTTTTTTAAAGAGTGGAAGGGAGAGGGAGAGACAGAGAGAAACAGCAATGTAAGAGAGACACATTGATTGGTTGCCTCCTGCACACACCCCGACCCGGGCTGGGGAACCTGCAACCAAGGTATGTGCTCTTGACTGGAATCGAACCCTGGGCCCTTCAGTCCGCAGGCTGACGCTCTGTCCACTGAGCCAAACCAGCTAGGGCTGTGGATACATTTTAGAACCACCACAAGATCAGATCTTATTCTGGTGTTTGTCATCTGAACTGTTTGCTAGGTTTGAGAAATACCTCCATTTTATGTGGCACAGTTCACTCATGATAGAAGCTCAAAACGCTAGCTACTCCCCCCATTTCTCTTCCAGCTGAGGTTTAAGTTCTGCCAATTCATGAGATTCGTGCAATAGGCCTTCCTTTCCCCTGGCTGCTGGCACCAGTTTGCCTCTGGCACCCAGGACCCAGGCCTTCGCTCTGGCCGAGTTCCGGCCGGAGCCGGCCCTGGAAACATCAGCCTTTGCTGCTCCGCCGGCCCAGAAACGTCAGGCCTCACGGCTCTGCCGGCCCGGAGCCGTGAGGCCTCGCTGCTCTGCCGACCCCGGGGCCGTCAGGCTTCGCTCCACCGCTTGGAGCCTACGTATGCAAATTGACTGCCATCTTTGTTGGCGGTTAATTTGCATATCGTGCTGATTAGCCAATGGGAGGCGTACCAAAGGTATGGTCAATTACCATGTTTGTCTATTATTAGATAGGATATTTAAATGCCATTTAACAAAGAAAAATCAACCAAAAAAATGAGTTCGCGTGTCACCTCTGACACGCGTGTCATAGGTTCACCATCACTGGCCTAGGAGGTTTTCTATTTTTGGTTAATCCCTTCGCAATCATTAAGTCTTAACACAGGACTGTGCCAAATGCAATCTACCTGTGGACTCACCTTCCTTCCCAGGGAGGCCCACAGTTTACTGTAGGCCAATAATAGAACAATGGCAGTAGACTTACACAGCATCTATCGTGCAATTGTTTCATATATAACTTTTCTTTTTATTCCTACAATAACCCTATAAGGTAGGTACTGTTTCACCTTGAGATATAGGTCAACTAACTAAGATCACATAGCCCCACAGTGGCAGAGCTGGGATCTGAACCCTGGCTGCCGGATTCCAGAGCCTGAGTTCTTTGCTATTACACCAGACTGCCTCTCCATGGCTGATTCCTCTTCCTCTGTGAGACCTTTCTTGACCATCAGAGCCATGGACAGTTCTCTCTGATGTTTACCTGCTGGATTGTATTGTATTGTGGGTTCTGGGCACTGACATCAGAAATCATTCTAGGCTAGAAAAATTCAAACCTGATCTCAGGAGTGAACAGAGTAAGAGTGGCTTTGGTATGAAGTCAGGATCCTTGGGTTCAAATTCCTAGGTATCACCAGACTGGCCAAAATTAGAGACCAAAACTAGCAAGTGCTGGCAAGGATATGGAATAAGTGGAACTCTCCCACAATGCAGGTGGGTATGTAGGTTGGTAGAAACACTCTGGAAAACCATTTGGCAGTATTTAGACAGGCTAAATGTACCTACCTATGATGTAGCAATTTCACTCCTGGGTATATTCGTGCACATGTACAACAAACAACACAGACAAAATGATTCACAGCAGCTTTATTTATAATAGTTCAAAACTAGAAACAACCCAATTGTCCATCAACAGAATGGCTAACTTGTGGTGTATTCATATAATGAGTTACCTCACAGCATGAAAAAAATGAACTTCTGATATACACAATAACATGGATGAAATCACAGACATAATATTGAGCAAAAATGGATGTATGACTCCATTTTTATAAAATTCAAGAGCAAGCAGAACTAAGTTATGGTGATAGAGATCAAAATAGTGTTTACCTCTGAGGGATACTAACTAGAAAGAGAAACAAGGGAACCTTCTGGGGAGCTGGCAATGTTCTGTATTTTGATCTGGAGGGTGAATGCCCAGATGAATACACATATGTGAGGAGGACTCGGCAAACTGTACTCTAAAAATTGGCGCACATTACTAAATGTATCCTGTATCTCAAAACGTCTGGGTAAAAATAAAAAAGAAATGGTTAAATAAAGACACTTTCTGGTGTGGCCGACAAGTTATTTTTGCCCATCTACACCCAATCTTCTCCCTTAGCCTGGAGAGAGCCCTACACTTTCTTCTCTTAGGGACACATCTCTCCCTTTCAGTCAATCAGTTTTAGGTGGAGCTCATTCCTTTGCAGGCCCCAAATCAAAGCACCATTTCTCCTACCTACAGTGAATGGTTAGGGATGGGAACTGGACCAAGCTGGCTAATGAGTCAGTCCCAGCATTTTTTTGGAACTAATAGAAAAAGATGTTCTTCCCACTGCAGTTGCTAATCTATCAGGATATAAGCTTAGAGCTGCCAGTGGCCATCTTGCCACTTTCTGCAGTCTGCCCAAGGGAGGCCACACAGAGGAAAGCATGGCGAGATTGAATTCTTACTAATGACACTGTCAGAACCTGGGTCTAGCCATCCCTGTACCAAGTTTTTTCATTAGGTGAATCAGTAAATTTCCTTTTTAGCTAGCCTTTGCAAGTTTCTCACAGTTACAATTAGAGCTGAATACACTGAGAATCTTGGGTAAAATTATGAGAAGTATGAGGGGGCTTGGAATATAAAATAATCAATGAACCTTGTGTGACCTGTTTTGTGGGTGCTGCTGCTACCCTGCCCTGAGTGGCTGCTCGCTCTGAGACCATGACCCAGCCAGATAGGTGAGGCAGGCCAGGGGGTCATGTGGGAAGGACTCTGGTCCTTGTTTGAAAGGGTTCTGGAATAGGAATCTAGACAACCGATTCCACTCCCCATTTTGCCGTTTTAGTGGCAAGGCCTTGGGCAAATCACTCACCTCTCTAAGCCTTGTTCCTTTTCTAGAAAATAGAATACCATCACCTAGTTCAAAAGATTGTTATGCAAATCAAATGCTGGTTTCCCAACTTCTCCAGCTTTTCATACCCTTGGCTTGAGTTAGTGCCTGCATCCTGTGCATTCCCACAGCACCCAGTATGAACCTCTGACCACTGCCATAATGGTCTTTAACAGTGGTAAGCTCTCCAAAGAAAAGTGTTCATTCCTGTATCCCCATGCCACCGGGCTGGGAACACAGCTGGCAGGGACTCCTGAATCCAAAGCGGTCCTGCAGGCCAAGAGTATGGCATGGTATGGCAGCCCACCATTCCTCTGCCCTTCACTTCACTTCCTTGCTTGGTAGATGGGCCCAATTCTGACATCCTGGGTGGGAGAGAAGGATTCTGGGGAAAATGCTGAGGCAGTCTGGGCTTTGGAAGCTGAGAGCTGAGAATCCACACTTGGGGCTGTGTAGGGTCTTTGCCAGCTGGCCTGGAGCAGGTGCTCAAGAACAGTTTGCTGAGTGAAGAATGGGAGCTAAAGCTATGTGAGCACCTTCCTCACATGTGACCGTCTGAAACAAAGGTTGGACAAAGGACTCCTGAAGCCATCATACTCCTTTCTCAGCTCATTTCTGGGTCATGGAAAAGGTTCTTCCAAGAATTACCAGGGCCATTTCTCCTTATGCATATTCATTCATTCACTCGTTCATTCAAGAAACACTTCATGACACACCACTCTGTATATCAGGGAAGTGGAGATGAACAAGGCTAGGTCTCTGCCCTGAAGGGGTTAGCCTGGAAAGAGCCATATTGGACACAGCCTCCATTGACCTCTGTCTGTGTCCTTTCCTGCTCTCCTACATCCCTTCTGTACATAGCAGCCAGAAAAATCCTCTCAAGCAAAGCAGGTTACTAGTTTACATTTTCTAGAGACTTCCATGAGGCTCTCCATTACGGGGAAGGTGAATGAACAGATGAGGTTCTATTGAATTTAGGGCACGTGTGAAGACTTCCTCAGGGTTGCCAAACAATTTGGATGCCTCTCTCTGTCCCAATTCCTAAGACCAGTATTTAGGACCGTGGAGTATGAATGGGATAAGGGTGAGGGATCAAGATATACATATTAGACCCAATGGCAATATGGCCCCAAGTCCTAGTTCTGTTAAGTTGCAGTCTGGCTCATGGGATAAATTCTTTATTTAGATGCTTCAGTGACCAAGAGACAGAGCATAAGCACATACCCACACACAATACTAAAGGCATTTCACAGGCAAGGGATAGGGAGTGGGAGGCAGAGGTGATGAGAGCAGAATAGGGGCTTCTTTGGCCCAATGAAGGAGGGCCTCTGATGGTACCACTCCCTAGAATTCCTGCTTGAAAGATATAAGGAAAATATACTCCCAGTGAAGTCCAAGGCCATAAAGCATGGCAGAGCTGGAGAAATCTAGGTTTGGGGCCTGGGGAACATCTGATTCCTCACCATGGAAACTTGTGCCAGCCCTCCTTTCTTTACCTGGTACCCAGGAATCTCCTGGCGAGTGATGGGGGAGGGGTAGCACCACAGCAACCTGGGCAGATGGTCTGCTGCACATGGGGAAGGAAAGAGCTAGTGGAGGCCAATGGGCAGCAATGAATCTCTGAGCTGGCTGGCTCAAGAACCATCAAGCAGACTTGCATATGGGGACTTTCCCATGTGAACTGGGTCAGAGCACCTCTGACACAGAGGAAAGGCCCCACTGGAGCCTTTCCATGATCCCACTAGGTACTGAGGCCTTCTCCAGCTCTAGCTTGCCTCCAGCTGCTGCAGGTCCTTAGCACCATTCAGGAACTGTGGAGAAGGGGCAGGAGGGACAGCAACACTCTGCCAGGACTGTAGCATTGCTCCAGGAGGAGACTTCACAGTGGGCAGAAACCTATACAACTGGCCAGCATCTGGTCCCAGGCTTAGGAAAGTCTGCACATTTTTGGGGGAGGGTGAGTGTCACATTATCTCTAAGCTTCCGTGTGGCAGCTATTTTCATCTGCCCTTTCCTGCCTAGGCCAAGGTATGGCATGAAAGTGCCAAATTTCATTGAAGACGCCTAGAGCCCAGGAGAGCTCAGTTGTTTAGCTGCAAGGAGTGGTCCAAAACTGACTTGCAGAGGAAATACAGGACTGGAGCCTCATGACATGTGGCCTAGAAGGGCCAGGGAAGGGGAAAGGCCATCCTCTAAACTACTACCCTGTGAGAACCCAAGTCCTCTAAAAATCCCCCTTTGTCCTGACTTTCAGGGCCCATTCCAAAGGAGAGGAACACGGGTGGATTTGCCTGGACCAATCAGAGGCTGCCTGTGGCCTATTCCTCAGGTCTATGTAAGAAAGGAGGAAGAGGGAGCCAAGGGCTGACCATGGTCATGGTCAGGAGGAGGCTGGCTCATGGCTGATTCAACCTGGGGTGCTGGACAGAAACACCTCTAGTCTTCCAAAGTAGTTGAGTCTTTTCGAATGGGTTGTCTTTACATTGGAATCTGGCCCAGAGATGATACCATTGTTTTTGGTGACCTGTAATATGAGAAGGAACAAAGGCACAGGGTCAGTTTCTAATGGTTGTAATGGTGCCCCAGGTAGCTTATTCTAATGGTAGACAGCTCTTATGGGCCTTGGACTGACAAACAGGACAGCTCCCTTTTACGGAGGGCCACAATATACTACGCAGGATAATGGATGCTTTGCTTACAGCATCCTATTTCGTCCTCATGGCAATCTTGCAAGGAGGGGTGGGGAATAGCACCTCCATTTTACATATGAGAAAACTAAAGTTCAGAAAGTGTAAGTGACCTGCCCACAGAAAGCTTTTAAGTGTGGTAGATTCAGGATTGCAGACCAGTCCATGTCTTCCCACTATAGCACACCATTTATTCTGCCTGAAGGGCCCACAGGACCTGAATGGTACAGAATGACCATTCTCCCCCTCACACTCTCCTGTCACTCTCCATCCCACTCTGGTCACCTAGTACCACCTGATGACTTATTTGTTTATGGATTTGCTTCTACCACCAGAGGGGAATCCAAAGGATCCAGCAACAGCATTGGTCTTGATTCCTACAGTAGCCCCAGTGTCCAAATCGAAAGGCCTGGCACACTAGGTGTCAGTAAGTATCTGCTGAGTGGATACAAGCTCATCTCCAATAGCTCCCCTTATTGGTACTTGAACTACATTGTCTCTAACCCTCACAGCATCCTAGAAAGTGGGGGTAATGAGCTCCATTTGGAAGTGGCAGAGCAAAATGAATGGGCTTTGGAATCAAAGAGGTTTGAAACCTGGTTTTAACTCCAAGTATCCTAGGCAAGTCACCTAACCTACCTGACATTAGGTTTCCTTGGGTTGTAAAAGGGTGGTCCTAATTCAGAGCTGCTGTTTTGAATTAGATGAGATTATAGCTATAATCTTACAGAAGAGGAACTGGAGGCTCAGAGTGGTTTACTGACTTGCCTAAGGTGACACAGCTGAGAAGAATAGGAATAAAATAGTAAACAACACTAGCATTTTCAAGTATGGATAGCCTCAGGACAGGGCTCTGGCTGGCTCCAGAATGTCTGTGAAATTGCCACCAGTCAAGGTGTCACAAGCTGCAGACATGCTGAAACCGGAGAGAGCCTGAAGCGGGGTTGCTGGAGCTTGTTTCAAGTCCATATCTAAGAGAAATCTCAAGAGTCCTCCCAGTTAAAGACATATCTACAAATAAAGAGAAAGACCTTCTGCAGTGTGGGAGAGGAGACTTAAGGCAGAGTAGAGAGGACCAAGGACATTTTGACTCCAACATTCTGTTTCTACCACCTTTAATTCATTTGGCTCGGTGAGTAATGCAGAACCAAATACTGAAGTCAAAGTTATCATTTCAGCAGACTTGCCTGCCTGAAATTCCGTTTCCTCATCTGTAAAATGGGGATAATTTCTACCTCCGAAGGTTATGTTGTGGCACACTGTCCATACTACACAGTTCCTTTCTGAGAGGTGAGACATAACTATGAGGGCCCTCCCTGGCCGAACCCTAGCCTCTTCAATCTCGCGTGGTGCTACAACCTCCCTGTCAGCATGATGCCCTGAAGGAGCATGCTGTAAGCCAGATAAGCCTCAGTTTGAATTATGGCTCTGCCTCAATAGGTTCGCTTTTTAAAAATATATATTTTTGTTGATTTTAGAGAGGAAGGGAGAGGGAGAGACAGAAATATCAATGATGAGAGAGAATCACTGATTGGCTGTCTCTTGCATGCCCCATACTGGGTATCGAGCCCACAACCTGGGCATGTGCCCTGACCAGGAATTGAACCGTGACTTCCTGGTTCATAGGTCGAACCTCAACCACTGAGCCACGCCGGCAGGGAATAGGTTCACTTTTAGTGGTGGTTGCCTATCTCTGTAAAATCAGAATAATAATCCTTTCCTCCAAGGGTTGCTTAAGAATTACCTGAGAGAGAAACTGCTTGGCATATGGCCTGTAACAGAACAGGTGCTCAAAGAATGTTAGTCATTTTCAAGATTACCATGAATAGCCAACTCTCTGTTCATCTCTTCCCTCAAAGAACTTATCACAGGATGAGAAGAGATAAACCAAAGAACTTATATACTTATATGATAGCTCATGGACACTGGTAATAGGGTAGTGAAGACCTGGGAGGCCAGGTAGGGGCTGGGAGGAGGGGGGCGGGAATGGGAGATATCTATAATACTATCAACAATAAAAAAAAATATTTTAAAAATAACTTAACATAATTTGTAATTATTGGTTATTTACTTATGTTTTGTCTCCTATCAGAATGTAAGGTCTTGAGAGCAGGGGTTGGATCTGTTGGGGCTACTAACTACTCAAGGTGTTCAATAAATCTTTGATTAATGAATGACAGAACCTGGTAATACTTTGTAATAACCTGTAGAGGGAGCTCTTGTCACAGGATTGATGGTAGTGAAGAACAGGGTCTTCAGACCAGTGAAAAAAGACTTCCCTAGTCCAACTGCTACAGGCCAGGAAATCCAAGTACTCTTTTTTCCCTCAAGTACTCTTTCTTAGGAGACCACCAAGGAAATTGTCTATGCTTCTTTACCAAAACTTTCAGCCCAGGAGGGGAGAAAGCTAGGGTGAAGCTGATGGGAGAAAAACTTGCAGAGGAGATATTTCTTTCTATTAACTGATCTACTGGCCGAGAAAAAGCTGTCAGGATTCCCTTTTAGGCAATGAGTACTTGGCTTTATTCTGATTCAGAAGCCCAGAGCTCCTACTGCAGACCTTGAACTTCAAAGAATGATTACTCACTGGTTCTTGTGTTTGAAGCCGCTGACATGAGCTTGGTACTGTTCTATGGAGTTCAGCACTATCTTACATGTCTTGCATGGGTAGCCCTTCCCGGCTGAAACACACATAAAAGCCAAGATGCTTAGTTATCCAATAAGAAGGGACCTGCTTTGACAGTGCATGCAAATGTACTTCTGAGGACAGAGGGGTGGGATGAGGTCAGGTGATTGGCCATGATGAGAATCCCGAAGGCCTCAGTGCTCAGGAGGCATATGCTATGTGCCTAAGTGCACCCTGAAGATGTAAACCTCTTCTTTCCCTTTGGGCCACCCAGTCCCAGTGTTTCACCTGGTCCAGAGTAGGTGTCTGTTGAGTAAATAAAAGATTGACAGAACAAAGAGGTGACATTTGGTGTAAGTGTCTTTTCCACCTTGACTGTGCTAAGTGGCTCACTAAGAATGCCCATTGCCCAGGGGTCTCTGGGAAGGTGCCACTCTCCTTGGGCTTGCAATAACAGTAATTAATGAAAATGCCTGTTATGAAAATCGATCTGTTTTTCTACCTTCGGGCTCTCAGACACCTTGTCTCACTACCAGGGCTGCTCCAATGATGAAGTGGTCTTTCTCCACATTGTCTAGTAGAGAAATGTGGCCAGGAGCCAAAATATGGGGCTGGAATCCTGGCTCTGCCTTCATATGACCTTGGCTGACTCCCTTCCCCTTTCTGATCCTCAGCTTTTCTCAATTGTAAACCAATTATATTACAACTCATAACCATAATACTTATAATAAAAAGTCTCTATCATTTCTTACCTTTAGGACCATAGCCAATTACTTAATCTCTTTGAGATTTGGTTTTCTCATTTGCAAAAGTGAGGCTTCTCTGAAACAGATTCCTTATCTATAAAATGAGGTCAATATTGGTATCAACCTCATAAGGTTATTGGAATTACTCAAATAAAAGCATTTGGCACAAAGTAAGTGTTCAACAAATGTACGCTTTTATCACTATTACTAGTGACCCGGTGCACGGATTCGTGCACATTGAAAGGAAATTAATTAGAGGGTGGCCGGCGGGGCAGGACTGGGCGAGACAGGCCAGACACGTTCTGGAGCCAGACACACCCTGGAGCCAACTTCCCATGGTCCCTCCTCGGCAGCTGCACCTGGGGTGGTGCTGTGGCTTGAAAGGCATCTGCTGAGTGAGCGGGGGTCCTTCTGCTAGGTGGGGTCCCTTAGCCTGGCCTGCGGGGATCGGCCGAAACTGGCTCTCCGACATTCCCCAAGGGGTCCCAGAGTGTGAGAGGGCACTCTGCAAAGTTACTGTTATATAGAGTGTGGAACGCAAACACAAGTGTGCAGTAAACCAGATTCGGGGCCGAAAGTGCCCCAGCAACAACATAACCCACGGCCGAAGGTGGGATAGCACAGCCCCACAAGAAATTGGACTCTCTCCTTTCTGGTTTCAGGGTGTATCAGCCAAGAACTGCAGCTGCCAAGTCACTGCAGTTCGGCAGCTCCTGCGTTGAGCGTCTGGCCCCTGGTGGTCAGTGCATGCCATAGCGACCAGTCGGACGGTAGGAGGGACACTTAGCATATTAGCCTTTTATATATATATATATATAGATTATTTCACTCTTATGGGTTATATGAATCATGCTGGTAGAGGTAGCGAATGTCTTTTAAGCAGCCTTTCATGGCAACTGCAGCTTCTGAGAATACCAACAATCTCTTCTACTCAAATAAGCTAGCCAATATTACAGTTCTGTTTGTTTTCCTTGTTTCTTCACTTATGGAGAAACTTCCTGCAATCAGAATTCAGGTCCTTTTTAGACATTTAAGGCCAGAATTCGTGGTTCAACACTAACATGGAAAAGATGCATAATGGACTTGAACAACCCTGCCCCCAAGCCAAGAATGGGACCTGGGGTTGGTGTGGCTAAGAGTCACTGATACTCAGATTACAATAGCCTACTCTTATTATCTATTAAGCACTAGGCACCACACCAGAATTTTGGATATACAGTATATGTCCTTAGATTCTTACAATAATCATGTAAGACAGGTGGTTATCTCCATTTTTCAAATCAGGAATCAGGCCCAGAAAAGTTAAGTGGTTGACCTGGGGTCAGAGTTGGGATTTTCCCTCTGGTCATGCCACCCCCATTCTTCATATGTCTCTAAACTCTTCTATCTCCTTTGTGAGGTACAAGATCTCAACATACTATCTACTCATCCATAAACTAGATTCAAAATGGTCATTTGAGCCCTGTCTGCGTGACTCATTTGGTTGGAGCGTACACCAAAAGGTTGTGGGTTCAATTCAAGGTCAGAATACATGCCTAGGTTGTGGGTTCAGACCCCAGTCAAGGTGTGTAAGGGAGGCAAGTGATCAATGTTTCTTTCTCACATTGATGTTTCTCCCTCTCTCTCTCCCTTCCCCATTCCCCTCTCTCTCTCACACACACACAAAAAAAATCAATAAGCATGTCTTCAGAGGAATTGATCAATGCTCTAAAAAAACAACAATAATATTTGTCCAGTACTTATCAATTATCATCTGCTTTTCATTTTACATGTTTGATATTTTTGTTTACCCATGTGATTTCATAAAGTATAAGTCACTAGAGCTGGTTTTTGAACATCTGGCTTATTTGGAAAAGCACATATATATCCTTCCTTTTACTGCTAAGCCTTCTGAAAGACCTGTCTACACTTGTTTCTCCATTTCCTTGCCTTTCAATTTCTTTGCAACCTATCCCATCACACACACACACACACACACACACACACACACACACATGTGCGTGTGCACACCCTTTCCAAGGCCAATGGTGGCTTCCTTATATCTAAATTTAATGGACAAAATGGATGCTTATGAGGCCTCCTCATCCTATTTGAGCTTTCAACAGCTCCCGAGAAAACTGGTGACTCCTCCCTTCTTCAACATCCTCCGCCCATGGCTTTCAGCATGCACACTCTTGTTTTCTGTCCTCTGGTGGCTCCTTCTCTTGCTAACTCCTGTTTGACTTCCACCATTAATAGTGGCATTCCAGAGGGTGCAACTTTTTCTTTCTTTTTATTTCCTTATTATTTTATTTAAAAAAATATTTTTTATTGATTTCAGAGAGGAAGGGAGTGGGAGAGAGAGATACAAACATTAATGATGAGAGAGAAGCATTGATTGGCTGCCTCTTGCATGCCCCTACTGGGGGGTCGAACTCGCAACCCGGGCATGTACCCTTGACCGAAATTGAACTCAGGACCCTTCAGTCCACAGGCTGACGCTCTATCCATTGAGCCAAACCAGCTAGGGCTATTATTTTATTTTTATTTTATTTTATTTTATTTTTTAAATATATTTTATTGATTTTTTACAGAGAGGAAGGGAGAGAGATAGAGAGCCAGAAACATCGATAAGAGAGAAACATCGATCAGCTGC
>NW_005871049.1:1931925-1935617 GCF_000147115.1 Myotis lucifugus | reverse complement strand
CCCCATGTATCCCCCTTGCCCTCTGGGAAGCCTTCCTTGACCCCTGCTCCCTCATATTAGGTTAACTCCATAGTATCCCATTTATTTCCTGTTGTAAAGCTTGTTACACTTGTTATTTGCTCAATGCCTATCTTCTCTGTAGTCTCCAAGTTCCATGAGAACTTGGACAATACCCCTTATTTACTACCATATATACAATGGCTGGCATATATTAAGAGATCAAGAAATATGTCTTGACTACATATAACTTTTATAAGACCTGAGAACCATCCTATGTATAGGGATTGAAGAAACTGAGGGTTCAGCATGGGGCAGAGAAAGCGGACCTGTTTTGTGTAGGAGACAAGGTCAGAAGTAGGGAAAGAAAGTGATGAGGTGAAGCAGAGGATTTCAGTAACCTGGAGGAGATGCTGAGTGCTCTGGAGGCTGGAAGGATTTGGCTGCCTTAATGATATGCAGGTTTTAGTTTTAGTTATTGGGTAAATGAAAGGAATGTGAGCCTGGAGTATAAAGCAAACCAAGCCTTGTTTGATTTGCTTAGTAGATGCGCATCTACCCCTGGACATCTCACATTTGACCCAAATTGTCATAAGACACTTGCCAGGAGCCCCATGGAAACTATTCTCTGGACCTAACATAGAACTTGATCTGTTTCAGTGCTGGCTCTGCTATTGCCTAGTGTAGGGCCTAGGACAAATCACTTCATCTTTCTGATTCTAATGTCTTCATTTGTAAAATGGGGATAATAAAACCTGCACAACAAAGTTGTTGCGAGGATTAAATCAGGTAATTACATGTGAGAGCATCTAGCCTAAGGCCTGGATGACCAGAGCCATCTGTAAATATAGGATAGCTGACTGAATGAAGGAAGGAATGCATGAACAAGCTTCGACTGAATTGAAGCCAGCAGGGAAAAGAAGTCAACAATCTTTTGCTAAGGCAGAAAGTTGAAGTCACTGCCTGCATACCTTAGTTCAATACTAAGAGTAAGAAGGGTCAGGGTGGGCTCAGTACATCTGTGGCTAACCTGTACCCAAAAAGCCTTCTGCTAAGTACATTCAGATCTGGAGGCAGAAGGAAGAAGGTTTGAAACCAGACAGAGCTAGAGACCAGACACTGATTAACATCAGGTATATCAGCTATATGTCCTTGAGTAAATCACTCTGAGTCTCATCTTTTTATTTGTGAAGTAGGAAAACCATGCCTATTTATAGAAATGCCATGGGATTAAATTATAATGTCTGTCTATCTATCTATCTATCTATCTATCTATCTATCTATCTATCATCTATCAGCTTAAGCGACCAGCTGACCAGCCAGTAGCTATGACGTGCACTGACCACCAGGGGGCAGACGCTCAATGCAGGAGCTGCCGAGCTGCAGTCACTTGGCAGTGGTGGTTCTTGGGCGATGCACCTAAAACCAGGGAGGAGGGAGCCTAATTCCGGTTGTGTCACCAGAGAACCGCCCTCTTGCAATATGGGACCCCTCAGGGGATGTCGGAGAGCCGGTTTCAGCCCGATTCCCCGCAGGCCAGGCCAAGAGACCCCACCGGTGCACGAATCCATGCACCGGGCCTCTAGTGTTAAATAAAGGGGCACATGATGCCCCTTACTCCTCTGCCCAAGTTTTCATTAAAGACTTTGGCTGACCTTTAAAGCAAATGCCTTAAGCAAAAAAAAAAGAATCAAGGCTATAAGTTCTAGGATTACATATGTAATTTAGATAAATTGAGGAGTGTAGATATAGAGGGGAGGCTTTGGCTTGAGATAAAAGAACAGAATGGCTACAAGTAAGATAAGCAGCCCAAAAACATTGCAGTGCCTGTGTCTTGTCAGTAGAGAAGAGATAATAAGGAAGGGCAGGGCCTAGTAAAGGAGAAGCAGGAGCTAGAGCAAAGAAGGGTCAGCTGCAAGAGACTCCTGGGTCATGCCAGCTGGATGCTATGTTCCTATCAGTTACAGGCCAAAATATTCAAATCTAGCCTGGTATGTCATGAAGTGGGGTTCTAAGGAACGTGGATCTAGGTTTCCAGATTCCTCAGCATGATACTAATCCTATTAAAGGGGAAGGCACTGCCTGTATGTGGGAATGGTAAGTAGATACCAGTGATCCCTTTCAAATTAAGTCTTAAAATTTTTTTTTAAATTGATTTTTAGTGAGAGAGGAAGGGAGAGGGAGAAAGAGGAACATTAATGTGAGGGCAGAACATTGATTGGCTGTCTCCTATACACCCACTACTGGGGATTGAGCCCACAACCCAGGCATGAACCCTGACTGGGGAATCGAACCAGCAACCTTTTGGTGCATGGGCACAATGCCCAACCAACTGACCCACATGGGCCAGGGCTCCAATTTTGAACAGGTTTATAAAGCAGGGTCTTTCAATGGCATTGGTGGAGCAATCCTTGGCACCCTGCTCAAGAGCTGCCCACTTTGCTTCATAGCCACTGCTTCGCACCTTCTCATTTGTGTCAGTATTGCCCAAGGACAACCTGGGCTGTATGGCTGCTTTCAGGTTTGGAGAGTTGTTAGAGAGCCATGATCCCTCCCCTTGCCCATATGTGATCTGGAACATCTAAGACAACTGTATGTTCACCTCTTCAGCACTGTGCGAAGAACCCAGATGATTCTGAGAATCAGTTTCCCCGAGGCCAAGATGTTAGTACCTGGATGCCATGGGGCCTCAAGTATTGACTATCTGGTGCTGGATCTCCATGGCCTAGGGAGGAAACCCTGAGGACCAACACAAAAGTTCACATTGGCTCCATGAGACAGGAATTGTGCCAGTGCTGGTCATTACTATATCTCAATGAAGAAACACAGTGGGTGCTCAATAAATAATGACTGACCGAATAAAAAAATAATCTCTCTTCTCTTCCCCTCCCTCACTATTGGCAGTGAGTAGTTACTGTGATGGGAAGGGCTTCCAATTTTTTGTGAATGCTCACTCCTGTGATGCTGATGAGCGAGCATCTTGAGGTGAGGGGAGCAGCTAATATTCTCAGTCAGAATGGTCTTCGCCATGTTATCCTAGGAATACAGGCAGGCCTCAACTGCTGGGAAAGGAGGGGCCCTTGAGGACACTCTAAAATCTGGCAGAAGCAGCTGAGGCCTTCACACAAAAAATGTGGACAGAGAGTTTAAATCGGAGGTTGCAAACTGGTGGCCCTTGGCCCAAATCTCACAGGACTTAACATTTTAAAAATTTAGTTGCACATTTAAAAATAAGAATTCTTATTCAAATCTGGCTTCTAGATTCTTGTGAAAAACTGGAAATAATTGGCTAGAGCTGGCTCAGTCAGGCATGCACTTTTTAGCTGACCTATCACCTCCAGGCTCTTTCCCTTATTTAAATTTCCTATCTGGCTTCTGCAGGCATTTGAGCTTGCCATGTCTGCCCTAAGAGACCTAAGGAGGAAAAGCATAGCCTCGGTGGTCCAGCTCTGATTCAACTATGGGTGTGAGCTGGGCTCCCTTACCTGAGTCGGTGACAGCAGGGTCTGCCAGCCGCCCATAGTGTGCCATGAGTTTGAGCTTGGTCTCCTGTTTCCTGTGTTTCTTGCCCACATAATGTTGGTGAGCTCATGACAGGGTCGTTGAAAGTCGCCGTGGCAGAGGCTACAGAACTAGACTCGGGCCTATCAATCGACTCTATTCGGGTGTAAAGGCCAAGGTGGCAGGGCCATAAG
>NW_005871049.1:1914864-1931825 GCF_000147115.1 Myotis lucifugus | reverse complement strand
TACTGAATGCAAATGAAGACTGGTAACTAGTTAATCACACTTGCACATGGGGCCCTGCCAGGGTGAATCACACAGTGAAAGCCTTCTCTGAGTAAGAAAACTGCAAAGATTTGGGGGAGCTAATCTGTTCAATAGCGTTAACTACTTTAGGAACATGATTCCTGATTTCCTCACGTTCTGAGGAGGTTCTGTACTTCTACTATCAAGTTGTAAATGACAACAGACCAGAGATGTACATGCTTGCAGTCTTTTTATCCTTCAGAATTCCCCAGAACTTCACAGTAAGTGGGATAAAAAGTTTGGGTGTTTTATTCCCATCCTCACAGTACCCCAGTACCACAGAGCTGGGAGGCAATGGGCAAATGTAGAAACTGAGGGTCTGAGGGCTTGCAGGGTCATTTAGAAAAGGCAACTATACTGGGAGGCTTTTTGGGCAACACTGCTTTCTGGGCTAAGGTGGGGAGAGAAGAGGATGACATTGACATTTATTTATGTGCTTTGTACATGTATTTTCTCCCTTGGTCCTCAGAACTGCTCCATGAGGTATACGAGTATATCATTTTGCTACACTACAGAGAAAAACCAGGGCTCACAGGACAAATGACTTGCCCAAGACCACCCAGCTAGTGAGTGGAACCAAAGTCTGTGTGATCCAAAGACCATGCCCTCTTTGCTCTGCCAGGCTGCCAGAGTGTGGTGAGTGGACCTGAAGGCTACAGTTCATGCTTTCACCTTCAGAAAAATCCCTGGTGTTGGTTAGTGAATTCTGTTAATCAGAGCCTGCTATGGGCATATGTGTAAACCTCCTGTGGATCAAGAGATGTCCGAATGCTGACTGCAGGTCATGCTGCTGCCATATAGAGTGGATGCCATAACTCACTAATGAGGCCACATGGCTGGAATGGTGTGGATCTAGTAACCACTGCTTTAAAAATGTGAGCTAGAACCTCCACCAATGGTGGAGGAGGGGTGGGGGGCTCAGCAGCACTCACAGATGTCTGAGGTGCTCTTTCATCTTGGTACCACTTTAATGCGGGAAGTTTTGAGAATTTTTAGCAAGCCAGAAGAAACTTGCTGGCTTTTCCCACAGTGATTTTCCAGTATAGGGAATCTCAATTTCTCTGGCCATTGATTTTCCTTGGTCATTGTTTCAGCAAGTCACTTGAAAAGTAATTTATGTGTTGCAGAATATTTAATAATATGAGAGAATATTCAGCATGTGGTACTGAGTTAAAAAGAAAAGGTTATACAGAAACGTGTTTCTTATGTTCTCAATTCTGTAAAGCAACAAAAACATACTGGTGATGTATGGAAAAAGACCAAAAGCATAAAGTAAAGGGGCTTTTCAGTATTTTCCAACTTTTCTACAATGAATGTAGATTTTTGACATCAGAAAAGAGATAATGGTTGATATAAAGGTCATTTTTTAAAAGATACTGAAGAGAAGCATCAGAGGCAAATGCTTAAGTAAAGTTAAAGGAACTACTTAATGGACATCCAATAAAAATGAGACCTCTGGGAGTCTTCCCTCAAGAAACAGCTTGAAATATGGAAAGAGTATTCTATATGGATGTTTATTATAGAGTTATTTATAAATACCAAGAAGGAGAGAGGGAAAAACATTAGAGGAATGGTTGAATGTGGTATGATGAGATGCTTTCTAGTCATTAAAAATGTTTATAAAAAAGTTCTTAATAACATGAGGAAATGCAAATGTTAAATTAAAATGAAGAGTATAAAAGAAAACTGCACGCACAATATAATTATATTATTGTGAAAAGACACATACACAGTTTATATGTGTGTTCTGGTATTTTGAAAGTAACCAACATATTAACAGTGTTTTTCTCTTGGTGGTAGGATTTGGGTGAAAGTTTACTTTTTTCTTTGTACTTTTTGCATTGTTTGAACTAGAATTATTCATAATGAGTATGCATCATTTTTATAAAAACAAGATTATTTAAAGTATTGTATGTTTATATGTTCATATACATGGATTCAATCTAGATATACATAAAACAGATACAGACACACACATACACGCACACACACAGCAAAGGATTATAGGAGAAACAGTACTATAAAATGTTAACAATGGTTACCTCTGAATGGTAAAATTATGGGCATTTTTTCTTTCCACTTATCAATATTTTCCATATTTTTTACATGCTTATATCACTTTTACATTTAAAATGTTTAATTTCAGAAACATACTAATAAACTCATGTGATAACAGGAAAATGTGCTTAAACTAAAAGTAAAAGCAGGATACATGCATGACAATTACAACTATATAAAAAAACATATATGCATGTGGCAAAGGCCAAAAGTGGATATGGAAAATAACTTTCAGAATATGGAATCCTTGGGACTAGGCATATTCCAGGGAATTTTCCTATTTATGGAGAGATAAGTCCATATAAAGATAAGTGAGTGACCTTACAAAGTTCTGTTCCTAAGCTGGTTTCTCTTGGCCTAATATTTAGTTTTTTTGGTGCCATGAATGGTACCAACACTGACTTTAACGAAAGCAATTATTGTTAGTAATAGGCTCAGGTGGTAGATGCCTGCCCAACTACTGCATTAGATGTGGGGAATGCCACTCACTGGCTATCTTAATGATGGTGATAATACTAACAATAGCAGCTGTCATTTACTGGGCATCTGTTATGTCCTAGGTTCTATATATATTATTTCATCCTCACAACCTGTGAAGGTGAGGAAACTCAGGCATGAAGTCATATAGACGGTAAATAACAGCCCTGAGATTTAAACCTGGGCATCTGTGAGTTCAAAGCCCAGCTTCATAGCATGAATAACTAGATTTGGGTGTGATAGAAGGTATAATTATAAGTGAATTTTTTTACTCTATCTTCAAAGCCTTCCAAAACATTGTTGTCTTGTTTTCATAATACAATAATATAAAAAAGGATAGTAAGTATTATAGATAGTATAATCTACTTCTTGGTCCAAAATGAAGAGAGAAGCAAAAGTTGCCAAGAAAAAATAAAATAAAGATCAAAGAATTTTCACTCTTGACTAACTGCAGTTAGCAGAGGTTAAAAAATCCCAGAAAGTCAGGAGTTAATGAGATGAAATCAAGAGCCCCAGTGGTGACAAGATAAAGGGGGTTACTTTAGAAGTCACTATACTGGGAATGAATTCATAGCAGTTGCAAACACAGCTTATGGGGCAATAGTGATAGTACTGAAGTATTCAGCTTTGAAAGGCAAGTCCCTGTCTTGAGAAGAGGCACCTTTGAAGATTAAAGTGAGCAGGGCATAACCTGAGCACACAAAAAAGACTAGGTTTTAGCTTTCAACTTGGAACATATGATAATAAGTGCAGGTGGATGATGGGAGGAAAAAATCTAAGTGGGAGAGGTTGGAAGTAGAATGCTCTCACGGTGTGCATGGCCTGAAAGACTTTGACACTCCCGAATTATTAGTCAGAACAAAAGCTCAGGGCTAAGACGCTTCTGATGTAACCAAATAAAGAGAGGTTAGGTGAGTACAACTCTGAGACTGCATTTCAATGAAGCTGGGTCTACTTTAATATTTTTAAGGGCTCCCAAAAGCAGTTCAACCTCTTCAAGTCTGTGGCCCCAGTGATAATTTCTGGGAGCACCTGGCATTAGTGCCCTAAGGATGGGGTTAGGGGGGTCCCGATATAGCACTACTCAGGAAAACCAGTACCTTCCACCTTAGTGGATTGCTGCTTCAGCTTTAAGTTCTTTGCGTGGGTCTTCCCCAGGTAGTGCGACTGGGCCACGACAGGGGAGGAAAAGGTCATGTTACAGATGGGGCAGCACTGGTTCTTGTCTTTGCTTCTGCTGCTCTTCTGGTTGGGAGAAAGAACACAGGTCTGAACATGTCACTGCCCGGCCAGAAAATCTTAAATGGTTCCCCATTGCCCACAGGAGAATGGGTATTCAAGGCCCCGTTCACACACTACCCCAACCTACCTTTCTGGATTCTTCTCCAGCTAACTCATCCCAGGCTCTACTCACCATTCCCCACTTTATGCTCTGTTCCTTTACTTTTTGTGTGGGCCATTCTTGCTACCTAGAATGATCTTTCCTTCTTTTCTGCCTGGCATATGTCCACTTACCCTTTAAGGCCCAGATTAAATATAACATCTTCTGGGAGACTTTTACTCAAGAAAATTATTCAATAAACAATTATCAAGCCACTTTGTGTGACTATTCCAGGAAAAATTAATTTTGTTCCTCCCCCATACTCCCAGAGTGCATGAAACAGACCTCTCTAGCATACCACTTGTAACCCTAAACTGACAGTGTAATAGCTTGGGAGACTTTTCTGTGAACTAAACTTCAACATGGACGGCATGGACTGTTTGACTTTGTTTCCTATCCTTAGCAACCTGCTGGAGTCTGGCACACAGCAGAGGCTCAGGGTTTATCGAACAAGTAGATCATTTTGTTTAAATTTTTACTTATTGATTTGAGAGAGAGAGAGGGAGAGAAAGAGAAAAAGAAAGAGAGAGAGAGAGATATCAATTTGCTATCCCACCTATTTATGCATTCATTGATTGCTTCTTGTATGCGCCCTGACTGGAGATCAAACCCGCAACCTTGGTGTATCGGGACTACACTCTAACCAACTGAACTACCAGGCCAGGGCAATACAGCATTTAATTTTTTTATTTATTTTTGTTATCCTCACCTGAGGATTTTTCCCATTGCTTTTTAGAGAGAGTGGAAGGGAGGAGGTGGGGAGAGAAGAGAAACATCGATGTGAAAGAGACATATTAATTGGTTGCCTCCCAAACATTGGGGTCAGGGACTCAACCTACAACCCAGGTACCTGCCCTTGACTGGGAATCAAACCCATGACCCTCTGGTGCTTGGGCTGATGCTCTAACCATCAAGCAACACTGGTCAGGGCAAGACAACATTTTATTTTATTTTTATTACTAGAGGCCCGGTGCATGAAATTTGTGCACTCTGGGGGGTGGGGTCCCTCAGCCCGGCCTGCACCCTCTTGCAGTCTGGGAGCCCTCGGGGGATGTCCAACTGCAGGCTTAGGCCTGTTCCCCTAAGCTGGCAGTTGGACATCTTTAGTGCTGCCGTGGAGGCAGGAGAGGCTCCCGCCACCGCCGCTCTGCTCGCCAGCCTCGAGCCCGGCTCAGGGCTTCTGGTTGAGCAGCACTCCCCCTGTGGGAGTGCACTGACCACCAGGGGGCAGCTCCTGTGTTGAGTGTCTGCCCTCTGGTGGTCAGTATGCATCATAGCAACCAGTCGTTCCACTGTTCAGTCGATTTGCATATTAGCCTTTTATTATATAGGATTATTATTATTTGTTTAATCTTACCCAAGGATATTTTTCCATCGCTTTTTAGGGAGAGTGAGAGAGGGAAAGACAGAGAAACATCGATGTGAGAGAAACACATCGATTGGTTGCCTCCTGCATGAGCCCAACCAGGGATGGGGCTGGGGATGAGCCTGCAACCAAGGTATGTATCCTTGACCAGAATTGAACCTGGGACCCTTCGGTCCGTTGGCTGACACTCTATCCAATGAGCAAAACTGGTTAGGGCAAGACAACATTTTAAACCTTGGCACTATCAACATTTTGGGCTGGAAAATTCTTTAATTGGGGGAGGGGGAGGAGCCTGTGACCTTGTTTGAACTACTGGACCACCCGAGTTGAAGGAACTGAAATACAAAGAGGTGAAGTGACTTGCTCAGGGTCACAGAGTTGATCCTGATTTTCTTTTTTTTTTTTTTTAAATATGTTCTTATTGATTTGAGAGAGAAGAAGTGAGAAGGAGAGAGAGATATGATGAGAGAGAACCACTGATCAGCTGCTTCCTACATGACCCCTACTGGGGATCGAACCTGCAATCCAGGCTTGTGCCCTGACCAGGAATCGAACCATAACCTACAGGTTCATGGGTCCATGCTCAACCACTGAGCCATATTGGTAAGGCTCCTTTTTTTTTTTTAAAGAAAAAATGTTTATTGATTTTTAGAGAGAGAGGAAGGGAGAGGGAGAGAGAAATATCAATGTGAGAGGGAACATCTTTTGGGTATCTCCTGTATGCTCCCTACTGGGGATGGAGCCTGCAACCTGGGCATGTGCTCTGAGAATTGAACCAGAAAACCTTCAGGGCATGAGATGACACCCAACCAACTAAGTCACATCAGCCAGGGCTATTTATTATTATTATTTAAAAAAGTATTATTTTTATTGATTTTAGAAAGGAAGGGAGGAGATAGAAACATCAACCTTGAGAGAGAACCATTGCTCAGCTGCCTCCTGCATGTCCCACACTGGGGTTCCAGCCTGCAACCCAGGCATGCGCCCTGATCAGGAATCGAACCTTGACCTCCAGGTTCATAGGTTGATGCGAAACCACTGAGCCATTTTTAATTTTTATTGAACTTATTGGGGTAGCATTGGTTAGATCCTGACTTTTGGAATTCTAAATTACAAGAAGGGCAAGTAGGGGATCAGTCTAGTGAATTGGAGAAGGGATGAGCATGGCCCTTCAAACCTATAATAGGAGGCACAGTTTGTATATTCACTGAGTATATACTAGGAATTGAAATTACCTTATGATACCCTTAAGAGGTAGAAAATTACTATCGCCATTTTATGGTTAAAGTACACAAAGGTTAAGTAATTTACCTCAAGTCATCTAACCAGTAAGTTGTAGAGCCAGTGCTAGTTTCTTATCCCATGATGTTTGCACAGCCTCCTATGGAATAAAAATTATAGTACCCCTATGGATTCTGGGTTGTTTCAGCATAATTCCCACATTATTTCTAAGCCAAAAAGCAAATGTGTTTACATCTCTATCAGAGCAGGCATCTGATAAAGTGTTCCTACCACTTGTCTCAAAACATTCAAGTGCTGAGCTCAGCTCTTTTCCCTGATCTCAAGAAAGCAGCCTGGCCTCCTTCCACTTTGTTTCCTTAAGCAGTGAATGGGCAGCTTCTTGTTCTACTCCATCAAACCACTGGGTGGTAATACATAGCAATGGCTCCATTTACTAAGCTCCTGCTATGTGCCAGGCTCTGTGTGGGGTCTTTTTCTTTCCCTCATTTTAGTTTGGAAAAATCCTAAAACATAGTTATTAGCATCCTCTTTTTGATAAAGGAAGAAATCAAGGCTCAGAGAAGTAATAAGACTTGCCCAAGTCACACGACAGGGCTGGAATTTGAAGCCAAGTCAGACTCAAAGCCCATGCTCTTTTTACCACACCAACCTGTCTGCTGGCTTCATCAGGAAGCAAGCAGTATCAACATGGCAGCTGGATTACCTGATCTGAGTCTAGCTTCTTCATTTCCCCCTTTAATGTCTCCATTCCATGGATTGCTAGGTATCTCTTCACTTTGTTGGCATGTTTTTTGCTCTGTAAGAACCCAGGAAAAAGATAAAAGATAGCCAAATGCCAATTCATATCTAAGGAACTCAAAAACACTTACTAGATTTTCACCTGATTCATCCTCATAAAACTTTTAAGCAGGAGAGGGTGTGGGAAGAAACCTAGTCTATGGAGTTCCCACTCTGCTCAAGGCACTTTACATGCTGTCAAATCTAATCTTTACAAGCTATGAGAAAATTATCATCATCTCTATCTTGTTTTTGTTTTGTTTAATCCTCACCTGAGGATATTTTGTCCATTGATTTTTAGACAGAGTGGAAGGGAGGGGGAGAGACAAAGAGACAGGAACATCGATGTGAAAGTGACACATTGATTGGTTGCCTTCCCCATGGGGATTGAGCCTGCAACCGAGGTATATGCCCTTGACCGGAATCGAACCTGGGACCCTTTGGTCTGTGGGCTGATGCTCTATCCACTGAGGCAAACCAGCTAGGGCATCATCTCTATCTTATAGATGAGAAAACAGAGGCTGAAGATGCTGAGGATTTTTGCCCAAGATGAGTAGCAGAGCTGTGATTCAAACTCTGGTCTATTTAAAGCCAAAGCTCATACTTTCTACTGTATAAGCTACAAGGGAAGATATAAGTATAATGATTCTGACTTAGATGAGAGAAATGGGACTTGGGAAAAATTAAGTTAGTCTTCAAGTTACAGTCAACATGCATGGAGGCAACATCTGGGTAGCTAAGAAGGAATTACACTTCACAGTGCAAGTTGGGAGAAGTGGGGGCTTGGAACTAGGTCTGGAAAGTAAAGCAGTTCTAAAGGTACTATGGCATACCTGGTAGTGTGCCAGCTTCTGAGATTCTGAAATGAGCAAGGCGCAGCAAACCTTACACTGGGTGTTGGTGAAGAGACACTGGTTCTTCTGGATCATATGCTCCACTATAGAGAGGAAAATAAAATCTGTGAGTTAAAAATCTGCTTCAATAGCATTGTCTTTGAACCTGCCTCAAATGCAGGCACTGAGTAATGGAATGCCATACTATTATATTGTGACAAACCTCAGGCACTCTTTCCCTTCTGCTTTCATGACTCATGCTATGTTCTCGCACCGTGTATACTATTACTTACTTTATAATTTTATGTAAGCCAACTTCATTTTCTAAATAAATTGTTTAATATTTTTTAAGCTGAGATATAATTGACATATAACATTATATTAATTTCAGGTGTAGCCTAGTTAACATCCATCACCACTCAGTTACAATTTTTTTTCTTTTTATGAAAACTTTTCAGATCCACTCTCTTAGCAACTTTCAAATATACAGTTATTAACTATAGTCACCATGCTATACAAGTAAATTCTTTTAAAAAGAAATCTTTAGATCACAAACTTAATGGGTAGCAATAAAAATGAAACAATTTTAGCCAGATACTGGCACAGTGGCTTGGAGCTCTCTCTAAAAAGAACAATAAGAGAGCAGCAACTGGGAAGAGAGGTGTTACGACAAGGTAGCACCCAACTGAGACTTCTTCCCTGAAAGAACTGGAAGGATTGAAAGACTTGACAAGGGAATCATTTTCTCACTGTTCTTTTAAAAAATTTATTATAATCATACATTTTGTATCTTTTTATTATTTGTGGAACATTTTCTGTGGAGTTAAAAATGAAGTAACCTTCCTGGGGGGCAGGAGGGACAGGATCGGGCTGAAAGAGGTTAACGGGGAAAAAGGAGAACCTATGTAATACTTTCAACAATAAAGATTAGAAAAAAAAATAAAGCAACCTTCAAAATTGCTCCACTAAAAGATCAATAGCATTTTTTAAATTTATTGATTGATTTCAGAGAGAAAGGGAGCGGGAGAGATAGAAACATCAGTTATGAGAGAATCATTGACCCACTGCCTCTTGCATGCCCCCTACCGGGCATGTAACCTGACCAGGAATCGAACCTCCTGGTTCGTAAGTTGATGCTCAACTGATCTATACCCGCCAGGTGCATTTTCTAATTATTTAAATTTACATTGGTATAATGGGACACACAGAATTGGGTAGAAAACTGTATTGGGGTTTAATTATTAAAAGACTAGAACATTCTTTTAAAAAATATATCTTTTTATTGATTTCAGAGAGGAAGAGAGAGGGAGAGAGAGAGAAAGAAACATAGATGTTAGAGAGAAACATGGATCGGTTGCTTCCCGTAAACACCCCGACCAGGAATCGAACAAGTGACCTTTTAGTGCGTGGGAGGATGTTTAACTGACTGAGCCACACCAGCCATGGCTAGAACATTTTTTAAAAAAAATATTTGTATTGATTTCAGAGAGGGAGAGGTAGAGAGAGATAGAAACATCAATGATGAGAATCGTTCGGTTGCCTCCTGCATGCCCCACACTGGGGATCGAGCCTGCAACCCAGTAATGTGCCTTAACTGGAATCAAACTGTGACCTCCTGGTTCATAGGTGTGGCTCAACCTCTGAGCCACACCAGCAGGGCTAGAACATTCTTTTTGAAATATCGCCTCACACTTGTCAGAATGGCTATCATTAATAAATCAACAAACAAGTGTTGGCGAAGATGTGGAGAAAAGGGAACCCTCGTGTACTGTTGGTAGGAATGCAGATTGGAAAACCACGGAAAACAATATGGAGGGTCCTCAAAAAATTAAAAATGGCCCGGCTGGCGTGGCTCAATGGTTGAGTGTCAACCTACAAACCAGGTGGTCACAGTTCAATTTCTGGTACAGTTACAATGGGTGAATTTTATGATATGTAAATTATAACTCAATGAAAGTGCAGAGAAAAAAACAATGTGAGTAGAAACTGGTGCTATAGGTATCTACCTAGATCTCATATAAATATTGTATAAGTGTGGCGGCTAGGGAAATGAACTGGTGTGACACTGTACATTCATACACACATAGAGACAGTTCACTTTTCAACGCAGTCACTGTGTTCTATGTCCTCTGAGGACAAAGGTCACTTCCTCTGCTTGTGTGCACCCAACTCTTAGGCATTCCTCTTCACTATACCCACCACATTATAATAAAACTGCTGTGGTGTCTGCTTCCTGGACCAGACTGCAAGCCCCTTCAGGGCAAGAACAGTTTTTTCCTCACCTCTGACACCCAAACAGTCTTGAAATAGAGCAGGCATCAGTGAATGTTTGTGAAATAAGAGAAAAATTGTGGGGGAGGGAGGGCACAAATTTGTACATAATAATTTAGGAATCAGGCTAGACTAGTTTTTAAACTGGAGAAGTATGTATATACGAGGGTATAGGTCTGTGTGCCACCCCAAACTGAAACATATAGTCCTTGGCTGTGGTAAAAAACTCCATTTCATTCCAGGGGGCATCAGTTCACAGGTAAACATATTAAACTTTTCAAGATCTGTCTGTGCAGCGAGCACAAACCATTAGAGCAGTCTGATTGCCCTGCAGATTACTTGACAGGATTAGCACAGAAGCCCTGAGAGCTGGTGTTCTTTTGGGTAGTTAAGCAGCTAGCTTTCCCAAGGACTGTTAAGAGGGTCACACAACCAGGTCAGGCCAGCTTTTTCCATCTCCTCTATCTCCATCTTACCCGCCGCTAAGTAACAGGCAGAGCAAGCTGCAAAGCTTCTTTCTCAGATTCCTGGCCCCCATCTCAGAAAAGGGTAGAGACCAGACAACTACAAAGGGGGGTTAAGCCAGGGCTCCATCCATCACCAAGGCCAGCAGGAACATGGGGGTATGAAGAAGGCCTTCTAGAGCCCTTGGAAATTGGGGCATGAGAGAAAGGAGGCTAGAGACATTACGGGTGGGGGAGCCTGGAGATCGGGGCGATGGAGAATCAGGGAGAAATGGCGAGGAAGCTAGAAGTCTGGCGGGATGGTTCTGTAGGTCTCACAGAGGGTGTGGAGAGGAACTGCAGTCCCCGAGCCAGGGAAGAGCTGCGCTTCGGCGGGTGAGGAAGGCGGGGCAGGAACACCCGCGGCCTGAGCGCGAGAAGGCCCTTGACCACATGCGCGCAGGAGCCTTGATTTTCAGGAGCTGGCCTGGATGGCCGGCGCCCTGGCCGGTGGGGTGCAGGCCTGGATGGCCGGCGCCCTGGCCGGTGGGGCGCAGGCCTGGATACCCGGCGCCCGGGCCGGTGGGGTGCACGAGTTCGGGAGTCCCCGGCTGCGTCACGCAAGGGGGCGGGCCGGGAGCCAGGGGGTGGGACCATAGAGTCGGGGGCTGGTCCGCATTCCAGCCTCGCGCTTCCGCCACTCTCGCGAAAGGAGCGGGCGGGCGAGGGGGTTCCTTCCCGAGACCCCCACCCTCCCTCCTTCACTCACCTTCCTCCCTCCCCACTGGTTGGGCCCCGGACACTGCCTCCCACAGGCGGCACGCCCTCTCGCGGTCGAAGCGCAGCCCGTCCGGTTCCCGGCCCTCCGGCTCCTCGGAGCTGAGGTATGGCTGGAGCCCTCCGCTGTCCGTGGCCTGCACCGTGCCCAACGCGGGATACTCCATCTTCCCCGCAAACCCAAATCCACCGATGGAACCTCGGCCTCGCGAGATGTGGCCGGACGGGTGACTTTTGCCCGGCTAACAAATCTCGCGAGGTTGGGAGCCGCGAACCGCGCTGGGTTTCCCGCCCTGGCGGTTCTTTTGCCTGGTAACTGCTTGGGCTCTCGGATCCTCCGCTGCTGACGCGGAAGTCGGTCAACAATTCTGCGGCGGCTCCCTCCTTTCCGGACGCCTCGCGCAGGTCTTGGCGCAGGGGTCTCACTCTGCACACGGTCAGCCTTGAACACTTACCATTTCGTTCTCATGAAGGCCCCACGATGTGGGAATATTCTCCCCGTTTCGCTGGTAGGGAAACTGAGGCTCAGAACCTAGAAGTGGTTTACTCGAGTTCACTACTAGTAAGTTAGTGATAGAGGAAACGCCATCTCCGTGATTAGATACCTTTTGAGTTCCAACTGTTAGCCCCCAGCCCAGACCTCCCCTTAAACTCCTTTCCTGTCAAACTCGTAATTGTGTCGGAGCCACCATCTCTGGCCAAGGTTACCGCTGTGGAGTTCTCTAGTCCCTTCCTTTGCTCTTCAGGTATTCTAAGCACAGCAGCCCCAGTGATCCTCTTGAAACAAGCCATATCATGACACCCAGGTGCTCCAATTCTCCAACACCTTTTTTTTTTTTTTTTAATCCTCACCCAAGGATACTTTTCCATTGATTTTTAGGGAGAATGGAAGAGAGAGAGGGAAAGACAGAGAGAGATACTGATGTGAGAGAAACACATCAGTTGGTTGTCTCCTGCATGAGCCCCAACCAGGGCTTGGTCCAGGAAGGAGCCTGCAACCAAGGTACTTGCCCCTAACTGGAATCGAACCAGGGACCCTTTGGTCTGCAGGCCGATGCTCTATCCACTGAGCCAAACCGTCTAGGGCTCTCCTATCACCTTTTTATCTCTTCAAAAAGCTAAAATCGCCTGGCTGGCCTTGGTGCCTCACTTCCAGGAAGCCTCTCAGTAAGTTTCAGTTTCTAGGTCTTTTTATTTTTTTACTAGAGGCTTGGTGCACGAAATTTGTGTACTGGGCGGGAGGGCCCTGCCCAGGCTGAACCCTCTTGCAGTCTGGGAGCCCTTGGGGGATGTCTGACTGATGGTTTAGGCCTGCTCCCTGGGCAGTCAGACATCCTTAGTGCTGCTGTGGAGGCGGGAGAGGCTCCTGCCACCCCCCACCCCCACCACCCCCACTGCGCTCGCAAGCCATGAGCCCAGCTTCTGGCTGAGCAGCACTCACCCTGTGGGAGTGCACTGACCACCAGGGGCCAGCTCCTGTGTTGAGCGTCTGCCCCCTGATGGTCAGTGCATGTAATAGCGATCAGTTGTTCTGCTGTTCCGTCGATTTGCATATTAGCCTTTTATGCCTGCGGGATCGGGCCAAAACCAGCTCTCCAGGGGTCCTGGATTGTGAGAGGTTGCAGGTCAGGCCTAGGGACCCCACCGGTGCATGATCAGGGCTGGGGAGGGACACAGGAGGTTGGCTAGCCGGGAGGGACCGTAGGAGGGCTCCAGGTCGTGTCTGGCCCATCTTGCCCAGTCCCAATCAGCCAGACCCCAGCAGCAAGCTAGCCTACTGGTCGGAGCGTCTGCCCCCTGGTGGTCAGTGCACATCATAGCGACTGGTTGACCAGTTCACTGCCCCCTGGTGGTCAGTGCACGTCATAGTGAGTGGTTGAGTGGCTTTAGCATATCATTAGCATATTATGCTTTGATTGGTTGAACGGATGACTGGACACTTAGCATATTAGGCTTTTATTATGTAGGATTTTTATTGATTTCAGAGAGGAAGGGAGAGAGAGAGAAAAATCAATGATGAGAGAGAATCATTGATTGGCTGCCTCCCACATGTCCTGCATTGGAGATCGAACTGCAACCTGGGCATGTGCCCTGAGTGGGAATTGAAGGTGAATTCCTGTTATTCCAAACACTCAAGCCTCCAGCAGAATTCCTGTAATGGTTAGCATATCTACTGCAGGAGCTATCTGCCTGAGGCCATGGGAAAAATGCAAGCTAGAATTTAGATAGACTCACAGAGACAGCTTTTCACTCCATTACAAGTGGAGGTCATCTTAGAGCAGTGGTTCTCAACCTTGGCTGCACATTAGAATCACCTAGGAATCTTTTTAAAATCCTGATTTCTTGGCCTCATCCTCTGGAAATTCTGTTTCTTTGTTACTAATGTTGTGGCCCCACCCCATAACAAAGAAACAGAATTTCCGGAGGATGAGGCCCAGAAATCAGGATTTTAAAAAGATTCCCAGGTGATTCTAATGTGCAGCCAAGGTTGAGAATCACTGTCTTAGAGGCTGCCTACCATTGGCTGGCTCTCCTTAGGGTTGCAAGATGGCTGCTAACAACTGCATCACCAATCTTCTCTGAGATAGGATGCCCCAAAAAGACCTTTCTGGCCCTGCATTGAAAACTTTTTTGGTTCCCTTCTTCACACTTCAGTTCAATTAGCATGTATTGAGTGTTTGCTTTTGGCCAGGCTCTTTGCTACTTGCTAGGGTTACATGGAATCCATGTAATGGATCATGTCTTCAGAAAGCTAACAAATCTTATAGAATAGATAGATATATGCAGCAGATAATTGCACTATATAATGGGTGATTGAAAGTCCCAGGAGCTGAGGAACCAAGCAAGAGAAATGAACTGGAGTTACAAGAGGTAGATGAAAAAGTGGTTTAGCTAGATTTGGGAGGATCATTTGGAGGTAGGTGACTTGATTAAATGTTACAAAAAAGTACTGAGACTAATGTATAGTTCCACTACCCAAGTGTTAACACTTTGCTATGTTTATTTTTAGGTTTCTTCTTTTTTAAAAAAGAAATCATTGAGGCAGGATAGTAAGAACCTAGGAAAATTCCTTGGCAAGTGGAATGGGGAAACTGAGACAGCTGAACAAACTGGCTGAGCAATTTACCCCCAGCTACAGGTCATCTCCCTAGAGATAACATCTAGGACTAAGTTGTATTTAAACACCAGGCCCAGAAAAGCAGCAAAACCAGGTGGGCATCGCCAGGATTAGCTGTAGTGACTAATGACCCCCCTGGTGCCAACCAATCAGTGGAGACCCCGAGCCTGAAAGGGTACACTTGGAAAAGCTGATGAATATTCTGTTGAGATCCTTCCTTAAGACTGCTCCTCAACTCCCAGTCTTTAAAAAACCTCAAAACGAAGATCCCAAAATGAATGAGTCCCCCTCCCTGGAGCATGCCCCTGTCTTTCCCTCCCCGCTCTTCTTCCCCCACAAGGGTGCATCTCCTAAACTCCAGGGGTCCCCATGAGCCTTGCAAGCAGGGGAGCAATGGGCAGCAGCAGCTCCTCCCAGGCTAAACCCCTGAACCTGTCTCCAAAGCCCCTTTTCTCTGACTTCCCAGTGAGCTAAAGCAGCTCCACCTAGGCTCATTTCTTATAGTATTTCCAGAGAGCCAAAGCAGCCCCACCTATGCTCTCCTGTTGCATTTTCTGTCATAAGCCCTTGTTTCACGGTCCTCAGCTTTAATAAACATACTCTCAAAATCACCTGGATTAATGTTATGAAGTTTTTTTTTTTAAAATATATATTTTATTGATTTTTTACAGAGAGGAAGGGAGAGAGATAGAGAGTTAGAAACATCGATGAGAGAGAAACATCGATCAGCTGCTTCCTGCACACCCCAAACTGGGGATGTGCCCGCAACCAAGGTACCTGCCCTTGACCGGAATCGAACCTGGGACCTTTCAGTCCGCAGGCCGACGCTCTATCCACTGAGCCAAACCGGTTTCGGCTATGAAGTTTTTTTTGCACGAAGTCAAGGACCCACACATTATGGGCCAGCTTGAGGCAGACCCACTAAGGGCCAGGTCCCCTTTCCAGTAACATCATGACAGATCTGAAGTCCTGTTTATCCGCTCTCCCCATCCATCCTGGCTCCCACCCCTCCCGCCTCCTGCCCTCATAACATAATCACATTGTGTGTCCATCTATTCATGTAGTTCATTTTCTATACATAGGTTTTCCATAATCAGGATATACTGTTATTCTATGTACTTTTAAATGTACGTATATTTTACAGTGTAGTTTGTTGGCATGTCGCCATTTCAGTAACTCATGCTATGAGCTATCAAATGTTGCTACTTATTAGTTTCATTGTAATATTTTATCTTGGAAACATCACATCATCCATGTCGTATTGGACATTTCTGTTATTTTTATTTATTTTTTTAGAAGGGAGCAGGCTTGAATATAAGCATGTCTTTTTGTGTACACTTGTAGCAGTTTCTGTATTGTTTTAGACATGAAATTGCTGGGTCATGCACATTTTAAATTTCACCCCCCAAAAAAGTAAACCTACTTAAAAGATTATCATTAAAAAAAAATTTTTCACCGAAGTGGCTGTTCTGATGTTACACTTCACCTGACATCCCTAAGAGTTTCCCAGATTTCCCCCTCCCTGAAATGACCAGATTGTAACATTTACCCTGAGTTTTCAAGCGGTCACGTGAGCAGATAATTTCCGTGTAACTAGGTTCACGCAAAAGGGCCGGAAGAGGTTTGATTGTCAGAGAGAACTTTGAAGGGTTAACGGGAGTGTTTTGCGGGCTCGGTGCTACTCTGGTTTCCTGCCAAGGGCTAGGAGGTAACACAGCGAACCGGCACACGGCGAGAGCTCGGCAGGGCCGAGGCTGGGGGCACCCGGGGGCGCCTCCCCCCCCCCCCCGCAGTTGGTACGTCCTGGCGTGGCTTCCCCCGCGCGGTGCTCGTTGGTTTCGTCACCGGACGCCGGCGGGTCCGCCGGGCAGTGCCCAACTTCGCGCGCACCTCCGCTCGCCCGCCCCCAGCTCCTGACGTGGTGCGGCCGCTCGTGACCCCCGCACCGGGAGGAGGGGCTCGGCCCCGCCGCGAGGGCCGGTCGGTGAGTACCTGCCGCCTCCGCAGGATCCAGTCCGCCCTCTTCCCGCCGCCTCTCCCGCACGGGGTCCGCGGCCCGCTCCTCCCGCGGCGGCGCCTCTGACAAACGGGTAGGGCCCGCTCGACGCGCCGACGGGCCGCTCGGGACACCCGAGATGGCCCTTCGGACGCCGGCAGG
>NW_005871049.1:1865262-1914764 GCF_000147115.1 Myotis lucifugus | reverse complement strand
TCTCGTACATTATCACATGTGACGCCACTTTATCATACCACGTGGATCAGGAGCTACTGTTGTATACATTTCTTAGTTTGGTCCTTAGCCTTGCCTATCTTCGCCCTAAACTTACCTACAATAAATTTTCACGATTCCTCCTATCTCCTTCCTCGCTACTCTTTTGTCTGACCCCCATCCAGTGGGCGTTGTCCTTGTCTGAAAACCCGGAACGAGGCAAGCCTTCTCGCCCCTCCCGGACCCGGGGGTAACGGTCCGCCGGTTTCTCGCCCCTGCCGCGGGGGCTCCTGCTTGTCGGGGAGCGATCCTTGCTTTCACTATTTGGCCAGGAAACTAAGATTTCCCTTGGACATCCTTGTCGTCATTACCAGGCCCCCTGCAGCGGAACTGTTGCCTCTCTGTGCACCATCCTTTCCCACAAGCGCGTTTAGTTCATCTTCGCGGAACCGGCAGTTTACAGACGATCAGGCACCCGGCTCAGAGGAGAGCCGGCCTGGAGTCCGGCAGCTGGACTCCCTGCCCTGTATTAGCCAGGTCTTCCTGAGGAGTCGGCGACACCCAGGAGAGGTGGAGCTTTATGCTTCCGTCTTTATTTCTTCCCGTCAGGGAGGAGGCATTGCTGTGTCATTCAATCAGAGAGGGTCTGTTTGGAATCAGACACATGGGGCTTCAATGCGCAACATAGTCAGTTACCAAGTTAACAACTGTTTGGTTTTGAATAAGTTTCCTAACGTGTAAAATAGTGATAAAAACAGCTTATAAAAATCAATAAAGGCATGTTTAATAATAATAATGACAGAAAAGTTCCTCTACCTGGTGAAGGAAGTAGACATAAAAGTTCAGAAAGCACAGAGTCCCAAACAAGATGAAACCAAAGAGGCCCACACCAAGACACATCATAATAAAAATGCAAAAGGGTTAAAGACGAGAGGATCTTAAAAGCAGCAAGAGAAAAGCAGTTTAATTAGCTACTACTACTATTGTCAGCTGATTTCTCAACAGACACTTTGCAGGCCAGAAGGGAGTGGCCAAAAATATTCAAAGTGATGAGTAGCAAGGACCTACAACCAAGATTACCAGGCAAAGCTATCATTTATTGGGGGTCAGATAAAGAGCTTCCCAGGCAAGAATAAGCTAAAGGAGTTCATCACCACCAAACCAGTATTACATGAACTAGTGAAGGGTATTCTTTAAGAAGAGGAAGAAGTAGAGAAAAAAGATAAAAAATATGAACAATAAAATGGCAATAAATACGTAAATATCAACAATTGAATCTAAAAATCAAAATAAACAAGAAATCTAATGAACAAAATAAACTGGTGAATAAAGTAGAATCAGGCATGGAAACATGGAACAGACATGAATCTCAGAGGAAAGGGGGTGGGGGAGTGGGAAGAGATTATGGACACAGGAGGGTGGTAAAGACCTGGGGCAGGGTGGGAACCAGGTGGAGGAGGCAATGGGGGGGGGGGCGGGGGGGGCGCGGGGGGGGGAGGTGGACATTTGTAATACTCTCAACAATAAAAATTAAAAAAAATCCTTACCCGAGGATCCTTTTATTGATTTTAGAGAGAGGAAGGTGGAGAGAGAGAGAGAGAAAAACATCGATATGAGAGAGAAACAGTGATCCCAAATGGGCCCCAACCGGGGATTGAACCGTGACCTAGGTATGTGCCCTGACCTGGAACCAAACTAGCAACCTTTTGGTGTACAGGATGACGCTCCAACCTACTTGACTGCACCACTTGGCCAGGGCTCAATTTCTTTTTTTTTTTTTTTTAAAATATATTTTATTGATTTCTTACAGAGAGGAAGGGAGAGGGATAGAGAGTTAGAAACATCGATGAGAGAGAAACATCAGCCAGCTGCCTCCTGCACACCCCCTACTGGGGATGTGCCCGCAACCAAGGTACATGCCCTTGACCAGAATCGAACCTGGAACCTTTCAGTCCGCAGGCCGACGCTCTATCCACTGAGCCAAACCAGTCAGGGCAATTTCTTGATATAATGGTTTGAAGCACAAAGGTTGTTGTTTTTTAAAATATATATTTTAAATTAATTTCAGAGAGGAAGGGAGAGAGAGAGAGAGAGAGAGAGAGAGAGAGAGAAACATCAGTGATGAGAGAGAATCATTGATTGGCTGCCTCCTGAGAGAGAGAGAGAGAGAGAGAGAGAGAGAGAGAGAGAGAGAAACATCAGTGACCGGGAATCGAACTGTGACCTCCTGGTTCATACATAGGTTGACGCTCAACTACTGAGCCACATTGGCCGGGCAAGGTTTTTGATTTAAACAAAGCCCAGTTTCTTTATTTTTGTTGTTGTTGCTTATGCTTTTGATGTCATAATTAACAAACCATTTCCTATTCAAGATCTCAAAAATTTATGCCTATGTTTCTCTTAAGAACCTAATTCCATTTCTTGCAATTTTTTGTATATGATAGGTAGAGGTCCTGTTTCATTCTTTTGTATGTGGATATCTACATTTGTTGAAAAGACTATACTTTCTCCATTCAAGTATTTTGGCATCCTTGTTGAAAATTGACAATCTGTGGGTGTTTTCTGGATTCTCAGTTCTGTACCATCGATTTTTGTCTATCCTTGTGTCAGTGTGCCAGTGTCTTGTTAACTAGCTTTGTGGTAAGATTTAAAAAAAAATATTTTTAAAAATTGATTTTAGAGAGAAAGGGAGAGGGAGAGAGAGAAACATTAATAATGAGAGAGTCATTGATCAGCTGCTTCCTGCACACCCCCTACTGGGGATCGAGCCCACAGCCCGGCACGTGCCCTTGACTGGAATTGGACCCGGGACCCTTCAGTCCATAGGCTGACACTCTATCCACTGAGCCAAACCAGCTAGGGCTGTGGTAAATTTTGAAATGGAGATGTGATTCCTTAAAATTATTTCACTTTTTTCAAGATTGTTTTGCCTATTCTGGGACCATGCTGTTGTTTTTCCTTCTAGTTGAAAAGTCTCTCCTCAGCCAGCCTTCCTGTGGTTCTGGGTGATGTCCGTTCCGTCTTTTAGTTGTATTTTTGAAGTGGTTGTTCGAGGCAGCAAACTCCGGTGTTTACCTATGCCGCCATCTTGGTTTCCCTGTTTTTTGTATATTGACCTTGTATTGTATAATCTTGCTGAACTTGTTCATTATAGTATTTTGTGGATTTTTAAAAAATTATAAGATTATGTCCTTTTCAGCTTGGTGTGTTTTATTTCTTCTTGAATAATTGATCTGCCTAGAATTTTCAGTATAAAGTTCAATAGAAAGGATGAAAACAGACATTCTTGTCTTATTCCTATCTTAAGGAGAAAGCATTCAGTCTTTTATCTTTAAGTATGATATTACTGTTGGTCTTTTTGAGATATATTTTTATCAGGTTGAGGCATTGGTATTAAAAATCTTTTTACATAAATTATAATATGCAGTCAAGAAAACCAGTGATCTAAGTCAATGTTTAAGGAACTAGGATAATTTGTTGTATTATTCCTATTAAAATTTCATTAAAGAGGAGTGGAAAAGTTTAGATACCCAGTTTTACTTCTATTAGATGACATCTTTTTCTTTTATATGATTAAATTACAAATAGCATCTAGAAAACATACTTTTAAATATATATATATTTTTATTGATTTCAGAGAGGAAGGGAGAGGGAGAGATAGAAACATCAATGATGACAGAGAATCATTGATCAGCTGCCTTCTGCACACCCCCTACTGGGGATGGAGCCCACATCCTGGGCATGTGCCCTTGACCAGAATTGAACCCGGGACCCTTCAGTCCACAGGCCGACACTCTGTCCACTGAGCCAAACCGGCTAGGGCTAGAAAACTTATACTTTGAATGAATTATTTGTCCGTGTATTTCAGACAGAAGGATGCCACGGAGAAAGAAAAAAGTTAAAGAAGCGTCTGAAGCTCAGAACTTGGAGAAGAAAGATGCAGAAACTTCCAGTCCTGTCAATGTGAGGAGGAAGCGTAAACTGGAGGATGCATTCATTGTGATATCTGATAGTGATGGAGAGGTTAGTATTTTGAAGTGTGAAGCTCTAGGTCTCAAACTAGGCCTTCTTACCCAAGACTGGTTTGTGTTGTGACTAAACCTTAATGCCAGCTTGCCAGATCTTGCAATTTTTACTCCATTTCATTTTGATCATCTGTTGAGTTCTTGCAGTAGACTCTAAACTTGCTTCTGTGCCTTCAGCTTTTTCTCTCTACATTTCACTTAGCTTACTCCAACTTTAAGATTTCAGATTTTATATTTTTGTACTTGATTGCTTAAAAATTTGTGACTGTAATACCTACAAGATCAGTTTAGAACTTTAATATGGTTTACTCTATCAGAACCTTCACAGTCTAGTCTTACTTATATTCTTATCAGCCGTTCATTTCTTGTCCCCTTGCTAAGACTATTATCACTATTAAAATTTTCCCTATTTGATGATCAAAAAGTTAAATATTTTTAATAATCAGAAAGATTGAGAATTTTTTCCTAACTCTATTGGATATATATTTTTAAAATTTCCTCATACTACAGTTTTTAATTAGGGTTTTGTCAAATAGTTATTTTTTAAAGATGTAAAAGTATAAAGAAGAAAACAAAGCAACCCATCAATTCTACCACACACAGATATAAAATTTCTAAAAAGTTATATAATGCTAAATCAAAACAGAATAAAAACTGTTTGAAAACAAAACAGTATAGAAAGGTATGAAATGAAGATGTATACCTTAGTCAGTGTATGTTTCTTGTATTCTTCCAGAAAAAAAAAACTTCACGCATATACCATCAATAAAAAACTTTTATAGAATAGAAATCATGCTACACAGACTGTTTTGCTTTTTCCACTTAACATTTCTTGGAGATCTTTCTGTAACAGCATGTATAGCTCTATCTCATTAAAATTTTTAAAAATTGTCAGATATGTCACACATGTAGGAGAGTGGCATAAAATGTAAATGCATAGTTAAAAAAATAATCTGAGCACCTGTATTCACCATCTTAGAAGCCCTCTTGATTTAGTGTGACCCTCCCCAATTGCATCCCTTTTCACCCTTGTAAAGGTAACCACTGTATTTGTTTTATCTTTCCATGCTTTCCCTTACGATTCTACCATATTTATATTTATGTCTAAACAGTATACATATATATGTTGCAAAACTGAGTCTTAGTGGTTAGGCACTTCTGCCAACATTTTTCTATAATCTACCTTTTCCCAAAGATTTGAAATTTTATCTTTATTATAAATTAAAATCTTGCCTATACATTTTTTTTTTTTTGGTTTTTAAATTTTGTTCCATTGATCTGTCACATATTTTTGGAATAATTGTTCAGTCATTATCTTGGGTTATTTAGGTAGGCACTTGTATCTGCTAATAATGATCATTTTCTTTCTTCCTTTCTAGTACTTACAGCTAATTTTTTTGTTTCATTGCATTGACTATAGCCTCCAAAATAATGTTAATTGTTATCAGTGATAGAGTACATCTTTGTTTTGAATTTAATTGTGGAAGTATTCTGATGTTTTGTTATTTGTTTCTTATTTCTATATTATATTTATTATAGAAATATCCTTTAATTGCTTATTTTCTATTAGTATTTTTAGGAATGGATGTTTAATCAAATGCCTTTTCATTATTTAGCAAGGTGATGGCATAGTTTTCCTCCTTTAATCAATTAATATATAGTTCATTAATACATTGTCTAATGTTGGAACATTTTTGCATTTCTGGAGAAAATTTTACTTAGTCATGATGTATTACATTAACATAATATAGAATTTACTTTTTCATATCATTTATGAATTTTGCATTTGTATTCGTAGTGGCATTGATTTTTATATAATTGTCTTTTTTTTTTTTTACTATATCAGATATTAGTTTCAGATTTCTGCTATAATATAGAAAGGAAGCTTTTTATTGTTTTTTATGTCCTACCGCAGTTTAGATAAAGGAATGATCTGTTCTTAAGATTTACTAGCACTTGCTCATAAAACTGTCCTACCAACTAATATTTAATATACTCTTCATGTTCTTTTCATGTCTTGGTATTTTTGTGCATTTTTTAAAGACTTTTTTGTATTGTTTTAGAATGTAAATGAGTAAATGGTATAGTCATCCAGGAACACACTTATTTGGTCTTGAAAGTTGAAAATTGAATTAATTATTTGATACTTCTTTTGCTCTTTGTACTACTGACAGTGCTAATTCCAATTTGTTCTTCAGTTTAGATATTAATTCCTTTGGGGATCCTTGCAGATTTTCCAAGACTGGGTCAATTGGCCATCTATTGTGCTTCCATAGAACCTATGCTTACTTCTGTAATATTAGTTGTTATACTGTTTTGAAATTGCCATTGTGCTTTTCTGCCTTCATCACTGGACCATGATTTCCTAGAGGGCAGGAATTCTTTATCTGTAACATTTAACATTTATCTGTAACACTTAACAATAATGCTTGGCCTATACCAGTAGGCATTCTCAAAAAATATCTGTATCAGGTTTTACTTGTTGGTGCTGTTTTATTTGAATATTTCTTTAAGAAAATGTTCTAGTTCAGCCGTGGGCAAACTATGGCCCGCTGGCCGGATCTGGCCCGTTTGAAATGAATAAAACTAAAAAAAAAAAAAAAGACCGGACCCTTTTATGTAATGATGTTTACTTTGAATTTATATTAGTTCACACAAACACTCCATCCATGCTTTTGTTCCGGCCCTCCGGTCCAGTTTAAGAAACCATTGTGGCCCTCGAGTCAAAAAGTTTGCCTACCCCTGTTCTAGTTCCTGGTGCAAAAGAAGCCAGGAACTATCTTGTTGTTTTTAAACATAAAGATAATGGCACAAAGCCAACATCACTGGGGCTTCATCATAGCTTGCTTTTGCTGAGTAGTTACTTGCTCTGATCAATTTCATTCTTACTCTCATCAAGGTTCTAATTTAAGAGATCAAAGATGAGCTTTTGAAAACCTTGCCATTGTGTTTGAATTGCCATTTACTAACTATGTGACCTTTCTGGACTTTTTATTATATATAAGACTAGTAATACTCGGTAGGATTGTTGTGAGGACTATGAATAAAGTAAGTAAAATTTTCTAGAGTGGTACTTCAGTAAATGATAACTGACATTGTAAATGTTCAGGATGGCAGAAGAGTAAAGCTAACGGACTTATGTTGATAACCCTATTGTCTTCTTCTCTTACATTTTTCTCATGTTAACAAAATAACACTAAAAAATCCAAAGGAAAAGAAAAGAATATTTGGAGTTTTATGGTTGGGTAGAGCTAGTTTTTCCTGACCTTACACTTACTGAGCCTCGCTGTTCTCATCTATGAAATGGAGGCAGTGATATTCTTCACACAGGAATTTTGAGAGGAATTAAATGAGGTAATGTATATAGAGGGCTTGGCACATAATGATATGCAATATATGGTAACTATATTATTATTACTCTTACTTTAAAAAGCTTCTATTTTGTGACAAAAATGTTGTGTATTAATTACTAGCTAATATTTAAAATTTTTAAAAAAATTGATTTCAGAGAAGAAGGGTGAGGGGGAGAGAGACAGAGAGAGAGAGAAAAAAAACCAAACATCAATGATGAGAGAGAATCATCGATTGGCTGCCTCCTGCATGCCTCCTACTGGGATCAAAGCCCCACAACCCAGGCATGTGCCGTGACTGGGAATTGAACTGTGACCTCCTGGTTCATAGGTCGATGGTCATTCATTGAGCTACATCAGTTGGACACCAGCTAATCTTATAACATTTATACAATGTCTCTAGATGAAAAGTACTTCTTTATATAGTATGGTAATAAAATAAGAAATTCACTCATCTCAAACCATTCCTCTCTAAAGCTTGTAGACTTACATTATAAGAAGCACATTTATGTACGAGACCACAAAAAGTCTGCTGTGTCATAAAATCACTTCTTTGATACTAGTTGGAGCATCTACCTGATTGCCTGAAAGAAGATGCCCACAAGGGTCAGTAACCAGTTGGATTTTGTCAGTGCCAAAACAGTCTGTGGGACCAGTTGATGAATTGGATTTGTTTATTCTTGTTTTTTTCAATCTTCAATTCCCCATTTTCATGATTCTCAGTTGTCACTTTGAAGTGTTTCAGTCGGATAAAAGTCTCTGGTTTCCTGGAAGTAGGAAGATACACTCCTGGCTACAACCCCTTCTTGCCCCCTCTCACCCTCTTTTAGAGAATAGTTTCTTGAATCTTACAGCATTTGTTTTGCTTTTAGTATCTGTTTACCCTTTTAAGAATGTTAACTAAATTCGGGTATGTGCACTTCAAATTAAAATCAGCTGTACTATACCCAGAAGCATTTTTCTCCAGTCCTTTGCTTAGGCACTGCTGCAATGTTTTTTGTATGAAAAGAGAGCTTATTCAGTGAATATGTCCTATATCTTAGCAGATTCTTTTATAGATATTAACATTAAAGATTTTAATCTAAAGTTAATGTGGTAATACTTGAAATTGTTCACTTTTTGTAGGTTAAAAAGTTGCAGAAACAGTGAGCATTCATTTTGTAGTTCAGAATTCTCCACAGAATTTTTCCCTTTAATCTTATAACATATCTCAGCAAGTAATAACAGTTGTTTATGATCCATTTACATATCACACAATGAAGAAAATATTATTGAATTGAGTGCATTAGCCTTAGTCTTTATGTAATTTATAATTTCTACTATGCACAGTAGTTTGGCTGGTATTTTTCAGTCATGGAATGTTGATTAACATTCTGGCACAAGTTCCTTAATCTCGGAAATTTTCCTGTTGTTACTCCTGGCTTCATAAAAAAGTAAAAGTTTAACCCTTTATGGTTTTAAACAGTTCAGAACTTAATGTTTGTCAAAAATAAAGCTGAAAGAATTTTTCTATCGTCAAGCTCATCACACATTTCCTAAAAGTACTGCTGAGTTGCCAATATCTGTGCACTCATGGGGTTGCAATGAAAATATGTTGCTAGCTTTATTTATTTTATTAATTGGTCTTCCATATCATGATCTGCCTTCTGAATATATTAAGCTATGTTGCCATTGGAATATGGTACTTGAGCTACCTTCTTTGCCTCAGACTCACCCATTATTTCCAAGTAGACAACTTTGCCATCTTTAACTAATTTCTTTCTATATAGTTTTTTTGTCTTAGTAAATATAGTATTTATAAGAAATCCATAAAGTACTAATGTTTATATATGAAGTATTAAGCATCTGTGTGAGCTTATTAATTTAATACTCAGATTTTAAAATTTATTTTGAACTTTGTTTTCTATATAAATGTTTAAGTTTTCATAGTTTTTTAGTTAGTATGTATTTAGAAATAAGACACTCTGATTGCTATATACACCATCAATTGTGGGTTCAAAACTGAACTCAATATGTGAAGGATTACACTTCTGAGTAAAACTAGAAGTAAACTTTTGCCCCTTATGTCTTCACAATTACTTGGATCAATATTTTTTTTTACTGCTACTGCTATTTCAGAAAGATTTGTTTTTTTCTTGATGACAAAAGTCCAGTGAAGCTTGTTTGAAATCTATAAATTAGGATTTAAAATAAATAATATAAAGTTTACTTTTCTTGTTTAGCTAATAGTATTAAAGTGTAACTTTAAAAATGGGCTTGATTAAAAATATAGTTAATATAAATTATAAATCTATATTTTCTCAGATATTTATATACTTTGAATTTTAATAAATAAATAACTTTAAAACAGCACATATTATTATAACTTGGTGTTTTTGCAAATGACTAGTCTGCAGCTTTCACCGTGTAAATTCTCTTATCCTGCATAGATGTTGTAGCAATGTCAGATTGCTGTAAAAGTTTCTAAATGCTTATTCTCAATTTCTGTGCTTATTTTGTTGCAGACCAGCAACAATCAGTGTGCTGATTTTCACCTATAGATCATACTTTGAGTAGCATTGATTGAGGTTGTTTACAGTCTTTTACAATGACAAAACTTTCTACTGTGAACATAATTATTCACAAAGAGGTTAAATATCTGTAGAATAAATTCCTAGAAGTATATTGCTGGACAAAGAGTGTGTTGTATATTTACAATTTTAGAGATTATTTCGAATTTGTTCTCTAAACTAGAATATTGCATCCATTATATCCCATCAGTGGTATGAGAGTACCTGTTTCCCCACAGTAAGAGTTTTATAAAACATTTTAATTTTCACCTAGTATTGGTAAAAGAAATATAGTATCGATATAATTGTTTTGATTTGCATTTCCAAAGTGAAATTGAGCATCTTTTCATATACTTACTAGAGGCCCGGTGCATGAAATTCATGCAGGGGGTGTGTGTGTGTGTCCCTCAGCCCAGCCTACACCCTCTCCAATCTGGGACCCCTCGAGGGATGTCCGACTGCCCGTTTAGGCCCGATCCTGGTGGGCCTAACTCACATTCCAGACTGTTGGCTCCCAACCACTCACCTGCCTGCCTGCCTGGTTGCCCCTAACCTCTTCTGCCTGCCAGCCTGATCACCCCCTAACCACTCCCCTGCCAGCCTGATTGATGCCTAACTGCTCCCCTGCCGGCCCAGTTGCCCCTAACTTCCCTCCCCTGCCAGCCTGGTCACCTCTAACTGCCCTCCCCTGCAGGCCTGGTCACCTCTAACTGTCCTCCCCTGCAGGCCTGGTCCCCCCCACCTGCCCTCCTCTGCTGGCCTGGTCACTCCTAACTGCCCTCCCCTGCAGGCCTGATCGCCCCCAACTGCCCTCCCCTGCTGGCCTGATTGCCTACAACTGCCCTCCCCTTAAGGCCTGATTGCCCACAACTGCCCTCCCCTGCTGGCCATTTTGTGTTCACATGGGGATGGCCATCTTTGATCACATGGGGGCGGCCATCTTGTGTTGGAGTGACGGTCAATTTGCATATTACCGCTTTATTATATAGGATGAGTCCCTTGTGTATGTTTTTCTAGGAAGTGTCTTAACATGTCTTTTCCTATGGGAAGAGGCTAAATATTGTTTTGTTAATTGATTTGTAAGAGGTCTTTATATATAGTCATGCACCACTTAACATAACATTCTGAGAAACGCATTATAGGAGATCTCATTCTGTGAATATCATAGAGTGTACTTACACAAACCTAGATTTACACAAACTTAATCTTACACACCTTAGGCTATATGGTATAGCCCTGGTCGGCAAACTGCGGCTCGTGAGCCACATGTGGCTCTTTGGCCCCTTGAGTGTGGCTCTTCCTAAGCCTGAGGAGTACCCTAATTAAGTTAATAACAATGTACCTACCTATATAGTTTAAGTTTAAAAAATTTGGCTCTCAAAAGAAATTTCAATCGTACTGTTGATATTTGGCTCTGTTGACTAATGAGTTTGCCGACCACTGGTATAGCCTATTGCTCGTGGGCTACAAACTTGTACAGCATGTTACTATATAAAACAGCACAAGATTAATCATGAACAAGAGAAAATGATGCAATCAAGATATATGGTAAGCACAAGATGTATGAGGTTACTGCTGGTGTAACATGGCATACTGTTTTACAGCAAACTTTTTTGGTAAGTAGAAGGAATATACTCTAAAATAACATCAAAAATTATAGTAAATACATAAACCAGTAACATAGTCGTTTATTACCATTATCAAGTATTATGTACTATATACAACTAGTGGCCCGGTGCACGGATTTGTGCACATTGAAAGGAAATTAATTAGAAGAAATATTTTAGTATCGCTGTTCACCCTTTCTCTATAATAGAAGTGTCAGGTTGGCCACTTAGCCTTTTAAACACGCCAGCGAGAGCTTTATATGTATCACACATGTGCGAGTTAATGTTTATTTTTAAATTGCCAGTGCGCATCATATGTACCGGTCAGATGGACGTACAGTTGATCACTTAGCCTTTTATATATGTAGATAGAAGGTAGTATGTACTATGCTTTTATATGACTGGCAGCAGTATAGATTTGTTTACACCAGCATCATCAAAACATGTAATATGTTTGTATGATGTTGCATTGGCTATGATGTCACTCAGTGATTATAATCTTATGAGACCACTGTAATATATGCAGTATGTTGTTGAGTGAAATGATTATGCAATGTATGACTATAAAAGGAAAATTAGCCCTTTGTCTGACAAATGTGTTGCATACTTTCTCCAAGTTGTTCTCTTGCTTTTTGACGTACTGATTAAAAAAATTTGCACTGAGTTAAAACATTATTTTTTAAACTTTTTTTTTTTTTTTGGTTAATCCTCATCCAAGGATATTCTTTCTATTGATTTTTAAAGAGAGAGGGAGGGAGGGGCAGAGAGAGAGAGAAACATTGATGTGAGAGAAACATATGGATTGGTTGTCTTTTGCATAGGCATAATCGGGGATTGAACCTGCAACCCAGCTATGTGCCCTTGGTTGGGAATTGAACCCACAACCTATTGGTGCGTGGGCCGATGCTCTAGGCATTGAGCAATACCAGCCAGGGTGATTTTTAAACTTTCAAGCCTTTTCTGAACTTGGGTAGCATGCTTACTACTATTTTGCAGATAGTCCACTTTTTACATGAGCATGTGTATGACAGATAATGTCAGTATGTTAAATATTTTTTATTTTTGTGATATTTATTGGTTCTAGATCTACATTTTTTTTGGTACTGTAAAGGATCTTTTTTTTTTTTTTTAACTGATTTTAGAGAGAGAGGATGGGAGAGAAAAACATTGATATGAAAGAGAAACTTTGATTGGTTGCCTCCTAAATGCACTTCACCCAGGGATTGAACCCGAAACCTAGGTATGTGTCCTGACCAGGAATCAAACCTGAAACCTTTTTGTGTGTGAGACAACGCTCCAACCAACTAAGCCACCTGGCCAGGGCAGTACTATAAAGGATCTTTTACTGATGTTTTCTGTGAATGTTTACAACTGCTGATTCTTCAGAGCCTCAGCAGCCTCCTGGCTGTAGAGGAGATGGAAAGAGTATTACTTTTAATGGTAGCTATCCTGATCATATTTCTTTGTTTTGAAACAGGAACCACAGGAGGAAAATGGATTGGAGAAGATGAAGACAAAACAGTTGAATAGAGCAAAGTGTTTGGCTAAAAGAAAAATTGCACGTATGTCTTTGTTTTTGTGTTGAGAATTGATTAGAAATTATAAGTCATAGTGTTGTACCAAAAAAAGGAGAAAGTCTTTATTTTTTTCATTGTTATATGAAATGTTCTCTTTTAGCCATTTTAAGTACTCACAAATTATACAAGTTTTCTTGATATATACTATCTAGTTTTGTGTTCTGGATTATTAACAGTCTGTTTGCATGTCTCAGTGGGAGGTTAACCTGAATGTTGGGAGATGTTAATTATTGTAAATTATAACCAGCATAATCAGCTTCACACAAATTTTGTACTTCTCTTGTTTAGCTTAGCAGAATCATTTGATAAGGTAATATTTAATGCTGATAAGGTTGAAACTTGCTGACATTTTCCTTAAGGGAGCATGCTCCCAGGTGTGATTCTAATTTTTTTTCTATTTTTTCTTCTGGTTGAATTTTTATCTAGTAGAGAGGTAAGGTAAAATGTTTTAGTCAACAGCAGTGTTTATTGAACTTCAGTCTTAGAACATGTTGATATGTGAAAATAAGAGAAAGTAAATAGTGAATGAGAGTGTCCTTTTAATTCTGAGTGGTTAAAGAAAATTTTTAATGGTGGCTTTGTCAAGTTATGTGGCTCTGTGTTGTCAGTAAAATATACATCAAATGATTGAGTTCGATAATTGAAATTGAAGTTTTGTGTTTCTTTAAATAATATATAATAACACATAATTTGACTATAATTATTATTTTAAATATATTTTTATTGATTTCAGAGAGAAAGGGAGAGAAAGAGAAATATCAATGATGAGAGAGAATCATTGATTGGCTGCCTCCTGCACGCCCCCGACTGGGGACCAAGCCCGCACCCCGGGCATGTGCCCTCACTGGGATTCAAACCTTGACCTCCTGGTTCATAGATTGATGCTCAACCACTGAGCCACACCGGATGGGCTCTCCTGAACTTTAATAGCAAACCATACCACCACTGTGTGCGCCCGACAGTGACATTATTTATCCTTTACCAGTTGCAAAAATAATTGATTCACTAACATTCTTTAACAATGACCAGTTGGCTGTGTTTTTTTTAAAGTATCATTATGAACTCTGGGATTCAAACATATTTAATGTGTTTTAATTCATTATTTTTATCGATATTCTAGTTCTAGTTTTGGCCAGGGAGAACCTTTTTACTTTGGCTCTTAAATTTTTTTGATATGACCCTGGTAATGTCTTATAGCTTCCTTGCTCACAGATATGACAGGTACTCTAGCTCATCTTCTACATTACTATTACAGACTTTGAATCAGCCATTTCTCCTAGGTACTCCAGTTGCTTTTAATAGGAAATGATGTTTGGAGATCACATTCTGGTCACTAGGGAAGGTCTTTTCTACTGGGTAAACGGTCCCATCAAGAGGATTCTGATTGAGTAAATTATTCTGGTTAAATGTTGAGCATAAAGCAGTGTGATTGGTATGTAGCAAAAAGCCCTGAAAGCCTGTTCCTGTTTATTCATTCCCCAAATATTTGAGTATCTACCAGTTGCTAGGTATTCTTTTTTATATAGAGGTGGACAAAAGTAGATTAATGATAATAAATAATACAATAATTAGTAAATAAGAAATAATACAAGAATAAACTGTTTCACGTACTCACAACTGTAAACCTACTTTCGCCTACCCCTGTATGCTGGAGATACAACAGTGAACAAAATAGGCACAAACTGCCTTCATAGGAGCTCACAGTCTAGTTAATCCAGGATTCTTGTAACTTCTGCTGCCGATCTTGGCCAATACCTTACTTTTTGGGACTTTCCTTATTTATAAGATTATAAAATTGTATTACATGGTCTGTAGTATCTTCACTTGAAAAGTTTAATAATTCTATTCCTTGCCTCCATGCTTATTCATTGTTTGTGGTATCCCTCCCCTCTCTTTCCCTGCCCTTCTACAGAAATGACAGAAGAAGAACAGTTTGCTCTAGCTCTCAAAATGAGTGAGCAGGAAGCTAGAGAAGTGAACAGCCAGGAGGAGGAAGAAGAGGAGCTCTTGAGGAAAGCCATTGCAGAAAGCCTAAATGTAAGCATGCTATGCTGAAAAAGTTTGTGAGGATTGATAAGTAAAATTCTTTTTCTTTTACAGTGTTATGGTTGCATTAGAAACTAATGCTGTAGTAGTTCATAGGATTTTCAACTAATAAATATTCCCACAATTTTTAAAGCCCATGTTGAATTGTTGATAAACCTAATTTGAAGTGTTTTGCTAATTCTGTATGAAAGAGTTTTCTTCCATCTCACAGATTTTCAGTCCATGGCTTAAGAGAACCATAGTAGTTGGCAGCTTCTGAAAAGAATGACCTATTAACAAGAAACCAAAAGGGGCAAGATAAAGTACTTACCTCCCCTATTTTGTAGAGAGAACAGAGAGAATGAGAGCTAGAGGTGTGTTACAGAGAGAAAGAATGGGCAGTTTTAAAATGTTTCAAATAATGTTAAATTGTGATTTGAATAAGTGTAATTGAAATTATTTTAAATATGAAGGATATTTGCCAGTGACAGGTCCTGAGCCATTTATGCCATCTACTTTTCTATATTAGAAAAGGGTTTAGTATAGAACCTAGGATAGTTATTTGCACGTAGTAAGCATTCAGTATGCATTGTGGAATTCATTTGAATTGTGCATCTACATTTTAAAGAGGAGCATCTCTTAGGGACAGTGGCCTCCCCTTTTTGTCGTTCCTGTGCCCCTTCATGTGTAGCTATTTTAATAATAAACCTGATCTTGTTTGGGATTACTTCTTTCAGAGTTGCCGGCCTTCTGATGCTTCTGCTACCAGATCTCGAGCTCTGGCCATTGGACCATCTTCACAATCCCAGCAAGAGAAAACCACAGACTCTGGGACCACTGAAGGCATGTCTCCCTGTTCTGACTCCCTGCACTCATCAAATATAACCATATCACAGGGATCTCATACTGACAGTAGATATACAGAAATTCCCTAAATTTCTTTGGTGGTATTAAAGAGGTTAAATCAGAAAGTAGTTGAGATATCACTAATATCCAGCATACTTTATCTCCAAGGAAAAGCCAACAGTTGGTTAAACCCAAAGAAGAGCCTTTTACCCACATTATGTAGTTCTTGGTAAGTGAGAACTTACCAAGCCCTCTTAATAAAAAAGTTTGTCCTTAGCCCTACTTTTTCTCAAATACCTACAGGCATATGGCAGCTGGTACCTCCATCACTGTTTAAAGGCTCACATATCAGTCAGGGAAACGAGGCTGAGAAAAGAGAGGAGCCTTGGGACCACACTGAAAACACTGAAGAGGAGCCGGTCTCTGGCAGCTCAGGAAGCTGGGACCAGTCAAGCCAGCCAGTGGTTGAGAATGAGAACGTTAAATGTTTTGACAGATGCACTGGCCACTTGGCTGAGCACACACAGTGTGGGAAGCCACAGGAAAGTACTGGGAGAGGATGTGATTTTCACGAAGCTGCCCAGGGTAGGGGGGACACATCTAGGCACTTTCTGCCTGCCTCAGCAGATGCCAAAGGTATCCAGAACAGTGGGGGCACTGTGCACTACTTCTGGGGTATTCCATTTTGCCCAGCTGGAATAGACCCTAACCAGTATACCAAGGTCATTCTCTGCCAGTTGGAGGTTTATCAAAAGAGCCTGAAAATGGCTCAGAGGCAGCTCTTTAAAAAAAAAGGATTTGGGGAACCAGTGTTACCTAGACCTCCTTCTCTGATCCAGAATGAATGTGGCCAAGGAAATCAGGCTAGTGAAAAAAATGAAGGCATCTCAGAAGATATGGCAGATGAAGACAAAGAGGAGGAGAGGCAAGAGTCTAGGGCATCTGTCTGGCACTCAGAAACCAAGGATTTCCAAGAAAGTCCAATTAAAAGCTTGAAAGAGAAACTTTTGTTGAAAGAAGAACCAGCAACCAGTCATGGTCAGGTAAGGGTCAGTGATACTGTGATTAAGGATGATTTATTCACAGATTAAATAAAGATTTTAGCTATGCTTTTTGTGTTTTTCCCCCTTTATTTTTTTTCTCCCCCCCCCCTTTATTTTTAATGAAACACATGCCCATTATAGAAAATTTGGAAAGGACAAAAGAGTGTAAAGAAGAAAAAGTTACCCATAATCCCAGCACCTAGAGAGGCATATTTCTGTGCATATAAAAATATTTTTTTCTGTTTACTTTTTCAACAAAATGGAAACTCTTTTGTATAAGCTTTGTTCCTTTTCCCCACTTAATAGTTTACCTTAGATCTTTTTTTATTTATTAACTATACTGGAAAACATTTTATAATATGAATATACCATAATTTATTTTTTGTGTGTTTTAAAATTTACATTAGTTTTAAAAAGTTTAGTTTTTGAATGGGTAACAGTGTTCACATGGCTCAAAATTTAAAAAGATATAAATGAACTATCTGTCCTCTGTCCCTATCCCCAGCCAACCAGTTTCCTCCCTGGAGTCAACCTTTATGACTAGTTTTCTAGTGTGTCTTTTCAAGAGATTTTATGTAGTACTAGTATAAGCACCTTCCTTTACCCAGGTCATGGTATACTCTACACATTATTCTGCATTGTGCTTCTTTCATTTAATATGTCTATGAGATCATTCCATAACAGTACATATGAGAGTTTCTCTCTTTTTTGGATGTGTAATACACCATGTATAGATGAGTTTTATTTTATCCAATGCTGCTGTTGGTGGACATTTAGGTTGTTACCAGTATTTTACTACTACTGCAGTGATTTCTGTTGTACAGAAGATGTTTCATTCACATGGAAGATATTTGTACAATAATTTATTGTAGATACAATTGGTGGGTCAAAATATGTATGCATGTACAGTTTTGTTAGCTATTGTCAAATTGCTTATTGATAGGGGTTGTATAAATTTACACTCATTGCAATGTATGAGTACAAGCTTCCCCATACCCATACCAATACATTGTTATTAGGACCTCTTGATCTTTGTTAATCTGAGAGATGAAAAATATTACCTCAATGCAGTAGTAATTTTCATTTTTCTTACTATGTGTATAGTTGAGACTCATTTGTATTTCCTTTTCTGTGTTTAGATCTTACAGGCATTTTTCTTTTTGACCATCTTTTTCTTAGTGGTTTATAGGCATTCTTTATGTATTAGGGTGATATGAAACACATGTAGTTTTCCAGTTTATCCCCCCCCCCCCCCCCACACACACACATAATACATAATGGTCTATTTCCAATTTTGCTTGTGGTAATTTTCTATAATTTACTGAAAACAGTCCCTTTTTTGGGGACATTTAGGTTGCCTTTTTAGTTTTTTTTTCTGACATACCTAGATTGTATTATATATGAAAGCTTATATTCAGTTTTGTTCTCTGAATATTATAAAAGCAGTTATATGATTTTAAACTCTTTATACACTATAAATAGAAAGAGTATTCTTTTTTATGACTATACTGTTCCTTGTTGCTATTTCTGTTTTTAGTTTTGTTTTGCTGTTACCCTATTTGTTCTGTCTCTTATGATAAGGGTTCTAGAAATGGTAGCTATGAGAAATTTCATAGCAAGCATATGCACAGAGTATGGATTTGAAGTTTGAATTTTGACATTTTTGTTTTAGTAACAGTACCTTTGAGCAAACCATTTAACCCTCTGAATCTGTTTTTTACATCTGTAACATGGGAATAGCAAGTCATTAGTTTAATGATTAAAGTGAATTGTGTAAAGTGCCTAGTATAATGCTTAGGACATTTGGTAAATGGTAGTTCTCTCTAAGGGACTGGAAGGTCATTCACTGAGAGTACCTTCTGGGAATCATTCTTGCCTAGCATTTTCTTCATCCACATTATGGAAAAATTGCTGTATGTGAAGAGAAAGCATTTTTCCTAAAAGTATTTTTAGTGACTTGACTCTTTTTCAAATGAAAGGTTATGTTTATAATATGTTTCGTTTCCTAGTTTTTTGCAGTTTAGAGATGCTTCCCCTTAAAATAATAAACTATGCAATGATTTATTGTAACTCAAGTTGTTAGACTTGTCAAGTTCTGAGGTTTGAAACAGCGTCTTGGGAATAGCATGGACGTGGTCAGACCTTAGTGGCTAGCTTTAATAGAGTGAAGTTCTTTTACTTCATGAACAGGCCACAAAATACTACAAATATTATTAACTGGTACTATTTGGTTATAACAAATAAAATCAGGCTATCTTAATTAAAAAAAGACTTTATCATAAGGACACATGGTGCCTCATAAATTTTAAAACAGGATGGTAACCAAGCCTGGAGAAGATACTGAGTCTAGAAAATCATTGGTAATTTTTCTGTATCTCAGTGCTATATTGTATCTACTTCATTTCCCCCCTGCAGACTGTCTTCCTTTGCTTCTGTCTTTCACATGGTAGGTGGAAAATACTGATCCTGTACAGTTCTCAAACTTAAATACAGATTACAGGAGATTTACTTTCTTTCAGTTCAATTTCAAATTTCTAGGAAAGGAACTTATGGCCCATTTGATGTTAATAGCTCTCACCAGAACAGTTGGCTGTGGCCTGAAGTGGGTATGTGTCACATTGTACAAATGGCTATGATACTATAATGCAGTGATTGGGGTGAGGGGCAGTCTTCAGTGAAAAGAAACCAGGCAGACAATCTAGTGAGTACCCAGTGCAGTCATTAACATTAATTTTAGAGATCACTTAGAACTATTGAAAAATGTTCAAAAATTTTTAGAATAAGGTTGAAAGCCTCCACAATCCTACCATCTAGTGATGTATTCCTTCTTTTTTTCTGTACCTGTTTTTTGTATGGTTAAGATAATATTTTTGTATTTTAAAGTTAACATGTAAACATTTTCTTATGTTAAAATTATAGATTTCATTTTTAATGATTAATATTCTGGCTTATGAATTTTTAAACTATTTTTCTATTGCTGGATATTTTGATTGTGATAAAATCTTTCTGAATAAAAATTTTCTTTATTTAAAATTAGTATCCTTAGGGATAGGGAGCCAGAAAAATGTTGGATTAAAGAGTTATGAACATAAAGGTTTGCTATTTGTTGCCAGATTGCTTTTCAGAAAGGCTGCTCAAATTTATACTCCTTCCTTCCAGCTGTGTATCAGAATACCTACATCACTGCAGCCTTGCCAACATAGAATAGTATCTTTAAAAAACAGCAATAAACTTACTAATTATATAGGCAAATAATAAAAGTGTTAAGATTGTAATTTCACCTCTTGTCTTGGTCTTTGGCTTTTAGGAATTGTGGGTTGAACGAATTTATATTTTTGTTAAATATTTTCTATTGATTTTGGTTTCTCTGGAGTTGCCCACATTTGAGACTACTTGGTTGATAGAGATAGCAAGATAGTCCCAGAAATAGGGATTCAGAAAAATATTCACCCTGAGGCAGATTGCTTACTTTATATGAAGGCTATAAAAGCTTTAAAGTCAGATGTTAACTGGTTTCTGGCATCACTGAGATAATGGGGAAATTGTTAATGAAGATGGAGTGATTATCTTGATGACTGTTCAGCAGGGAAGTGGGGGGTAGTATATTAATATGATCACTATTTTTCAATGTCTGATCTTTAATTTTTCAGTTCAGATACTGGAATTTGTTTCCCAGAAATGATCACATTGTATGTGGGTATGAGAACTGACTTGACTAACCGAACTTCAAGCTGACATGAGCACCAAATGACAGTTTGTTACTTTATTATGGAAGAGAGACATTTTTAGTGATTGGAATACTCAGGTCCATCATCTACTGTATCTCCTTCTAGGATGAGGTATATGGAAAGCTGAAATAGTAATCAGAAAATGGAAATTTTAAGAGATGATTCAACTAGTCTATGGAAAGATTTGATATACTACCAGTGCCTGACAACAGAGGATATTTCTATGGTGACCAGATGATGTGTCTATTCACTTTCACTTCTCAGGCCATGATGTTGATGACACTGCTTGAATCTGGATCTTTGAATTTTCTTTTGTAGATTTTTTTGTAAACTATCCTTTTCCCATTAATGTATTTCTTTAGGCAGAGAGCTATGTCTTGATTAGGCCACAGTTTCCTTAGTTAAAGTTACATTGCTATCATGCTTCCCTGTTGAAATTTACCTTGATGAAATTTGGGTATTTTGTTTGCTTGTTTTACTGTGTTGTTTTCATATTCTGGAAGAGCCTCACTTTACCCCTATCTTCAAATTACTGCTATTGAGGTATAAGTTTAGAAATTAAAAATGATTTATTGAAATGAAGACATTCTTGGGATATGTTGAAATGGTTGGGAAGAAGATCATTGGAGTAAATAATATAACAGTACTGGTTAGAGCATGTATTTTGGAGTTAAACAGGTCCAAGTTCCATTTTTGACCAAGTCTGTGAATTTGGGCAAATTATTTAACCTGTCAAAGTTGCATTTTCCTCATTTCAAAAATAATCTTAATTATTTCCTCAAAAGTTTCTTGTTAGAACTAAAGGAGATAATGCATGTAAGTGATTACCATAGGCCTGGCATAAATAGGTGTACAACATATTTTTTTTTAAACTTACTCTGGGAAAGGTAGAGATGCTTTAGCCTAAGGCAGAAGTGGAGGTATCTTATAACTTCTTAGTGCTTTGATTGCTTCTGAAGCCTAAGGCTTAGTCAACAAATCATTCTAAGAAGGTAAAATTCTATTAAATGTACACTAGGTGTCAGTATTTACCTTTTAAAAAAGCATTTTTTAAACATTGCTTTCAGAGAGGGAGAGAGAGAGGGGAGAGAGAGGAGAGAGAGGAGAGAGAGAGAGAGAGAGAGAGAGAGACAGACATCAATGTTGAGAGAGAACCATTGATTGGCTGCCTCTTGCACGTCCCATACTGAGGATCAAGCCCACAACCCAGGTATGTGCCCTTGACCAGGCATGTGCCCTTGACCAGGCATGTGCCCTTGACGGGAATTGAACCTGGGACTCTTAGGTCTACAGGCCAACGTTCTATTCACTGAGCAAAATGGGCTAGGGCAGTATTTACCTTTTTTGAGATTTCAGGAATGAAACAGGTTTTTCTCTACTGAGCTCAAACAAATAGGTGACATATTTATTGCTGTTGTATTTTAGTACTTCTGACAGCTTTGTTCAACCTTTATTTTTCATAATGGCTACATTGCTGATCACAGCTTTATCTTCCCTTTGACTGAAAGGATTCCTGTTTTTTAGTATATTTCATCATTTTCCTGAGTAGTAGAGAGATGGCTAACTTGTTTAGGTTATTTATACCCTCTAGGAGACCCTCTAAACTTCAGCCAATAGTTTTACATCTATTGGAAAAAGCCTTACAGTTAGGGACACTTCCTCAGAAGCCCACCTAAGTTAACAGTAGCTGCTTTTTCTGTGCTCTTCTGTGCATCTATATTTAATGAGTAGACATTTGTGACAACTACCATTAATCAAAGAATAGTCTTTTTCTTATCCAGTCCCTATCTGTTATATTTCATTAAAAAAAAACCAGATCTTTTATTTTTATTTATTTTGTTAGTCCTCACCCGAGGATATTTTTCCATTAATTTTTAGAGAAAGTGAAGAGAAAGGGAGAGACAGAGAAACATTGATGTTAGAGAAACACTTCGATTGGTTGCTTCCCACATGAGCTCCGACCAGGGCCTGGGCTGGAGATGAGCCTGCAGCCAAGGTCCATGCCCTTGACTGGAATTGAACCCAGGGCCCTTTGGTCCACAGGCCAACGCTCTATCCACTGAGCCAAATTGGCTAGGGCTGTTATATTTCTTAAAAGATATCCCTGTAGCCAGATACCAAAACTATAGTGGCAGATTTATAGTAAAAGGAATCTTTATAACCTTCCTTTTGGAATGTTCTATGTTATAAGTCTGTTGTGCCTGGAGAGACGTCTTTCATGGATTGCAGTGTTTTTCCCAACTCAGTATTTCCACTGAAAACTGAACTTTTCTCTATATCTCCTCCTACCACAACAAAAGCTTTATTACTGCTTTACTGAAATCATAATTTGACTCACCAATTAATATTTATGTCTTGTATTTACAAAGTGCATCACATATCTTGTTTAATTCTCTCTTTTTTAATTGTTTTCCTTTTGTCCTTTTTATTTATTTATTTTTTAAAATTAAATCTTTATTGTTCAGATTATTACAGTTGTTCCTCTTTTTTCCCCCCATAGCTCCCCTCCACCTGGTTCCCACCCCACCCTCTGCCCTTACCTCCCCCCCGCCCACTGTCCTCATCCATAGGTGTACGCACCCCCGACACCCCTTTCCCCCCCGAGAATAATCAGTCCACTCCCTTTCTATGCCCCTGATTCTATTATATTCACCAGTTGATTCTGTTCATCAGATTATTTATTCACTTGATTTTTAGATTCACTTGTTGATAGATGTGTATTTGTTGTTCATAATTTATATCTTTACCTTTTTCTTCTTCTTCCTCTTCTTAAAGGATACCTTTCAGCATTTCGTATAATACTGGTTTGGTGGTGATGAACTCCTTTAACTTTTTCTTATCTGTGAAGCTCTTTATCCGACCTTCAATTCTGAATGATAGCTTTGCTGTGTAAAGTAATCTTGGTTGTAGGTTCTTGGTATTCATCACTTTGAATATTTCTTGCCACTCCCTTCTGGCCTGCAAAGTTTCTGTTGAGAAATCAGCTGACCGTCATATGGGTACTCCCTTGTAGGTAACTGACTGTGTTTCTCTTACTGCTTTTAAGATTCTCTCTTTGTCTTTTGTTCTTGGCATTTTAATTATGATGTGTCTTGGTGTGGTCCTCTTTGGATTCCTTTTGTTTGGGGTTCTCTGCGCTTCCTGGACTTGTAAGTCTATTTCTTTCACCAGGTAGGGGAAGTTTTCTGTCATTATTTCTTCAAATAGGTTTTCAATATTTTGCTCTCTCTCTTCTTCTGGCACCCCCATAATTCAGATGTTGGTACGCTTGAAGTTGTCCCAGAGGCTCCTTACACTATCTTCAAATTGGATTCTTTTTTCTTTTTGTTTTTCCTGTTGGGTGATTTTTACTTCTTCGTATTTCAGATTTTTGACTTGATTCTTGCGATCCTCTAGTCTGCTGTTGGAACTCTGTATAATATTCTTTATTTCAGTCAGTGTATGCTTAGTTTCTAGTTGGTCCTTTTTCATAACCTCGACGGTCTCACTAGATTTATTGAGGGTCTCACTAAATTTATCGGTGGTTTCTAGAAAATTCTTGAAAAAACCTTATAACCGTGGTTTTGAACTCTATATCCAGTAGTTTGCTTTCCTCCATTTCTGTCATTTGTGACCTGTTTCTTTGTCTCCGCATTTTGGCTGCTTCCCTGTGTTGATAGAGTGGCTTTCTGTGCTAGGTATCCTATAGGGCCCAGTGGCTCAGCCTCCCCAATTACCTGAGGTGGACGCTCTTGGTGCACCCCTTTGTGGGCTTTGTGCACAGTCTTGTTGTAGTTAAGCCTTGATTGTTGTAGGGATCACTGGGAGGAATTGACCTCCAGGCCAATTGGCTGTGAGAATCAGGTGTATCTGCAGTGGGAGAACTTCTGTGCTGGAGACACCCTTCTGGAGCAAGACTTGCTTCAATGGGGCTTTGGTGCTCACTGAGTCTGCCCCCTGAGTGTGTCCCTTATGGATCTGAGGCGTTGTAATCTGGATGGTCCCACTCTGACCACTGGGTACACTGGCACTTGGATCTCTAAGGAGGTGCTAATTTAGCCTCTGCCTGAGGCTACCCAGCAGGAGCTACAGAGAGATCTGCAGATTCCTCTTCTTTGTTTGGGGTTTGGAGGTGCCTAGATGAGGCCCAGCTGTGAAGCAATGCAAGCTTCTGTGGGGCCTTGGGCCTTCTTTTGGTTGTTTTGGGTCTCTCTGACCCAGCTACAGTTTGTTAGGTAATTTCAGATTGCAAAGGGCCAGGGCATTCATATGCAAAAGCCTCTGCATGCAGCTTGGGTGGGGCGGGGTCTCAGGGAATCAACAGGGTAGAAAAAACAGCTATGGCTGATCCCCAGCCCTGCCCTAAGAGGCCTCGCGTCTCAGTGTCCCAGTAATCGCTGCAAGCACCTCTGAGAGAAAGCCGCCCTCGAGTTCTGCCCACTGCCAGACAGTCCAATTTCTCCCCGTATGAGTCTGGGTCCCCAGAGACTCGCCTGGAACTGGAGTTCAGAGCAGTCAGGAGCTTGTGTCTCCCTCCCGATTGAAAAAAACAACCACGTCCTCAGTTGCCAGCCCTTTCCACGTGTGCCTCCGTACCTCTGCACTTCCGCACCTCCTCTGAGTCTCAGTGTGCTTTTCTCTTTCCTTCTAGTTGTAGAATTTCCACTCAGCCAGCCTTCCTGTGGTTCTGGACGATGTCCGTTTTGTCTTTTAGTTGTATTTTTGAAGTGGTTGTGCGAGGCAGCAATTTCCGGTGTTTACCTATGCTGCCATCTTGGTTTCTCCTCTTGTTTAATTCTCATAGCACTCTGTGAGGCAGTTGTTGTTTTTAAATATATTGTTATTGATTTCAGAGAGGAAGGGAGAGGGAAAGACAGATAGAAACATCAATGATGAGAGAGAATTATTGATCGGCTGCCTCTTGCACGCTCCCTACTGGGGATCAAACCTGCAACCCAGGCATGTGCCCTTGACTGGAATCGAGCCTGGGACCCTTCAGTCTGCAGGCCAATGCTCTGTCCACTGAGCCAAACCAGTTATGACCAGGCAATTTTTTAAAAAAATATATCTTTATTGGTTTTAGAGAGGAAGGGAGAGGGAGAGATAGAAACATCAATGATGAGAGGGAATAATTGATCGGCTGTCTCCTATACACCCCCTAGTGGGGATCGAGCTGCAACCTGGGCATGTGCCCTTGGCCAGAATCGAACCTGGGATTCCCTAGTCCGCAGGCTGACACTCTATCCACTGAGCCAAAACCGGCTAGGGCTAGCTAAGCAATTGTTAATACTCATTTTAAGATGAGGAAACAGCCAGGCCGGTGTTGCTCAGTGATTGAGCATCAACCTATGAATCAGGAGGTCATAGTTTGATTCGATTTCCAGTCAGGGTACTTGCCCAAGTTGCAGTCTCAGTCCACAGAAGGGGGCGTGCAGGAGGCAGCTGATCAATAATTCTCTCATCATTGATGTTTCTACCTCTTCTCCCTTCCTCTCTGAAATCAATTAAAAAAATCTCTATATATAAAAGGCTAAGTATCCCTCCGACCATCCGACCGGTAGCTATGACGTGCACTGACCACCAGGAGGCAGACGCTCAATGCAGGAGCTGCCATGACACACACTGGCCATTTAAAAAGAAACGGCACCGTGGATCTAGTGCTGACAAACCAACACTCAGCTTCCCCCAAGTGGGACACAGGCCCCACCACCACCCAGGAGAGACACCCCACCAAATCACAGCCGATGCTGCCGAGACGCCATGGTACAAAATGTGGTCCACAGCCCAGCCCAGCCCAGAAACGGTGGCTGTAGGCTCTGGGTAATGATGTCATGTAGCAACACCTGGCTTCCTCTTCCTAGCAACTAGCATTTCTGGAGTTTCTTCAGCCCAGGAACATGACTTGCTTTATAGCCAGGTGGAAACATTTTACACTTTAACCAAATGTTTGTGAAGGATTTTCCTGTGCCTCATCTCATTTGATCCTCACAGAAGTCTTGGAGTAGGTAGGAGACTTGGTAGAATCTTATTTTCTTTTCATGTCAGAAAACAGAGATTTAGAAAGTTTAGAAACTTGACCCGACTGAAAAGAGTAAGAAATGGTGGAACTCGAAAATTACTTCAGGTTTTCTCACTGCGCAGAATATAGTCAAATGCTGCTACAGTTAAATATTTTACCCTTTGTTCTCCCTGCGTGATCTACGATAATAATCTGCTTCGTATTGGTATTTACTGCTGTGTTGCTGACAATTACTTGAAAGAGAAGTTGGGGTGCTTCACTGGGCTGGAAAAAGTTTAGCTAAACCAGAAAGCAGGTCTAATTTATTCTATATATATGTGGCTAAGTTGACTCACGCATGCACGGTACCTATAAAGCTCTCGCGCCAATCTCACATGTATGTTTCAATCTGTCATTGTTGATCGTGAATTTGGTTGACTCTTCTATTATACAGAAAGGGCAAATAGCAATATTAAAATATTTCTTCTAATTGATTTCCTTTCAATGTGCATGAATCTGTGCACCGGGACACTAGTATATATATATAAAAGATGAAGAAACAAAGTCAGATGTGACTTACTCAAGATTACAAAGTTAACAGGTGATTCACCCATAATTTAAATCTCAGTCTTTTGTCTCCACAAGATAATGTTCTTTTTACTGAAACTTACTGATAATGTAATATGTTACTGTTAACTGCTGAGTGATAATGTTGAACAATGAGTTGTTGTTTTTTTATAGGAAGAGAAACTAGTTCATCTGTGCCTGTATATTTAGCCTGTTATGTATTTCTTTGCAGTCTTCCCAAGGTCTATTTGCTGAGGAAACTTCTGAAGAAGGAAACTCTGACCCTACGTCACAAAGGTAAGATTATATGTTATGGGTTTGAATTCTCCTCTGTTGATCCCAGAATAAGAGAGCTGAACCACATGAGTAAGACTTGGGGGACAGCTTACCAGAGATCTTTTGGCTCTTTTATAAGCATAGACTAGGAGAAATCATTGTTGCCTATATGCATCTCATAGAAGCGTAGAATATTTGGTTGGAAGAAATCTTGGGGGTGTTTTGTTGTTGGTTTTCTTGTCCAATCCAGCCATCTAGTACAAATCCCATTTACACTGTTTCTGAAAAATGATTACATCCTTCTACTCTCTTAACTAGCTACACTAACTTCCTAAGCCAATGTGAAGGCTCTAAACCAGTGGTTCTCAACCTTCTGGCCCTTTAAATACAGTTCCTCATGTTGTGACCCAACCATAAAATTATTTTCGTTGCTACTTCATAACTGTAATGTTGCTACTGTTATGAATCGTAATGTAAATATCTGATATGCAGGATGGTCTTAGGCGACCCCTGTGAAAGGGTTGTTCGACCGCCAAAGGGGTCGCGACCCACAGGTTGAGAACCGCTGCTCTAAACTGATTTCTTTATGTTCCTTCTAGTCCTCCTTTCCCCATTGTTTCCTCTGCTTACTAGTATGTTTACTTTATCTGCATATCTAAACCATATACATCTTTAAAAAATATATATTTTTTTTATTGATTTCTGAGAGGAAGGGAGAGGTAGAGAGAGAAACATCAATGATGAGAGAGGTTCATTGATAGGCTGCCTCCTGCATGCCCCCTATTGGGGATCAAGCCCGCAACCCAGGCATGTGCCCTGATCAGGAATAGAACCGTGACCTCCTGGTTCAAAAGTTGACCCTCAACCACTGAGCCACATTGACTGGGCTGTATATATCTTTTAAGTCTACTCTTATAACTTACCTCCTTTTTGAACCCTTCATATTATTCAGGCCACACAGAACCTGTATCTCTCTCACTCCCTATCCTATGCCACTTTTCATTGATTATATATCATCTTTCTCTTAAATGGTAGTATTACCTCCTTAATTATTCTCACTGGTTGATTGATAGGGTTACTTTCTTAGGTCTTCTCATTTTAATATATAGTAATGGATTGGTTATAAACTGGATCAGGCTTCCAATTACTTTTCCCTTTATCTGGTTGTTGGCCTTTGGGGATTATTCCATCTCTCATGTGAAAGTTGAGGCCCAATTAATTAAGGCCATTTGCTGTAATTTAGTTGGTGTTCTTAGGTTTTTGGTTAATAGTACTAGGTATTTCTTCTTAAGCTGAAGAATATGGCTTTGGTTTGATTCTCCTGCTAAGACAGTTTTGGAAGTGGTTTTAACTGAAGTTCTGCTTCCTACAGGCCTCTCTGCTTTGTTGTAGTGAGCCTTGTGCAGAGCAGATGTAGGTTTTAATAAATGATTATACGCTTTGTCACCAGGAGAGAGTTGGAACTGCAGGCAATGTGGTTTGACTTCAAATTGATTAGTCCATTTTATAAATGTCAGCAAATTGTTTTGTGATGGACCCTTTGAATAGAGTCCTAATGTTATATGCAGAGTAAACTGTATCTGGTTTGGGTTTATAACAAATGGTATGAAATGTTTTATTTAGAGAAAGAAATCACTTGTGGTTTTCTATCAGGATTTAGTTATTTATCACAAATCAGTGGTGGTTATTTTCTCTTCTCTGTGGTTGATGTGAGGATTTGTGTCCTCTTGTATACTTGATCAAACTAATGGTAAAGCTCTATGAGCATGAGGGGGCTAGCTCAGATCTCTTAGCCATGTGTTCCTGTGCAGGAAGAGATTGCACTCCATGAACAGGCAGGGTAAACCAGAAGGTCAGATGAGGGGAGCCATTCATAATTATGTTTTTCTCAGAAGAGATTTTCAACTTCTGTAGCAGTTTGGAATTGTATCTTATTTTTGTTGCCTACAAAGCCACATCTTGAGATAGAGTGGAAATTTAACTGCAAGTGTGTTGTCAGGAGAATCTTCATATTTTCTCTTATGAGCTTACAAATCTCTAGCCTTCAGAAGGCTGAGATGGAGACCCTGAAACACCTTTGACATCCTTTTATTGGAATGTAGTTTTTGTCTTCTGTGATCTTCATAGATAGTCCTTACCCTTCAACCTTTCTTTGTGAAGACTCCAAAAGGGTGTTCTTTTCATATAGAGATTTCACTGGAACCAAAGTTGTAAGCATGTTTATTTCCCCTATTAATGGCCTGGAGTTTTCACTACTGATTCCTTGCGTCCCTGTTGTGCTTTTATGGCATTGGACAGCAGGTATCAGGTTACTGGTGGCTTTGTGAGTGACTCACGATTGCTTTAGGTGCTGTGTTCTGATTTATTTTATTGGGAATTCACTTGGGGTTTGTTTCTTTTCAGCATTGCTGCTTTGACCAGTAAGAGAAGTTTAGTCCTTATGCCAGAGAGTTCTGCAGAGGAAATTACTGTGTGTCCTGGTAAGCATCCCACTGTGACTTTACTGACTTTCTGATCCCTAGCTATCTTTGTGCCTATTAATTTGTCTGACTTTTCCATCCCACTCCCAGGAGGTTTATGTGTGATTGATGTGTGTGTATATCACCATACACAAATACATACTGATGTTTTTTTTCCCATGGACTTTGGCTCTGATTCTCAACCTTTTCCCAAAGATATTTGAGTTTTGAAATTAGCATGACTTGTTTGTCTTATTTGCTGACTAGCCTCATCAGAGATGGCAGCAAAGCATCAGGAATAGCACTCAATTGTACATTCAGAGCTTAGAGGACTTTATGTTTTGGTTTATGGATTCTCAAAGTTGGGCTGTCCTTAAATCTGCCTCTCATTGAGCAGATTTTTCTCAGAGGCCTTTACTAGTTAGTTTTACATGGCCACTCACAGGATATTATTGCATAGGGAATCAAGAAATTGAATTTTTGTGCATAGTTCTGTCACTGACTTATATTTTAATCTCAGACAAGATACTTAACCTGGTTAAGTTCTGTACTTTGGTTTTGTTAATTGTAGAGATGAAAAGACATGTGTACCTTGCTTTAGATACAAGAGCTGTTCATTAAAAAATGCACAGCATAAATTTGATATATAAATAATTTTAGAGGAACTAAGGTACCCCATGGTCTAAGAGAACTCTTGGGTTGAACAGTATGTACTGTGAAGAATTATTTTGTGATATGAACCACTGTTTTCTAAGCAATTTGTTTTATCTTGTATCATTATTATTATTATTATTTTTGGCTTTTCTTAAATGTGGGGTCCATTATTTTTATCAGTAACCTTATTCATGTGAGATTGAGTTACTTACTATTAATCTTTAAACTTTTGAGCAGCAAGTATTATACAAATATTATCATAAATTATATCTAGTTTTCTCCGAGGTTTTATTTAACCCAGGGGTGGGCAAACTTTTTGACTCGAGGGCCACAATGGGTTCTTAAACTGGACCGGAGGGCCGGAACAAAAGCATGGATGGAGTGTTTGTGTGAACTAATATAAATTCAAAGTAAACATCATTACATAAAAGGGTACGGTCTTTTTTTTTTTTTTTTAGTTTTATTCATTTCAAACGGGCCGGATCCGGCCCGCGGGCCATAGTTTGCCCACGGCTGATTTAACCTGTCAAGGTCAGAAAGGCTAATATAAACTAAGTTTGAGTTTTTATGGGGAAAAACTTGAAAGAAATCAAAATAAGAAAACTGTTAAGTAAATATTTTTAAACATTTAGCAGCATATCATTAAGGACTTTCTTTACTTATTTTAAAGTTTAACTGTTAGGTTTTTTAAAAATATATTTTTATTGATTTTAGAGAGAGGAAGGGAGAGGGAGTGGAATAGAAACATCAATCGACTGCCTCCTGCATGCCCCTAGTGGGGATTGAGCCTGTAATCCAGGCATGTGCCCTGACCAGGAATTGAATGGGGGACTTCTTGGTGCATGGGGCGATGCTAACCACCTAGCAACACTGGCCAAGCTCTATGTTGGTTTTTATTGAAAGTGGTTTCTTAGTTTGTTTGAAATGTAGTTGGATTACTGCCTACTAAGAAAGTCCACTATCAAGTGCTCCAGTTTTGGCAAGAGCACTTAGAAATGCTGTGTTACCTTTATGAAAAGAAAGCTTTGCCCTGGCCGGTTTGGCTCAGTGGATAGAGCGTTGGCCTGCGGACTCAGGGGTCCCAGGTTCGATTCCGGTCAGGGGCATGTACCTTGGTTGCGGGCGCGTCCCCAGTGGGGAGTGTGCGGGAGGTAGCTGATCGATGTTTCTCTCTCATCGATGTTTCTGGCTCTCTATCCCTCTCCCTTCCTCTCTGTGAAAAACCAATAAAATATTAAAAAAAAAAAATATTTAAAAAAAAAAGAAAAGAAAGCTTTATCCCCCTCTCTGTCTGGGACTTCTAACTTATGCCATTCTGCTCAGAGTCAGTCTGTCTGTTTAGGATGATGGCATGTGATGCCACCCTGGAATCTTGAAGGAGGAACCTGCAAATACAATAATCTTTTAAAAAAAAATGTTTTGTTTTTTTTTCATTTCAGAGAGAGGAAGGGGGAGGGAGAGATAGAAACATCAGTGATGAGAGAGAATCATCAATCAGCTGCCTCCTGCACACCCCCTACTGGGGATTGAGCCTGCAATCTGGGCATGTGCCTTGACCTGGAATCAAACCCTGACCTCCTGGTTTATGGGTTGATGCTCAACCACTGAGCCAAGCCGGCCAGAGCCTAATACAATAACCTTGAAAGCCCTAGTTAATAAGAGAGGAAAAATCAAGCCCTTTATGACTGAGGTTAGATAACTTTTAGATCATGACTGTTATCACTAGTCTGCTAATTAAATCCAGCTTTTTGCTGACAAAACTACTTCTAAAGTAGATCACAAAAGGTTTTCATAACCCGTTCCTTTTGCTAAGAAAGTATTAATTCCTTCTTGGAACTGGACTCTGGAGTCTCTGAACACACACACACACAATTCTAAATATATAATTTAAAAGCTGTGCATTTAAATTGTCTGAAAACTTTGTTCTAAATGAGTGAAACACAGTTTGGGTATGGTAATCCATCTTATCTATTTCATTTTATAAATTTCTATTAGTGTTGATATTGAAAATTATGACATCCTTTTAGAGTTACTCACTTTGTTGAAGAAGCAAATTTATAGCTTTATGTACACAATGTGCATGACACTAGCATTGTTTATTTCTAAAGCTAATGACCTCTTACGTTGTCTTTACAGTTGAACATTTCAGCCATTTACAGAAAGCTTAAAGACATTTTATTGTTACTGTAGTGCAAGCAGTAAGCAGTTACTCTTTTCTGATAGACTGAATGTCTCTTTTGGTAATATCTCTCAGGGAAACGTGACAAAAAATTTGAAGTTTAAGTACTGTAATCTTTTTTCCAACAAGATGGTAAAATTGTGTGTGTCCAATTTTTAAAAATTATAATTTATTAAAATATATTTAACACTAGAAATGTACTTAATCCTTCTTTGATGTTTGAGAAAATTCCTCAGTATCTTTCAGGTACTTTATTTGCCCAATATTGGCCGTTCATTGTATTTAAGAAGCACAGAAATATCAGTTAGATGTATAGTGTGTACAGTGTACATAATAGAGAACTTACTGGATTTGTGTTCTGAGATCAATTTCTTTTCCAGATTTATTGTTCTTCTTTGAAATGTAGTTACGTTTCTTTTGCTATATTAAGAGATAGGGGTCTATACCAGAGGTTGGCAAACTTTTTCTATAAAAGACTAGATAGTAAATATTTAGGCTTTGTGGGCCATACAGTTTCTGTTGAAACTACTCACCTCTGCCATTTTAGCAAAAAAGCAACTATAGACAATACAAAAAAGAATGAGCATGGCTGTGTTGAAATAAATATTTATTAACAAAATCAGGCAGCTGGCTGGATTTGGCCAATGAGCTATGTAGTATGCTGACCTTTGAATTATGACACTATGAGGGACCTCATCTTTTATTTCCACATTTCCAGTAGCCCATATAGTGCCTGGAACTTTTTGTTGAATAAATATTTGTTGAATTAGTGTGAATGAATAGATGCTATTTAAAGAATATATTAAAGAAAGGCATATGTGAGTGTTCCAGTCAAGATGGTGGCATAGGTAAATGTGGTACTCACCATTTCCCACAACCACATCAAAATTAAAACAAAAATACAGAACAACCATCATTCAGAACCACATGAAATCTAGCTGAATGGAAGTCTGTACAGCTAGGGAGTTAAGAAGGCACGGAGACTGGTAGGAGGGGCAGAGACACAGGGCCAATCAAGGAACCGGCTGGTCCCACACCCACATGTGGCAGTTTAAAATCAGGAGGAATATCTTGGCTGTGGAGGTTTCCTAGCCCCACAATAGGCCCCCAAGTCCAGGGTTCCAGTGCTGGGAAGTGAAGTCTCCATAACTTCTGGTTGTAAAAAGCAGCAGGGATTGTGGCTGAGTGACACGGAGGCTGCAGGAGACCCAGGCAGTTCCTCTTAAAGGGCCTGCCCATGGACTTACTTGGACTCACACTCTCTGAGTTCCAGCACTGGGGCAGCAGCTTGAAAGGAACCTGGAACATTTAGGGAGGAACCAACTTGTCTGGAATCAGGGTGAGAGCGGGAGGGGCAACTTTTTCCCAGACACAAGTGCTGGCAGAGGCCAATCTTCCTTTGCTTAGTACTCCTTGCCACAGAGCCTACAGGCAGGCACCATATCTGAATCTCTATCAATCTGGCTCACACTTTTCACCCTGCCATGGTGATTTCCTGAGACCCCGCCCCTCCCTATTTCCAGGCTCATCCAAGCCATTTCCAGTGGCTTTTCCATACAACTGGCCTCTCTTGTCTCATGCTTTGGACTTACGTAAAATCTCTCAAACAAGCAGCAGCTGGTCTCAGTGTGCCCTGAACCTCTCAATAAGTGCCCCCAGGCCCAGCATTAGCAGCAGCCCCCCTTGGTTTATAGTTTGGCCTCTCTTGGGCACCTTCAAGCCCAACACAAGTAGCAGCCATCTGCAGGTTGTTTTGTAGCTCATGCTGGGTAGCCCTGGGCAGGGCACAGGCAGTGGCTGACTTTTCACCTCCTGAGAGGCCACATAGCCAGTGAACCTAGTGGTCAGCTTCAACCATGCTAGATTACAACCCTACTACCTCCATGAGCGACACACTCAAGGGGTGTACTCGGTGAGCACCAAAGCCCCACTGAAGCTAGTCTTGCTCTGTAGGGTCGGCTCCTGTACAGTAGTTCTTCTGTTGTAGTCTCAGCCGAGCCTCTCAACTGATTGGCCTGGGGGTCAATCCCACCCAGTGATGCCAACATAAATCAAGGCTCAACTACAATAGGACAGTGCACACAGTTCACACGGTTGCACCTGGAGTGCCCAGCTCAAGTGACTGGGAATGCTGAGCCATTGGGCCCTACAGGACACCTACTACACAAGGCCATTCTACCAGCCTGGGAGATGTAATAGATCTACTGAATACATAGAAACAAATATAGGGAAGCAGCCAATATGCAGAGACAAAGAAACCTGTCTCAAATGAAAGAACAGTAGAAATATCCAGAAAAAGACCTTAAATGAAATGGAAACAAGAAAACTACCAGATACAGAGTTCAAAACAATGGTTATAAGGATACTCAACGAACTTAGTGGGAACTTCACAGAACTTAGTGAGAACATCAACAACATAAAAAAACACCAGTTAGAAATTAAGCATACACAGTATGGAGTTTCCTCAAGAAATTAAAAATGGAACTCCCATTTGACCCAGTCATCCTACTTCTAGGAATATATCCTAAGAAACCTGAAACACTCATCAGAAAGAATATATGTACCCCTATGTTCATAGCAGCACAATTTATAATAGCTAAGACTTGGAAACAGCCTAAGTGCCCATCAGCAGATGAGTGGATAAAAAAACTATGGTACATTTACACAATGGAATACTATATGGCAGTAAAAGAGAAAGAACTCTTACCATTTACAACAGCATGGATGGATCTGGAGAGTATTATGCTGAGCGAAATAAGCCAGTCAGAGAAAGATAAGTATCACATGATCTCACTCATATGTGGAATCTAATGAACCAAATAAACTGATGATCAAAAATAGACCCAGAGTCATAGAAGGATGAACAGACTGTTGAACCTCAGAGGGAAGTCAGGGGAGGGTGGGTGGGAAGAGATCAACCAATGAACTTGTATGCATATATGCATAACCCATGGACACAGACAATGGGGTGGTGGCCTGCGGGGGGGCTGGGGGAGGATGGGAGTGGGCTGGAAGAGGTTAATGGGGGGGAAAAGGAGGACCTATGTAATATCAATAATAAAGATTAAAAGAAAAAAAATTAAGCATATACTGACTGAAATAATAATTTACAGGGGAACAACAGTAGAGTAGATGAAGCGAAGCATAAAATAAAGAATTTGGAATATAAGGAAGCAAAAAACACCCAATCAGAAGAGCAAAAAGAAAAAGGGATCCAAAAATATGAAGATAGTGTAAGGAACCTCAGGGAAAATTTCAAGCTTACCAACATTTGCATCATGGAGTGCCAGAAGAAGAGAGGGAGCAAGGAATTGAAAACATATTTGAAAAAAATGACAGAAAACTTCTCTTACCTGGTGAAAGAAATAGACATGCAAGTCCGGAAGCACAGAGTGGTCCAAACAAGATGAACCCAAAGAGGCCCACACCAAGACACATCCTAATTAAAATGCTAAAGGTTAAAGACAAAGAATCTTAAAAGGAGAAAGAGGAAAAAAAAGTTATCTACAAGGGAGTGCCCATATGACTGTCAGTTGATTTCTCAACAGAAACTGCAAGCCAGAAGGGAGTGGCAAGAAATACTCAAAAGTGATGAATAGCATGGACTTACAACCAATATTACCTTACCCAGCAAAGCTATCATTTAGAATTGAAGGTCAGATAAAGAGCTTCCCAGACAAGAAAAAGCTAAAGGATTTCATCACCACCAAACCAGTATTACATGAAATGTTAAAGAGTCTTCTTTAAGAAGAAGAAGAAAAAAAAAATTAAAAATATGAACAATAAAATGGCAACAAATACATGTCTATCAACAATTGAATCTAATAAACAAAGTAAATAAACAAGAAGAACAGAAACAGACTCATACATACAGAGAACATTTTGATGGTTGCCAGATGGAAGAGGGGCTATGGGGATGGGTGAAAAAGGTGAAGGGATTTAGAAGTACAAATTAGTAGTTATAGTGTAGTCATGGGCATGTACTGTGACTGGGAATATACTTTAAAAGCTGTACAACATAGGGAATATAGTACTAGGTGTACCGGTTAATAATGCGGATTTTGTAATCAAAGAAAACACGATAATTTCAAGAGAAACATCAGAAGTGCTTTATTCACAGTAATGTCCATCGCTAGCTACACATTTATCCCATCTTTCCGGTAATTTGTGGATACCGTCCCAATAGAACTTTTCTTGTTTTGAGGAAACCATTCAGAGACCCAATTTTCTACTACTTTGTATGTTTTGAAGTGCTGCTCAGAAAGTGCGTATGCCATCGATTGGAATAAGTGGTAATCTGAAAGAGCAAGGTCTGGTGGATATAGAGGGTGGGTTAATACTTCCCAGGCAAGATCTTTTAACGTGTCTTTAACTGGTTTTGAAGTGTGTGATGGTGCGTTATCATGAAGCAAAATTACTTTGCCGTGTCCTCTGGCCCATTGTGGTTGTTTTACAATCAAAGTGTGGTTCAAATTGATTTATTTGTTGTCGGTCGCGATCAGTATTAATAGTTTCACCTGGTTTTAGAAGCTCATAATACACCACACCTTCCTGATCCCACCAAACGCAGAGCATTGTCTTCTTTCCGAAGCGATTTGGCCTTGCAGTCGATGTTGATGGTTGACCTGGATCAACCCATGATTTTGTGCATTTGGGATTCTCAAAATAAATCCACTTTTCATCACCAATCACAATTCGATGCAAAAAAGACTTTCTTTTATGCCGTTGAAGCAACATTTTACTGATGACTTTTTGGTTTTCCATTTGTCTTTCGTTCAGTTGATGTGTCACCCACTTTTCTTCCTTTAAAATCTTTCCCATTGCTTGTAAATGATCGGAAATTGTTTGCTGAGCAATGTTTAATCTTTCTGCAAGTTGTTTTTGAGTTTGATACACATCTTCATCCAATAATGCTTGTAATTGTTGGTCTTCAAACTTTTTCGGTTGACCTGGATGTTCTTTGTCTTTCACATCGAAATCATCACTTTTAAAGCGTTTAAACCAGTGTTCACAAGTATCTTGAGATTGAGCATGTTCACTATAAGGTTCCCGAAGTATTCAGCAGCACTTTTCTTCAAAATAAAGTAATGAATTAAAACTTCCCACAAATGCTCCTTTTTTGGCACGAAATTAGATATTTTTAAGCGTAAAAATATCTATAATGTTAACACCTTCAGAAAATTTGACATATGAAGTTTCTTTTCTTATTTTTTATTGTTTAAAGTATTACAAATAGTAGTACATATGTCTCCTTTTTTTTCCCAGTTGACCTTCCCCCAGCCTCCACTACCCCCTGGGCACATGCCCTCACCCCACTGCCAGTGTCTTGCGTCCATTGGTTATGCTTATATGCATGCATACAAGTCCTTCGGTTGATCTCTTACCTCCCCCTGCCCCCCAACCCTCCCCAGCCTTCCCACTGTCACTCATTTATGGATAATAAAGAACATTATAAACTGATGAACAAAAATAGATACAGAGGCAGAGAAGCATCGAACAGACTGGCAAACGACATATGAAGTTTTGAAGCTAGTTGTCAATACAACAAAATAGCATACATATCAAATTGCATATATATCAACATATGTGTAACTCCACCTATTGAAAAAAATCCTCATTATTAACTGATACACCTAGTAAATAATATTCTATTAACTATGTATGGTGTTAGGTGGGCATGAGATTTTTCTGGATGGTTTTTTAATGTCTAATCACTGGGGGGTATATCTGAAACATAATATTGTGTGTCAATTGAAATTGAAAAAATAAAGAAAAAATAAAAAAAGAAAGGCATATCTTTCTTGAGAATGTATTTTCTATTTCTGTTCCCTAATTTTTGTCATCTCTGATAATTCCTTTTACTTCAGAACTTATATTGGTAGGTTTTTGTTTTCTGTCAAAATAAATATACTTTAAAAGCACAACTATGCTGGAAAGAAGACAAGTGGATTAATTGATGAATGGATAAACAAACTGAAATATCCATACAGTGGAATACTATACTAAATGAAAGAGGTCAGACACAAAGACAACACACCGTATAACATTCTAGAAGAAGCAAAACTAGCGACACAAAGTAGACTGGTCATTGCAAGGAGCCAAGTAGGAGGGGATTGAGTACAAAGGGAGAACTTTTTGGGGTGTTAGAAAGATTTTTTTTTTAAAATATATTTTATTAATTTTTTACAGAGAAGAAGGGAGAGAGATAGAGAGTTAGAAACATCGATGAGAGAGAAACATCAATCAGCCGCCTCCTGCACATCTCCCACTGGGGATGTGCCCGCAACCCAGGTACATGCCCTTGACCGGAATCGAACCTGGGAGCCAAGTAGGAGGGGATTGAGTACAAAGGGAGAACTTTTTGGGGTGTTAGAAAGATTTTTTAATATATATTTTAATCCTCTCCCAAGGACATTTTTTCCATTTATTTTTTTAGAGAGAGTGGAGGGGGGGAGAGAGAGAGAGAGAAAGAGAGAAAAACATGGATGTAAGAGGGACACATTGATTGGTTGCCTCCCAAATGGGGGCCAGGAATTGGACCTGCAACCGAGGTACATGCCTTGACCAGGAATCGAACCTGAGACCCTTCTGTACTGGACTGATGCTCTAACCATTGAGCAAAAACATCCAGGGCAGGTTTTATTTTATTTATTTATTTAAATATATATTTTTATTGATTTCATAGAGAGAGGGAGAGGGAGAGAGGGACAGAAACTTCAATGATGAGAGAGAATCATTGATTGGTTGCCTCCCACAGGCCCCACGCTGGGGATTGAGCCTGAAACCCTGGCATGTGTCCTGACTGGGAATCAAACCGTGACCTCCTGGTTCACAGGTCAATGCTCAACCACTGGGCCACGCTGGCCGGGCCAGAGCAGGTTTTATATCTCTTGATTGTGGTAGTAATTACATGGTATAACTGGTATATGTATAAATTGTATATATTTGTCAAAACTCATCAAATTATATACAGTAAACCATTTTTTGGACCTTGATTTAACAGACTTTGGATTTAATGGACAAATTTTCTGGTCCATATGTCATATGTGAAAATTAACACCCTGTTAATTTTAAAATGCTTTTAACCAAAATTTGCTTGTAATTAAATTAACAGGTTATCTTTTTTGTTGTTAATTCATTTTTATTTTTTAACAAATTATAGCAAATAGGCCATATGTTGGAAAAAACACTAGTAACTTCTCGCTGACATAGTTAAATATTACATATTTACAACTATAGTCTATATATTTAAATCCAAGAGTCACCAATTGTAAACAATGTTTGGTAAATGATTAGGGTGTGATCACACAGCATTGCCAGTGGTAATTGGTTCTGTTGTCGAATGGCGTGACTTTCTGCAACAGTTTTAATGTATGCCGATGTTCTGATGTGCGCTAAACCATGCCCCAGTTGTGTGCATTTGTTTACTTGTGGTGACTGGTGAATGCACACATTTACTGTACCTACTATACCTATAAATATAAAATTTCAGTAATACATATAGAAAACTTTTCAATGAAATTAAATTTTTATGCATACTTAATTTTAATTACACAAACATGTCTACATAAATATAAACAGGTAAACTAATTTGTCAATTTTTTTAACATATGCTTTTGGAAAACCTGCTTTATTATATAATGGACTTTCAGCTTTAATGGACACCTCCTCTCCCTAATTAGCCAGTTATATTGAGGTTTTACTGTACAGAAAATTGCTGAATTCTATTGTATGTATATTATGCCTCAGTAAAGCTTTATGAAGAATCAAGCAAATTGCCCACCTCAGTTTTATCATACTCTTTAGGGGAAATAGATGTTTGTTTTTTTAACTAAAAATACAAAATGAAAATTAATGAGATTTATATTTTTTCAATTACAGAGACACAGCTAAGTTCCCCAGAAACTTTTGATGTTGAAAGAGAAGTCTCTCCAGGTAGCAGAGAGACCCGGGATGAAGTAACAATAATAATGGCAGATCAGGAGGTGAATATTCTCTCTAATTTTTCTCAGTGTTTTCTTTCTGTTGGTAGCCCTCTGCCTCCTGCATGCCCCTTACTGGGGATCGAGCCCTCAACCCGGGCATTTGCCCTGACCAGAAATCAAACCATGACCTTCTGGTTCATAGGTCGACACACAACCACATCAGTCGGGCAGTTCATTTCTTGAAGTGAAGTTTCTTTTGAGGCTAAAAGGTAAGAGATCAAGATTTGGAATCCAGCTGCCTCTTTTGAGAAATGGCTGTATAGTATTTTACAGTAGTAAAAGAAATAGAAGTATTTCTGCAGAGACTTAATCCCTGATGGCATAGTCCTGATAAAAGTTTCTTTGCTTGATTTTTTTTATTTTTGTTTTTTGGCTTGGGGCTCCTCCATTATAGTTAATATATACAGTTTTCAATTTCTTTTCTTTTCTTTTCTTTTTTTAAATATATTTTTATTGGTTTTTTACAGAGAGGAAGGGAGAGAGATAGAGAGTTAGAAACATCGATGAGAGAGAAACACTGATCAGCTGCCTCCTGCACATCTCCCACTGGGGATGTGCCCGCAACCCAGGTACATGCCCTTGACCGGAATCGAACCTGGGACCTTTCAGTTCGCAGGCCGACGCTCTATCCACTGAGCCAAACCGGTTTTGGCTCAATTTCTTTTCTTTATTGTTGAAACGTATTACAGATATCCCTTGTGTGTGTGTTGTTTTTTTTTTTGACCCCCTCCACTTCACACCCACTCTTCCCAGACCGTCATCACTCTATTGTCTGTGCCCATATCTGAATATAAGTTCCCCAGTTTATCACTCCCCACTCACCCCCCCATAGTTAATATATAAATAGACCATTTTAATTGTGCTAGAAAAATCTTATTTTAATATAAAAATGTTCAGAAACCTTCTGGGTTGCCTATGAGTGTGATTGGAAGTGGTCTTATCTTCACAATAAGACAGTAATAGACTACTCCCTCTTGAATACATTAAGAGTTGAAGGTACATTATCTACATTTTATAGAGCTGGTGATGAATGCAAAGGAGGATAGTACTGGGTGTGAACACTGTGACATTCATGTCATATAATATTTCTGTGCTTGGTGAACTTTAGAAGGCCAAGTAACTGCGCAGGCGACACTAACTTTCAACACCTCAAGACTACTTGCAAATTATTGGTATCTTTGATTTTCTCCCCTCTGCTCAAATGGCTTTGCATGTACAAGATGACTTTTCATTATAAAATTTATGAACAGAATAACCTGTATTTATAAGAAGCTCAGTGACTAAGCTTGGAATAAACAACACCTAGAACTTCTAGACCCACCTCCTCTAGGAGAATAATAGGATCATATAGTCTCCCAGTACCTGACAGTCAGCTTTCAGAAACAAAGTGGAAGAGGGTGACTTTTGCTTTTGCCGCACCATGGTAAAATGGAAATACTGAAGGTTTGTTATCATACAGGCCTGGGTTTGAGTCTAGATTGCCTACTTAGTAACTTTGTGATCAGTAGGTTACTTTGTCTTTCTAAGCCTCAATTTCCTCTTCTGTAATACTGGAGCTCGAGACACCTTTGTCAGTTGGGTTGTTGTGAGGGATGATTATGGAAAATGTTTGGTCAAACCTGGCATAGTATAGGAACTCAACCATTGTTAGTTCCTTTTTCATCTTTCCTTTTTTTCCCTTTCAGAATATGTCTTTTTAAGTATAAAACATGTGTTGAAAACAACATATTTTGGCAATTGTAGAAACTGTTTGATTTGGTATTTAGATGACCTGTTTCCCTCTCTGATGGATCACATTCACTGCAGTAGATTTCAGGATGGCCTAAACTTAGAGACAACCCCCACACCCCAAAACCCAGTTGTTTCAGAGCTCAAATTATCTACCCATTGCAGTTTTGGTCCTGTTTTGTTCTTATACTAGAAGATGGTTTATTTTTTTCCTGTAGTAAGGCATAATGACAGCCTTTGCTTTTAAATGGAAGCACTGGCTACGCAGAACAGTTTCACATTGATTGGACAGGACATGCTGTCCTTTGAAGCAAGTGTTAGGCAGTAGTACTGCAGTGCTTAATGCATACTATTGAATTAATCACTGCAGAGTTCTCAGTTCTGATCTGTAAGGTAACATAAAACTGCCTCTGAGAGACACTGGCAACTATTGAAAAAAATGATGACTGTAATAGCACAAGGAGAGGAACAAGAGAGATAAGATATAAGAATGGCTTCAGCAGGCCTGACTGGTGTGGCTCAGTGGTTGAGCGTTGACCCATGAACCAGGTTTCATTCCTGGTCAGGGCACATGCCCAGTTGTAGACTCGATCCCCAGTAGGGAGTGTGCAAGAGGAAGCCTATTGATGATTCTCTCTCATCATTGATGTTTCTATCTTTCTCTCTCCCTTCCTTTTTGAAATCAATAAAAAACATATTTTAAAAAATGGCTTCAGCAGAAATGTCTTAATGACTTTTATTTGGCCTTCTTAAATATTGGGTCTTAGTTGTATTAAAACAGTCCAAAAGTCATAAAACACAAGAGGTGGTATGTCTTATTGGTGTAAGCAGAGACCTAGGTTCTTAAATTTTAATTGTGCTTCTTTTGCTTAGAGTTCTTTTGTTTTCTAACTACTTATATATGTCTCATGTAAAATATCACAGTTCTTTTGTGAGATTGAAAAAGTGTCTTTAAGGTGCTGTTGGTATACACACTGTTGAAACACTGCATACACAGTATACTGACCCAGGAGAACAGTGCCTTGCAGCGTGATAGAGAGGAATGCCCTCAGTTTTTTGAGCCAGATAGTCCTTGGTTTAAATTTTAGCTCTGCCACTTATTTGTTCCATAACTTGGGGCAATTTGTTTTACTATTTTGGACAATGCTTATCTCATGTGTAAAAAGGGTATGTTAATACCTTTGTTAGATCACTATGAGGATTAAATGAATATTACATGCAGAGTACTTAGCACATAGGGAGCAGGCACTGAATAACTATTGACTGTTATCTCTCAATCCTCAGTCTTGAATTTGCAAACTAATTGGTATTGTCTCTGAAAGTAAATGAAGTATGGATGGAGTTTTTGCAGTTCTCCCAAAGAAAAATTATTTTATAAAGTAAAACTGTTATAATTGCTGTTTGTCATATTCTTTAGGTTGGTAACAGGGAAGATGCTGAGAAGGAAATACCTTCTTCTACTTTCTCATCCAGTACCAAGGTATCCTGCCCACTATGTGACAAAGGCTTCCCACCCACAAAGATTGAGCGACATGCCATGTACTGTAATGGGCTGGTGGGGCAAGATATAGGTAAGGACTTATCTGTCTGTGTGATAGTTTTGTAATTCTATACACTACAGTGCAGAAAAAAGAGACAATTCTTCAAAGTTATAGTTGTTTTTTGTTTTGATTTCTATCTAATTAATTTTTAGTACTTTTCATGTCCTTTATTATTTTGGCAGGTATGTTATTTTGTGGCATATACCTGAGGAGAAGGGGAAGGGGGAAATCTTCTGTCTTTTTAATGTTTCAACTTGTTCTTTGCCATAGTAGGCCAAAATGCAGTGCGATGCCATGGACTTTGCATTTCAACTTATATATTCAAATATTGAGACTCCTGTAGAACTTGAGGAACTAAGATCTGGAGTTGCCCATTTTCAATTCAAAATAAGTGCCGTGTGTGTGTGTGTGTGTGTGTGTGTGTGTGTGTGTGTGTGTGTAACTAAACTCTTACCTAAAGACAGCAGCTGAAAAATATTTCTAATTTCCATTCATGTGCTACATGTCTCTACTGTATCCCCCTGAAGCTATTGGTTACCTTTTTTGAGTGTGTGTTAATCCTCACCCGAGGATAATTTTTTCCATTGATTTTTAGAGAGAGTGGAAGGGAGGGAAAGAGGCGGGGCGGGGGAGAAACATTAATGTGAGAGAGACACATTGATTGGTTGCCTCCTGCATATGCCCTGATCAGGCCAGGGGTTGAACCTGCAACCCAGGTATGTGCCCTTGACCGACAATCAAACCCATGACCTTCAGTGCACGGGCTGATGCTCTACCCACTGAACAACACTGGCCTAAGTCCTATATTATTCTGTAACTTGTCTTTTTTAATTTAACAGTAAATTTAGGTCTTTCCATGTGCAGACAGTTTTTATATAGTTGAGATTTGACTAATGTAAAGTTTTGTATTTTGCTTTTTCTACTTATAGCATAACATTTCCTTCATGAGTCACTAAAAGTTAGAAGTAAAAACATTTTAATGCCTATGTAATATTTTGTAATCCAAATTGCCTCCATTTTCTTAACTGTGTTTAGAATGCTTCATGTTGCCATGTACATGGCACTGAGCCTCCTATGCTTAAAGTTGTTGCTATATTTTGGGGTCATTTTCCAAGGATATATTTCTAGTTTGGGTGGTAGTAAAAAAGGGGGGCTCTGGAGTTCAATTAATCTGAGGTTGAGTCCCACCTCTGTCACTAGAGTATGTGACCCTAACTAGTTTCCAAGCTTTCCTTTATTCATCTGTCAAGTAATAGTAGTAATGACCTTATTTGTTTTTTGTGAGATTGAGTATATTAAGGAAATGCCTAGCACAGTGCCTAGCATACAGTAAGTACTTAAGAACTTTCAGGTGCTGTTACTACTCACAATAGTGAATTACTAGGTCAAATATTTTGTCATAATTTTTAAGGTTCTTTATGAATAGCATTGTAGTCTTAAATACAATGAAAGGTGAAGACCTAAATCTGGTCATCAACATCTTTTAATAGAAGAGCATTGAAGGCCTAGGATTCTAGATGCAGTTTAATTTGACATAGCTCTTTAGTCTGATTTTTAGCAGAGAGTTCCAATGACTGAAAGAATTCTGGGGCTAGGCATTTGGTGACCAGAGAAAGAAGATACTGTCATGTGTATCTCACCAAACATGCTTACCCAATTGGTATTGTCTGTGTCAACAACCTACTCAGCATTGAGGTCCAGAAATAAATGAGTTTGAGAAGCTAGGCTTAGCCTGGGCTGTAAAGGCTGGATAGATTTGGATAAACCCATAAGAAAGTAGGGGTCCCTATATCTTCTTGTGGGTTAGATAAGATAGGAAGCAAGGGAAACAGCATTAAACAATAGCTTCCTCTTAATCTTCCTAGTGGTGTTAGCTTGCTAATAACCTAAATTACCCTCTCTGGTGACATTTTAGGCCTTATGAGAGAATTTGGAGGAGGGAGTCCTCACTAGACCTATCCCATTCTCTAGGAACAGAATTTGGGGCTGTAGGTAGGGTGGGGAAGTTAGAGGAATTATGTAAAATACCTACTAGTGTGCCTGGCATAGGTCCTCAGTAAGTTTGCTGTGTATTTGGTTTCTCTACCAGCTTGCCTGCCCCTGTCATCCTTGCCAGAAGTAGTGATTGTTCTGGTTCCTCTCAGCTTTATATCTGAAGACAGAGGCCAAGCCTTCAGCCTAATTTTTTTTAACCTTTGGTAAAAGGATGCTTCTCTTAATATGGAGTGGAAAAAGTTACTCTTGAAAATACATGACCCAGGTTGGGAGACCAGTAGCCTAGTGCCTAAGGGTACGGAATAAGAGAGAGACCTCCCAGAGTTAAATATCCAGCTTTACCCTCCTTCCTGTTTTCCTCTGAATCTGATCCTAGACATGCTTGGTTTGCCTGTGTTAAAAAAAAAAGTAATTAGAGTCATTTACATGAAGTGTCTACCATTTATGCCTAGTTACTGTGCAGCACAATAACAATTATGCATATCATTAAATATGTGTCTGATTAACTTTGCTGTAAGTTTTATGTTTTTATAATATGTACTACACTGGTTACATTGGCTCAGCTGTTCACTCATTGCTCAATGGCATTACTATCTATTCACAACTATGGAAAAATTAGAGCGATCTTTAAAGGCACTGTTTAAGGGAAGAGGATTTGCTAAGTTAATCTAGACTAGGACAAAGGCAGCTTGCCTTTGCTTTCTGGAAAATGTCTTTGAGATCATTTTATTTTTAAATAAATCTTTATTGTTGAAAGTATTACATATGTCCCCACTTTCCCTCCCATGGACCCCCTGCAGCCTGCCCCTGTCCTCCACCCGGGTCTTCAGCATCCTATTGTCTGTGTCTATGGGTTATGCATATATGCATACAAGGTCTTTGATTGATTACCTCCCACCTACCCACCCTCCCCTGCTTTCCCTCTGAGAGTCTGCACTCTGTTCCATGCTTCCATGTCTCTGGATCCACACCGTTCATCAGTTTATTTTGTTACGTAGATTCCACATATGAGTGAGATCATGTGATACTTATCTTTTTCTGACTGACTTATTTCACTCAGCATGATATTCTCCAGGTCCCTCCATGCTGTCTCAAAGGGTAAGCGATTCCTTTTTTTAACTGCTGCATAGTATTCCATGTTATAAATGTACCACAGCTTTTTAATCCACTCATTTGCTGATGGGCACTTGGGCTGTTTCCAGATCTTAGCTATTGCAAATTGTGCTGCTATGAAGATAGGGGTACATACGTTCTTTCTGATTGCTGTTTCAGGATTCTTAGGATATTCCTAGAAGTGGGATTGCTAGGTCAAATGGCAGTTCCATATTTAATTTTTCGAGGAAACTCCATACTGTTTTTCATAATGGTTATACCAGCCATAATTCCCACCAGCAGTGTACTAGGGTTCCCGTTTTTCCACATCCTCGCCAGCACTTGTCATTTGTTGATTTATTGATGGTAGCCATTCTGACAGGTGTGAGGTGATACCTCATTGTTGTTTTAATTTGCATTTCTCTGATGATCAGTGACTTTGAACATTTTTCTATATGTCTCTTGGCCATCTGTATGTCCTCTTTGGAGAAGTGTCTATTTAGGTCCTTTGCCCATTTTTTAATTGGATTGTTTGCCTTCCTTTTGTTAAGTTGTATAAGTTCCTTATATATTTTGGATATTAACCCTTTATCAGATGTATCATTGCCAAATATGTTCTCCCACACAGTGGGTTTTCTTTTTGTTTTATTGATGTTTTCTTTTGTGGTGCAGAAGCTTTTTATTTTGATGTAGTCCCATTTATTTATTTTCTCTTTAGTGTTTTTTGCCCTAGGATAGGGGTGGGCAACCTTTTTGTGAGTGCGTGCCAAAACCAGCAAAATCTCTGACTCAAAATTCTTCTGCGTGCCAACCCTAATTTTTTGAGAACATGTTACGACTACTTGATATCTCTTAAGGTGTATGTATGTGAAGAACCTTGAAGAAGAAATAAAATTCATTCGAGCAACAAAAACACAGTATATGATGATGAAAAATACATTTATTTTTTAATGTATACAGGTACACTGATAGTCTGACAGAAAACTTTATGACTCCGTTTGATATTATCATTGGGACTTTTGCTGCTGCATCACTGATGACAGAGATTTTACATCAGGTTTATATTTCGTGACCTTCAGAGATATGCACGAGCTACTACTTTCATGCGTCAGGCTACTCCTATTACGAGACTTAACAAAATTCATCACTGAGAACAAAGATTCACAAGCGTATGTGGATGAAACCAAAACACTGGTTGGATCTAGGAAGGCAGGGAGAGTTAAGGCAGAGGCATAGAAATTGCTCTTCCCCTCTCTCGTCAATCCATGTCTATGGTCTTTAAGATAACTTGTTATGTAAAATTATTTATTTATCTAAAATGCACCTACACTGAATTTATCTGAAAAATAAAAAAGTCGATATTAAGAATAAAATTGTAAATGGAAGATTATAAGAGAGGGTTTCGCGTGCCAGCAAAAGTTACTGGCGTGCCATGTTTGGCACGCGTGCCAGGGGTTGCCCACCCCTGCCCTAGAAGCTGTACCCGTCAACATATTGCTACGAGTGATGTCTGAGGTTTTGCTGCCTATAGCTTCTTCTAGGATTTTTATGGTTTTACAACTTACATTTAATTCTTTTATCCATTTTGAGTTTATTCTTGTGTATGGTGTGTTAGTGGTCTAGTTTCATTTTTTTGCATGTACCTGTCCAATTTTCCCAACACCATTTATTGAAGAGACTGTTTTGACTCCATTGTACACTATTGCCTCCTTTGTCAAATATTAATTGAGTGTAATGGCTTGGGTTGATTTCTGGGGTCTCTGTTCTGTTTCATTGGTTTATATGCCTGTTCTTGTGCCAGTACCAGGTTGTTTTGATTAGAGTGGCTTTGTAGTATAACTTGAAATCTGGTATTGTGATTCCTCCAACTTCGTTTTTCTTTTTCAAGATTGCTGCTGCTATTCGGGGTCTTTTTTGATTCCATATAAATTTTTGGGTTGTTTGTTCTAGCTCTGTGAAGTATGCTGTTGGTATTTTAATAGGGATTGCATTAAATCTGTAGATTGCCTTGGGTAGTATGGACATTTTAATGATGTTGATTATACCAATCCATGAACACGGTATATTCTCCCACTTGTTTATATCTTCTTCTATCTCTTTTTTCAACATCCTATGGTTTTCTGAGAATAGGTCTTTTGCCTTATTTGTTAAATTTATTCCTAAGTATCTTAATTTTTTTATTGCAGTGGTAAATGGGATTGTTTGTTTAGTTTCTCTTTCTGAGAATTTATTACAGTAGATCCTCGGGTTACATTCGACCGCCCGCTGCGCAACGTAACGTGATAGCGCCATAAGTCGGAAC
>NW_005871049.1:1861118-1865162 GCF_000147115.1 Myotis lucifugus | reverse complement strand
TACGTCGGAGATCCGTTCCTACGGCGCAAGCCGAATGCGATTTTCGCTGTAAGTCGGAACCCACCTACATAAGCACCTACTTCACTCACATGGAGCACAGACACAGCAGTAATGAAGTGAAACAGTAAAAAAAAATTTTTTTAAAGAAAGATAACAATTCCTGACCTTTACTTGTGATAAATAAATAATAAAAAACATAAAGCACACATGTACATATGTCGAAGTGACGGAACTTTTTTTTTTTTATAAATAAATGGGAGATGGCGATGTAACCACGAAATGGTGTACTTCGAGTCCAACGTAACCCGAGGACTGTCTGTATTGTTATATAAAAAAACCATTGATTTTTGGGTGTTGATTTTGTATCCTGCTATTTTTTTATTTAAACACCTAGGAAGACTAAGGCTCTTCATTTACTCAACCTACTGTATAACAGATACCGTAAACAGAATATACAGAGTCCCTTTTCTCAAAGGGCTTATATTCTAGTAGTGGGATACTGACAATAAACAATATGTCAACTGATGATAAGTATTTTGGAGGAAAAAAGAAAGCAGAGAAAGGAAGGGCGGATAGGAAGTCTGAGGTCAGGAGGTAGCAATTTAAACTTGAAAAGACACTTCTCCAGAGAGGACATAAAGATGGCCAGCAGACATATGAAAAAATGCTCAAAGTCACTAATCATCAGAGAGATGCAAATTAAAACCATAGTGAGATATCACCTCACATCTGCTAGAATGGCTATTATCAACAAATCAACAAATTACAAGTGCTGGCAAGGATTGGAAAAAAGGTAACCCTTGTTTACTGTTGGTGAGAATGCAGACTGGTGTAGCCACTGTGGAAAATAGTATGGAGTTTCCTAAAAAAATGGAACTGCCTTTGACCTAGCAATCACACTTCTGGGAATGTATCCTAAGAATCCCAAAATACGAATTTGAAAGAATATATGTACTCCTGTGTTCATTACCGTATTACTTATAATGGACAAGATCAATAGATGAGCAGATAAAAAAAAAGCTGTGGTACATTTACACAATGGAATACTATGCAGCTGTAAAAAAGAAAGGAAATCATACCTTTTGGGATAGCATGATGGACCTAGAGATTATTATGCTTGGTGAAATAAGTCAGTCAGAGAAAAACAAATACCATATGATCTCACTTATATGTGGAATCTAATGAACAAAACAAATGATGAACAAATAGAAACAGAGGCATGGATACATGGAATAGACTGACAGCAGTCAGAGGAGAAGGGGTTGGGGGCACTGGATGAAAGAAGGTAAAGGAATTAGCCAAAGAACATAAATACCCTAGAGGCCCAGTGCACGAAATTCGTGCACTCGGGGGGGGGGGGTTGTCTCTCAGCCCAGCCTGCACCCTCTCCAATCTGGGACCCCTCGGACATCACTCTCACAATCTGGGACTGCTGGCTCCTAACTACTCTGCCTACCTGCCTGATAGCCCCCTAACCGCTCCCCTGCTGGCCCGATCGCTCCCAACTGCCCTCCCCTGCCAGCCTGATTGCCCCCAACTGCCCTCCCCTGCCGGCCATCTTGTGACAATGTGGGGGCGGCGATTTTATGGTGGCCATCTTGTGACGACATGGGGATGGCCATCTTGTGATGACATGGGTGGCTATCTTGTGGCAGTCATCTTGTGACGACGTGGGGGCGTCCATCTTGTGATGACTTGGGGGTGGCCATCTTGCGGCGTGAGGGTGTGAGGGTCAATTTGCATATTACCGCTTTATTATATAGGATAACATATAGACCCAGACAACGATGTGGTGAGAGAGGGAAAAGGGATGGGGGCTAGGTGGAGGTTGGCAAAAGGGGGAAAAATGGGGACCGAAAAGGACTTTGCTTGGGGTGGTGGGCGCATGATGCAGTGTGTAGATGATGTTTTATTGAATTGTACACTTGAAACCTATATGGTTCTGTTAACCAATGTCATCCCAGTAAATTCAATCCTATTAATAAAAGGATAATATGTAAATTGACCCTAAAGGCAGTATGACCAGAAAAACCACTGGACCAGTCACTATGAGGGACACTGACCACCTCACCTCTTGGTCCCTTTTCCGGGCTGGCAGGCTCCGATTGCCTAATGGCCCAACCCGCTGCGGGGGCGAAGCCGGTGAGCGGGCAGGAACAGCCAACCTCTTGGTCCCTTCCCCTGGGTGACAGGCACCTATCCCCCGATGGCAAATGGGGAACTAGGGGTGGGGGCGGGGCTGGCTGTGGGCAGCTGGGGAGGATGGCTCTGATCGCAGGCAAGGCCTAGGGACCATACCCATGCATGAATTTTGCGTGCCGGACATCTAGTTAATAATAAAAACATAGGTGGTGACATTTGAGCAAGAGAAAAGAAGTGAGGGAATAAGCTAAGAGGATTTTGAGGTGGAAAGGAGAGGGTGTTACAGGCAGATGGAATAGTAAGTGCAAAGACCCTAAGGTGTGAGCAGGCTTGGTATGTATGAGGAATGACAAAGAAGCCAGTGTGGCTGTAGTGGAATAACTAAAGGAGAGATAAACAACGAGACCAGGTAGGTAATTGGGGAGGAGACAAGTGAACAGGGCTCTTAGGCCATAGTAAGGACTTCAGTTTCTACTCTGAGCAAAGGAGGAACCATTGGAAGGATTTGAGCAAATAATGAATTAATATTTGAGCAAAGAATCACTCAGGCTGCTGTGGAATAGATTGTTGGGATTGGGGACAAGGGTGGAAGCTGGAGAACAGCCACTATTTTATTTTTGGCAGTATGATAGAGTGAGAGAAACATGGGCTGTGGAACTAGGTGGAGCTGTAATACTTGTCATCTGGGTAATATTTGAGAAATTGCCTTACCTCTTTGGGGATCAGGTGCCTGGCTTGTAAAATTAGTTTGATATCATTAGGATTGTCATGAGAATCAGAGACACTTTATAAAGTACCTAGTACTGTGTCTAGCTTGTAATAGGTATTCAATAAATGATAGCTGCTTTTATTATTGAATATTATTTTTGCCTGTGTAGTCTCGGTGAGGTCTGTGTTAAGATGTCAGCCAGATAGACTTAAGGGAAAGATGTAAGGCAGGGAAAAGCAATCTGATTGTCAAAGTGGTAAGAATAAACTAGTGAGAAATAGATCATTGGAGAGTTAGGGAAGCTGAAGGCATTAACTATGTACACCTCCGGGCTAATTCACAGGGGTGTGGCTTAGAGTCAGGATACTGCCAGGAGTGATTATCTCTTCATGGATATCTCCTGGGAAAATAATGGTGTGTAAGTGGGTGGGTGGAGCTAACAGAAAAGGACTCAGGCCTAAAATAGGCTTGACTTGGGTGACTCAGCAAAAATCATTTCTTTAATTGGACAAAATTGATTTTTTTCTTTAATATATACCTGTATTTGCCTACCTGAATGTAATTTGTACCCCATTCAGTCTCTCACTTATATTAATGTGGCTTTTGTGGTACCCAGGACAATTAGGTTAAATGTATTGCTATTGATACCTAACTAAAGAGGTGTTAACTCAGTGCTCTTGGGAAATAGCATAGGTTTAATAGAAATAACATGGATTTGGGAGACAGACTGACCTGTGGGGAGATACACAAGTCCAAACACAGAGCAGTTGGGTAGATAAGATATGCACATAAATAACTGTAATACAAGGTCAAATCTACTAAGGGACATACAGATAAAATCCTTGCTGTTTCAGAGGAAATGTGATTAGAGATTGAGAGGGAAGGGCATTAATGTAAAAGAACAGTAGACAAAAATCACATAAATAGAAGAATGTGAAGGGTGTACAGGAAAAAGCAAGCAATTTAATGTGGTTATAGTGCGAGGCAGTATGAAATGGAATAGTAGGCAGTTGGAGAACAACAAATGTAACTTGAGTTTTATGAGTTAATATGGGGCAAGTTTTTTCCAACTGTAAAATAACTTTGTATGCTTACCCCACTGTAGTATGTAGGACTCTTTCAGATGCAAATGTTGAGATATATTTAAGTAACCTTAAGCAAAAAGAGAAAGTTTGCATAGTAATCGAGAAGTC
>NW_005871049.1:1833922-1861018 GCF_000147115.1 Myotis lucifugus | reverse complement strand
GACGCTGATGTCTTTCTCCATCTTTTGACTTTACTTGTCTCTATTCAACAGATAGGCTTTTTCTTTTTTTCTGTTAATCCTCATTCCTATAATCTCTTGTAATTGAGTTTATTCCAAATTATGGTAAAATTAGGTTAGTTATGAATATTGTGTTTGCCTTGTCTTTTTAAAAAAAATGTTTCTATACACAGCTTTATTGAGCAATTGCTAGGCTGGAGCCTTTTAGAATCAGGGATGTGACCTAGGGTTGCTGCCTGAAAGTTGAGGGTTTTGTTTGTTTGTTTTTTAAGAGGTAGTGGAAAGTTGTGGGCGGGAGGGGGTGGGGGCGGGAACCTACAATCCAGATATGAGGCCTTGACCTAGAATTGAACCTCAGACCCTTCGGTCAGCAGTCCTACACTCAACCACTGAGCAAAACCTTTTAGGGCAAGATCTCTTTATGTGTATAAAATTATACTATCTCTGAAGCCATTGATTAATTTGCTTTGTACAGTGATTCAACTTAACAAAAATGTTTGTGTCCTGCTATTAGTACTGGGGGACAGGGGGTGCTTGAGAGGTGATTAGGGATATGGTATAAAGCTGGATGGGACCTCAAATTTGTTTTTGTTTTTTTTTATTCTTTTTAAAAAAAAAATATTATAATAAGTATTACAAAGGGTATTACATTTGTGTCCTTCCCCCACCCCCCGCCCTGACAATCCCTGTCCTCCCTTACCCCCCAGTGTCTTATGTCCATTAGTTATGCTTATATGTATGCATACAAGTCCTTCGGTTGATCTCTTACTCCCCTCCCTTCTGCCCCCCAACCCTCTCTGGCCTTCCCACTGCAGTTTGACAATCAGTTTGAGGCAGCTCTGCCTCTGTATCTATTATTGTTCAAAAGTTTGTAATGGTCTTTATTATCCATGAATGAGTGAGATCATATGGTATTTTTCCTTCATTGACTGGCTTATTGCACTTAGCATAATGCTCTCCAGTTCCATCCATGCTGTTGCAAATGGTAAGAGTTCCTTCTTTTTTACAGCAGCATAGTATTCCATCGTGTAGATGTACCACAGTTTTCTAATCCATTCATCTACTGATGGGCACTTAGGCTATTTCCAGATCTTAGCTATGGTGAATTGTGCTGCTATGAACATAGGGGTGCACATATCCTTTCTGATTGGTGTTTCTGGTTTCTTGGGATATATTCCTAGAAGTGGGATCACAGGTTGGCTTATATTTTTAATATCATACCTGGCATACTACAAAACAGAACAAATACTGGCACTGCTTTCTAGTCGTCACATATAAACCCATTCAATTTTAGATTATGCCTACGAGGAAAACAGAGGCCCGAACCACTCACAGAGGAGGAAGGGATTACTTCCGATTCACAGGGCTGTGGTAAGAAAAAGGACAGATTCTTACTTCAGTGTTCCCTAATATCAAGCATGGGTTTTTACATTTTTATTTCTATTAAAAGTTTGGATCTACAATAGCAATGAGCCTTGAAATGTATAAATTGTCTGAATTTCTGATAAGAGTTATTTCTTTAAACGGGCTTACTAAAAGTGGAATTACTGGATTATATGTATAAAGTTTTTAGATTGCTTTATTGGAAGGTATTAGTCATTTAAATTCTCACTAGTAGCAAATGAGTGTTCCTCTTATCATACCATTCCAAATACTGAGAAATATTATTTTTTTAAAAAGCATGGCATATTTCTGATAATCGATGAAATTTCATTATACTTTATATTTCGTTGTAGTAAAGTTAGTAGTAAAGTTGAAATCCTCTTTGTGTTCTCTGAACTTGGTTTCTTAGTATTTTTTATTTTTAAAAAATATGTTTTTATTGATTTCAGATAGGGAGAGGGGGAGAGAGAGAGAACATCAGTGATGAGAGATAATCATTGATCAGCTGCCTCCTGCACGCCCCCTACTCAGGATCAAGCCCAAAACCGGGCATGTGCCCCTGATCGGAATCAAACCCGAATCAAACCCGGGACCCTTCAATCCGCAGGCCGATGCTCTATCCACTAAGCCAGTGGTTCTCAACCTTCTGGCCCTTCATGGCTCTTCCCTCTTGCGGCCATCGTAGGAGCGCCAGCGGTCAAAATGAAGTTCAACCTCTTTGTGACTTCTGACCGGAGCAAGAACCGTAAAAGGCATTTCAATGCACCTTCCCGCATTCGAAGGAAGATCATGTCGTCTCCTCTTTCCAAAGAGCTGAGACAGAAGTACAATGTTCAGTCCATGCCCATCCGAAAGGATGATGAGGTTCAGGTTGTTTGAGGACATTACAAAGGGCAGCAAATTGGCAAAGTAGTCCAGGTTTACAGGAAGAAATACGTCATCTACATTGAACAAGTGCAACGGGAGAAAGCTAATGGGAAAACTGTTCATGTGGGCATTCACCCCAGCAAGGTGGTTATCACTAGACTAAAGCTGGACAAAGACCGCAAAAAGATTCTTGAACGTAAAGCCAAATCTCGCCAAGTAGGAAAGGAAAAGGGAAAATACAAGGAAGAAACAATTGAGAAGATGCAGGAATAAAGTAATATTATATACAACTTTAATTAAAAACTTAAACTGAAAAAAAAAAATACAGTTCCTCATGTTGTGACACAACCATAAAATTATTTTCGTTGCTACTTCATAACTGTAATGTTGCTACTGTTATGAATCGTAATGTAAATATCTGATATGCAGGATGGTCTTAGGCGACCCCTGTGAAAGGGTTGTTCGACCACCAAAGGGGTCGCGACCCACAGGTTGAGAACTGCTGCACTAAGCCAAACGGGCTAGGGCAGTTTCTTAGTATTTTTATTATCAGTTTATATGAGTTCTTTATAAGGCAATTGCCTTTTGCTTTGAAGGTGCTTTCCAAAATTTTCCCACCCACCTATCAGTTTTTACCAAGTTTCCAGATTTATGCAGCTGGGGCAGCAACCCCCTACTTGTGTGAATGCTGTCAAAGCTTTTATTTCTTGAAGCAGAAGTGGTGCTGATCCTGCAGAAAGATCTAATCGGTGTGAATAGAAGTGGCACTGATACGAGAAAAAGAGTATTAGAATCCATCCAGAATTAAGAAGGGGAGTGAGCAGCAAGGAGAAAGAGTAAAGAATTCATTGCCATTGATGATGGAAGGAGGAAGCTAAGAGATAGGAAGTGGTGGCCTGATATAGGGGTCGTCTTAGTTGTCTTCTGAAAACTTTTGTTCAACCTCTCTGTGGAACATTTCCTCATAAGCAGCTCCACTGTGGTGCATCAATAAAGTTGCTGTATGATGTGGTATGTGAAACGGCAGTCTGAATGTAATCTGTGTCTTCTTGAGTCCTCAGTGCCTTTGCTGTTCCCATCTTGTTCCTCAATATTGACTGTCTTTGCTTACTTCTACTCACTGTGCCTTGTTGCTGAAGAGCCAGGCCTCAGGATTTCTTTTAGCAATTTTTTTTCTGCTAAGTGTGTGTATTCCTTCCTTGAAAAATAAAATAGCTCTTATTAACACCTGAGTTAATACCCAAAGTATTATGTGTTAAAAGAATATTAACAGCTAAAAACCACTTTAAAGAAGTTCTCTTACTTTATGATCTAGTCATACCTTTTAATTTAGACACCTAGAACAATGATTTTCAACTGGTGTGCTGCAAGAATTTAAAAATCATCAATACCTGACTATTTAGTCAGAGGCACTGACCTCTTTTCTCTTAGATTGTCAAATAAAAAATGACAACAGCCAACACAACAGTAGCCGTCATGTGTGAATGAATAAAAATTATACCTATTTTTCTGTCAGATCGACAAAAAATATATTTTTGGTGTGCTGCAGAATTCTAATAATTAGTTTATGTGTGCCATGAGATGAAAAGGGTTGAAAATTGCTGATTTAGAGCATGTTAAGAAAGAAAGTTCAAGGAATTAATATTAGATCAGTCATCTCCTTTAGAACTGTCAGGACTATAATTACCTTACAGGTGTTATTGTTATCTCCAATTTACCTGTGAGGAAACTGGTATCAGAGAAGTTCAGTACTTGTCCAGCATCCTATCTAATAATAGACAAACATGGTAATTGACCATACCTTCGCTACGCCTCCCATGGGCTAATCAGCGAGATATGCAAATTAACTGCCAACAAAGATGGCAGTTAATTTGCATACGTAGGCGCGAAGCGGCGGAGCAAAGACTGAAGATGGCTCTGGCGGAGCGAAGGCTTGAAGGTGGCTCCGGCCAGAGCAGCGAAGGCTTGAAGGCGGCTCCGGCCGGAGCGAAGGCCTGGGTCCCGGGTGCCGGAGGAAAACCGGTGCCGGCAGCCAAGGGAAGGGAAGGCCTATTGCACGAATCTTTTCGTGCAACAGGCCTCTAGTCAGTTAATAAGCAGAGCTGGGGCCCGTGCCCAGGTCTCCCTGACTCCACAGCTAGCGTTCTTCATTATTATGTTCTATCTGCCTTTCCATATGTGGAGATGGGGATATATATAGTCAGGGCAAAGTCTGAGGACACCCCTGAATGGAAACATGGAATCTTATCTCATCAGACTTGATCTTGTCAGCTTTTCAATTACCTGGAAGAAACAGTTTGATGGATTCAGACTATTTCCTAGTAAACTGAGTTAATGTGACATAAGTCACCTCTGTAAAAGCATATGTGCAAAGTCAAAGGATCAAACAAACGATTAGAATTACTTCTGTGGTGGCTGTGGAGATTGACCATTCATAGACTGACTTGCTAATAAGGAATTTTCTAAGGGCCTAATATAAAGGAAACTCTTAATAGCAAGATGTTATTTTTCCATTAAGCAAAAGGACTTAATTTGCCAAATCTTTGTAAATCATACCTAATTGTAACCAACAATAGCTACCAGTTATGAGCACCTATTATATACTAGGAACTATGCTTTTTGTATATTCTGTTTTAATTCTCAGAACAACCTTTTGAAGCAGATATTATTCCACTTTTATAAAAGAGGAAACTGAGGCTTGACAGGAAAATAATTTCCCAAGATCACTTACAGTACTTAGAAAGCAGCTAGAGTTGGGATATACAGTCAGCTTTAATTCAAAAGCTTATGCTCCAAAGAGTCATCCATGAAAGTTCAGATTAAAAAAAGTTTGAGAATACTAAATCCAATATGATAGTCAATATATTGTTTTAAGAATTTATGGTAAAACTGTGTGGTATAAGAGCAAAGTAATAACAGTTTTGAGAATAAAGGCTGCTTCTGTGGAGATAAAGGATGGAATCAGGAAGAAGCACACAGCTAATTGGTTTTGGTAATGTCTAGTTCTTAAGTTGGATGATTGGTTTGCATATATATTCTTTTGTACATATTATAAAACATTTTTAAAAGCTCACATATTTGTATTATGTCCTATTGTCATTCATTTCACTTTCATAGGAACCTTGATAAAGGTCACTGTTGATCCTTGCCTAGACTTGTTTTTTAAATATTGTGGTGTCAATATTTAAACAAATTTTTAAATGAAAAGTGGTATATGCTCCCTGAAGAAAATTGGCAACATAGAAAAATAATCATCCGAAATCATCACCCAACACACCCCCCTTCCTACCCACTGAGTTAGTTGATATTTTAGCATATTTCCTTTTAGTCTTTATTTTGAATTCCTGCTTAGTATTTTATCCTGTATTTGAGCATTAGGTTATTTAATTTTTTTATTGTTATAAATAATGCTTTGATAAAATATCTTTATTTTACAGTCTCATCTAAATTCACATGATTCCTCAGAGTAGATTCCCAAAGTATAATTCATGGGTCAGAAGATATGAGTTATTTTAAAATTCTTGATATATATTGTCATATTGCTTAAGTAAAAATTTCAGCTGTTAAAGAAAAGATTGAGCTATATATTTTATACACAAGTACTAGTAGGAATTAGATAAGTGGCTGTTTTTCTAAGACCTCTAAATTATTCAATACCTCATGGACTGAGAAAACAAAAACAACCCAATTAGACCAAAGGAGTTGAATATACTTTTTTCAAAGAAGATATACACATAAAAAGATGATCAACAGCATTAGTCATTAAGGAATTAAAAGTTAAAAAACGCTATGAAATAATACCTTATACCCTGTAGGATGGCTATTAACAAACCCGAAAATAACAAATGTTGGCAAAACTATGGAGAAATTGGAACCCCAGTATATTGTTGGTGGGAATGTGACATGCAACCACAGTGGAGAAAAACATAATGAAGTACTGACACATGCTATAACATGAAAACATGTTAAATGAAGGAAGCCAGTTACAAAAGCCCATATATTGTATGATTCCATTTATAGGATATGGCCAGAATAGGCAAATCCACAAATTAGTGATTGCCTAGAGCTGAGAGTTTGGGGGAAAATTGAGAATGAATGTTAATAAGAACAGATTTCTTTTTCAGTTAACAAAATGTTCTAAAATTGATGTGGTGATGGATGTACTCAAAACTATTGAATATATGTGAATTATAGCTCAATAAAGTTTTATATTGAAACAAAAAAGAATGATGACAGCAGAGTCAGGATGGTATTGGAGGTATGAGGATAGTGGAAAAGATGTGAAATAGACTCTGGGAGAGTACAAGAATTTACTGACTATGGAAACATAGTAAGATTGGTAGGCAGTACTTGAGGGGCCTCTTGAGGTTTGTGGACTTAAATATAATGTGAGCCCAGTTGGCACTGTTGTGCTGCTTAGGTAGGAACAAATAATAGGTGGAGTGCTGGATTTAACCAAAATTGGGTTTTGCCAGGGAGTACAAAAGAAATTAGAAATAAGTTGAGGGAATACTCAAGGGAATGGTTAGATAACTGTGAAATCTAACTTAGGGAAGAAGGAAATTGAGAACATAAGAGGGTAAAGAACACTGAAAAAGGTGATAGTTTGGAATTAGATATCCTAGAGAGGCTGAGAAATTATTGGAGTTAGGATATTTAGAGGGAGTCAGAAAAGAACAGTGGTGGTTATCAGAAAATGGGACATCTGAAATTGTCAGCTTGCAAGTGGCACTATTATTATTGACAAGCTCAACCAGGGTTTCTCATTGGAATCACGAAACATAATGAACAGATTGTTATCCTACTTCTCTCAATGATGGTACAAAACTGGTACCAATCATTCTAAATGTAGCAGACAGAGATTAACTCATCACATACAGTGTATGCCTTAGGGCATTAGGCTTACTTCTCTCTCAGAACCCCCCTTGAGAAAGGCTGGGATGGTCATCAAGGAACTGAGAGGCAAGAGCATTCGATGCATCATACTTTAGGTTGAAACCTATAAAATCTACAACTTGATATGCTTCAGTGTAATACAGTATATAGATATTGAAATCACCAAGAATGATGGCAGGAGTGGTGAAGAGAAAGACAGTGATATATTAAAATTTTCAGTGAATGGTCAGGAAGTGTCGGTGGCTGGTGGAGGGCAGGTGACCAGGAGAATAGGTTATGACTACTTCAGGGTTGGGTAGCAGGGGTAACACCTGATTTGTGCTTCAAACTAGGTTTTTCCAGTAGGCTGGAAGCAACGAGGAGGAGGAAGAGGATATCTACCCCAACTCCAGGTCAGTAGTACTGTGGTGTAAGGAAGAAGAAACAAGCCAGTATTTGAGAAGGTACAAGGCAAAGAAGTATCCTCAGAGGACAGCCATCTTTCAGTGAGAGCAAGAAGATGAAGAGAATGTTCAGAGGAGGTTGAGAATATGGGGGGAGGTGGGGTGGGAGGGGGCGGGCGGGTTTGTTGATCACTGACAGGAATTCCAGAAGGCAGAGTCATTTCGAGAGTAGGAGTGGATGATTGGGTCAGATTAGAAAAGCCCTCCAAGATGACAGATTAGAGTTATGTGGGGATGAGAGATGCCAGGGAGGCTTGGATTTCTTGTGGTGTCAAGGTAAACAAACTTAAGGCAAGTTTTATCCTAGTTATCTCTTAAAGGAGCAGTGCTAGCCAATAGAACTGTCTGTAATGACAGAAATGTTCTATATTTGTGGGGTCAAATATGAAAGCCAGTAGTCACATGGCTATTGAGCATATGAAATATGGCTCATGGGACTGAGCTGAATTTTAAATTATATTTAACTAGAGGCCCGGTGCATGAAATTCATTCATGCACGGCAGGGGGGAGGGGAGTCTCTCAGCCCAGCCTGCACCCTCTCGCAATCTGGGACCCCTCGGGGGATATCCAACTGCCGGTTTAGGCCTGAACTGGCAGTCAGACATCCCTCTTGCAATCCAGGACCGCTGGCTCCTAACCACTTGCCTGCCTGCCTGTATGATCGCCCCTAACCCCTCTGCCTGCCTGCCTAATTGCCTGTAATCACTTGCCTGCCTGCCTGATTGCCCCTAACCCTCACCTTCCTGCCTGATCACCACTAACCACTCGCCTGCATGCCTGATCACCCCTAACCACTCTGCCTGATTGTCCCTAACCACTTTGCCTGCCTGCCTGATCACCCCTGACCGCCTCTGCCTGCCTGCCTGATCGCTCCTAACCACTCGCCTACCTGCCTGATTGCCCCTAACTGCTCACCTGCCTGCCTGATCACTCCTAACCACTCTGCCTGCCTGATCACCGCTAGCCACTTCTGCCTCAGCCTCTGCTTTGGCCTTGCCGCCGCGGCTTCGTCCAGGAAGTCGTTGGAAAGGATGTCCAGAAGGTCATTCGGCCGCTGGTCTAATTAGCATATTATGCTTTTATTAGTATAGATTCTAATTAAGATTTAAATTTAAATAGCCACATTGCTATTAGGCTAGTTTCTTAGGGGAGGTCAGCAGCATTGAGGCAGGCAGCATGCAGGTGAAGTGCACCTTTCCTTCTTCCTCTTACAGCCCACTGAGGAAGTGCCTGGCTGGGGGAGGGGCACTTTTAATAGGAACATACACAAGTCTGTGGCCTCCTGTTATTTTCTGCTGAGGTGGTTTTGAGGTTGAGGGAGATAAATTGAAGATGACAAATCTCTCTTCTTTGTATATATAATTTCTACTCCTCAAGGAGCCATTTGTTTCACTGTTATAGTTGTAGGCCATATGTTTTATTTGTGATTGCCTGTCTTTGGATTTTTGGAAACAAATGTGCTGATATTTACATAGTATTGATAATTGTTCTATAATTCTTTGATTATTTGCTGTTCATTCTGTTTGTACAAATCAATATGAGAACCATTTAAAAGTAAGACCTAACCCAAATTTTAGACAGGCTGATAAGTGCTTATCCTAAGGATGGGTTTAAATATTTGGCTAAGGCTAAAAAATAAGTCTGGAGGAATAATAATGATAATTACAATTAACAACTTATGTTTGCTGAGTGCTTTCTGTGGGCTGGAAACTCTTACAACTTATTTGGATTATCTTATGTGATTCTTACCAAAACTCATGAGAGTAGATGCTGTATCATCTCATTTTGTAGGTAAGTCAAACTAATACTCAGGTTAAGTTATTTGCCTATGGTGAATAGCTAGTAGAGTCCCAATTTGGATACCATTTTGTCCAACTCTAAAGTTAGTGTACTTTATTCCACCAGGCATTACTGCTTCCTTTTGTCTTAACCGTGCCAAGGCAAGTCCATAGCGCAGCTCCTTAGGGTGTTTCCATCTCTCAGGTCTTAGTGACATCCTTCCTCTCCTCCATTTTGCTTACCTTGCCTGGTGGTTGTTTTTCTGGTAGTTGTTCTCAGACTCCATTGTTCCCTTTTGAAATCTTTGGCTGTTGTCATCAGCAGCAAGGGTTTTGGATTTCAGTTTCATATTGAATTCTCTGCCTGCCACTAGTTGAAGTGACTGTCCCAACCCTCATAAACTGGAGTTGGAAGCTCCTTTAAGAGCAACTTTTCCGTTCCTTTGTAAACTTATACTGGTCCGTCCTTATTCTAACATTAAATAATAGAATTAGCATGTGGTTCCCAGCAATCTGCCAAGTCTCTCCCCTCAGATTCTTTTCTACCTGCCTACTCACTCACTACTTACCACTTTTTCTCTTCCCATCCTTTACCCTTTTATTTCCCAGGAGAGGCAGCCTGCTCTTATAGAAGAACATATGCTTCTTTTAAGTCAGACTTGTATTGGGGTTTGTTGTTGTTGTTTGGGCTTTGTGATCTTGATCAGGTATTTAATATTTCATCATCTATAAAATACAGATAATGACATATGCCTTGTAGGATTTTGTTCTAAGGATTGAGATTAGTTTTATAAAGTCTCTGGTACAGAGCAGGTCCTCAAAAACAAGAGCTCTTTTTCCCCCCTTGAATCCATTGCTATGATTTAATTGGCAAATATTTATTAGTGTCTAATATGTGCTAGATTTTGCTGAGGATGCTGAAGAGATCAAAGCAAAACTCAGAATCTCTAAATTCAGAAAGTTGCATGATGTAGAAAGGAGACTGACATACAAACAAATAACAACAGAAATGTGCTAAGTGCAATAGTGGTATCTATAAAGTGCTAGAAGCAATTAATTTTTTTTCCAGCCCTGTCTGTGGAGTGGTTTCCAAGTATTTCTTTTGGAAAAAATACTTGGTAGTCAAGATGGGGGAACAAATGGAAAGAGAGAGAGAAAAAACAACCCTTAAAAGTTTCTGTAATCTGTGAGGTGCCAACCTTTTAAGATTTGATTTTAGCAGTGCCCTTGATAAAATCTCTCATGAAGTCCTTGTATATAAGATGGAGAAATGTGGGCTGGCTGATAGAGTAGTAGGAGGATTTGAAGGCTATACAACTATGTCCAGCATATTTTTCTCCTGCAGTACTCCAATCTCTGGGTTGGAAGGAACCTTAGAAATAGATTACCTACTTTCTCTGTACTCTGCTCTCTTTTTCTCCCTTTTAATTTTTAATTCAACAGTACAGAAAGTATATGGTAAAAAAACATACCATCTTCCTAATTTAGTCCTCAAGTGTCACTGTCATCCTCCCCAGAGACAAACACTATTAATAGTTACTTGTGTGTATCATCTTGTTTTATTCATATCTCTTTATACTTGGTGTTATAGTTATTTGAGTGTATATGTTGTCTCCCTTAATACATTGTAAGCTCCTTAGGGCAAGAACCCCATCTCATAATTTCTTATATCTCCCCAAATTATCTCCCCAAATTACCCAAATTGAAGATTCTCTGTAAATATGGATGAAGATGCTTTCATATATGCAGATGACACAAAACTGGAAAAGAGAGCTAATAACATTAGATGACAGGATCAATATTGCAGATGAACCTGACAGACTGCAATGTTCGCCTGAAAAGAACATAGACATTCCTGGCTGGTGTGGCTCAGTTGTTCAGGCATTGTCCCATGCACTAGAAGGTTGCCGGTTCAATTCCTAGTCAAGGGCACATGCCCAGTTAGGGGGCATTCAGGAGACTGTCCATAAATGTTCCTAGTATACTCTCACATTTTCGATGTTTCTCTTTCTCTCTCCCTCTCCTTTCCTCTCTCTCTAAAAATCAGTAAACTATTACCAAAAAACCCCCCCAAAAAACAAAAACAAACAAACAGGGACAAATGTAAAGTTCTGTGTTTAGGCGGGGGGTGGTGATGGGGGGGTGGAATACACAACAGCGTAGTTACCCAAGTATAGAGTTAAGAGATTGGTCTTGATAACATTTTATTTGAAGATGATTGGGGAGGGGAGGGGATGGACCTTAATTGCCGTAAGTTCAATTTAAGCCAGTGAGAATTTTGGTTGGAAAAGTATAAATCTCTCCCTCAGATACTGCAGGTTGGGTAGTACACAAAAACCTGTTTTGGTGTGAACTAGGTTTTTAGGTCTCATGGCAAATAAGGGATAAATAGATCTCATTAGCAAATACGGACATATCTTGTAGCTGGCAGTTTCAGTACATATGTTACAGGTATTATTCTCTGTACTAAAAAGAAGTTTCTTAGTGCATGTCTCCCAGTGGAGTAGGATTTTAAACTTTGCTTCTTCGTACACATTTTATCTTTTATATTCAGAGTCTACTGCTAACTGATAGTTTTTCTTCATTTTTTGTTGAAAGTGTTGACTTGCAGACAAATAGAGGCCCAGAGCAAGAGGGACTGTGGGATAGTGGCCCAGACTTCCCTGGACATTGAGAAGTAAGTATGTATGCTGTTTTTAGGGAGCTCTTGTTTAACATACTGCTGCTTGGGTCAAATAAAAAGACCAAGTTTTCTCTTACCCTGGGTTTCTTTGGCCTGCCAATCACTTTGTTGCTTGGATGCCTGAATTTCTTTTTATTATTCCCATTTTATGTCAGTGTATGTGGCCTCTGTATATCCCTTTTTATTACCCTAAAAAAATCCTGCTACCCACTCCACTTCCACATTGCTCTTACTTTAGAATCAGAGCATAAGTGAAAACAGTAAAGCTAAATTTCAATATATTAGTTTTATAAAACAGTTTAGGTATGGTGCTTTAGTAGAATAGAAGAAAGCAAGAAAATGTGTCACACTTATACCAAATTAAGGATGTTGAGTTATGTTACTAATGTCTGCAACTTTAATTTTAACATCTGCCAAAATAAACTTTATTCCTTATAACTTAAAATGTGTGCGTGTCTGTGTAATCGTTTATTATGTACAGTTAACCCCCCACCATTTTGGCTTCATTAAACTAATTTTAAAATTAATTTTTTTCTTTGAATTTGCATCTTGGTGTTTTGGGGAAGCAGTGAGCTATTTTGTGATATAATGATAACAGAAGTTGAGTTGCAAAAGGTTGGGCAATATAGAAGACTTCCTTGGGTTGTGGGTTGCAACTTGACAAGAAAGCACATTTTAAGGGGTTGGGTTTGAGTGCTTTCTCCCAACAGTAAAGATATTACCAAAGTACATTAGAGCAGTTAGTCATTAGGCAGAAACGTTTACCTTAGAAACACAGATTTAGACCCTACATTTTAGAGTTTCCTTCCCTAATCCAGTTGAGCAGAGTTCATCCCTTGCTCCTTTTGGAATCACTGTCATGTGGACATTCTTCTAGGACTGTCTTCATCACAGTGTATTGCAGTAATTTTCTTTTGTTCATTTTTGACATTTCTGTTTCCCTGGCTAGGCTGTTAGTTATCTGAAGGCAGATGCTTGTCTTCATTCATACTCTATTCTTCAGCATCTAATAAAATTTGTCTGAGACAGCAACAACAATAAAACCTATTTGTTGAGCACCTAATACTGTGTACCAGTCATTGTGCTAGGTGCTTTATTTACTATATAACTCTTACAATAGCTTTTAAGGCAGTTATCCTTTTTTCTTTTTTTAATAAAGAGACTGAAGAGAAATTGTAAGTAACTGGTTGTGATCATGAGGGCAGAACTGACAAAGCCTACTTGACATGCTCCTTCCTCAGTGATGCCATCTTTCACATAGTAGGAGATTAATAAATGCTTTTTGCATTACCTGATAAACTGTGTAAGGTACACTGGTCTGCTTTTCTCATAAGGAAGAGTTTTACTTGCATTCTCCAAGATGATTAAATACTTGAGACTTATTTCTTCTATTTTAAAAACCTCTAGAGAAATTCTTCCTTAGAGCCAATCCACATTTCCCTGGCTGTAGTAATTGAGTTGTAACGGCCAGAAAGAGAAGTCTAAGATAGCAAACTTTGAAAAGTTTTCCTTAGCTTCTTAAAACTGAGATGATCTTGAGTCAGGCAGACCTGGCTTCTGACAATTATTAGCTATACAACCTTGGGGAGAAAAGTACCTTCTTAGTAGGGCTGGAGATTGAGAAATTGTGTTTAAAGCACCTTCCACCATTATTAAATACTTAATAATTGTTCATTTTCTTCCTTTGTTCTCAATGATTCCATTTTCACCAATGTCCAATTAGCCTTACTCAAGGATACAATTTCATCTCTTTCCACAAACTCAACTGTTACAAAATGATAAAAATAACTGTGTATGAAATTATGCAGAAGCCTTTGGCAGAACCACATGGTTTTGGTAACTTCCTAGTTAATGTTGCAGGTTATAGAATTAAGGAAGTCAGCATATGGACAGACTTGATTTACTAGTCAGACAAGTTCATCTACCCTGGTAAAGTTGTCATCTTGGTTTAATGCTCTGTGTGCTCCCTTTTCTGTCTAAATTTTAACTTCCCTTTGAAAAAACGATTACACTTAATTTCAGAAGAGTTTGACAGAATATTTTATGTCTGAAGAGCAATCAACATTGAGATAGTTAGAAGTGCTGATTTTATTACCATCCCACGGCTGCAACAGCAGGGTACAGAGAAACAGCCAGGGAAAACCACTAATCACTCAGTCCTTTTGATTGTCATTGGGTTAGTTTTATTGGAGGCCCTGCTGAGCAAATCTGCATTGGTTGACATGTCTTCTCCACAGAATAACTTTGAGACATAAAAACATGATTTGAGACATATCCAGGAGCCCAGTGGCAAAAGCAAACCTTAAAACTGCTTTTTCTCTCTTTCTTCTGATTGGCTAGGCATGAGAAGTGTTATCTATGTAAATCCCTGGTCCCATTTAAAGAGTACCAAAGTCATGTAGAGTCCTGTCTCCGGCTTGCAAGGGATGACCAAGGAGATGGGCCTGCAGAAAGTGTGAGAGTACACTCAGCTGAGGAGGGGAAGCAGTGGCAATGGCTGAGGAACCCAAAGGTATGTGGAGTGTTTTAACAGGAAAGGCTACCAAACCTTCCACAGTTCCGTTCTGGGTTTTTTCTCCTCTCTTTTTCTCCCTCCTTTTCTTCTGTTTATCTTGAAACAAGATTTGTGCTTTAAAAATTTTTTTTCTTTTAATTAAAAATAATATGTGTTCATTGTAGGAAATACGGGAAGTAGTTTTTTTTATAAGTATGAAGCTACTGAATGTAAACTATAATAAAAAAATTAAAATAAATTAAAAAGTATGAGGAATCAGGGGACATTATCAACTATAATTTTTCCAGTCTTTTTTTCTATGCATTTTTAATGTACTTGGCACCATACTGTGTGTGTGTGTGTGTGTGTGTGTGTGTGTGTGTACACTTAACATTGTAGCATAAACACCTTTTTTGGTTTATTTTTAAACTGTTTTTAAAAATTACTCTTAATATTTGTATCACACAGTCACTTACTAGTAATCATTTTCATTATTGAACATTCAGATTCTTTCCAGTTCTTCTGTATTAGAAGACTGTTTAAAACATTAATTAGTCATTGTACCACTGGTTATTTTCTTAAAATAGATTTCCTGAAGTGGAATTCTTAGAGCAATGCATATAAACATTTAAAAATCTCGTGAAACATACTGTCAAATTGCTTTCCAGAAAGGTTATCCAATCATCCCCCCAGTGTTGATATGTGAGATCAGCTCTCTTGAACGCTGTGTGTGCCTGGCCCTAGGGAGGTGTGGCTCTGGCCTCTGGTTGCTGGGAAGATGGATGTGCTTTCTGGGCTTTGTGATTAAAGATTAGGAAGAGCAAGTCTTGGCTTAGAGAGAAAGATAAAACAGCAGCTCCATGTTATAGGCTTACATAGCAATCACTGTATGCTAAGATGAAGAAGCCATTATCCATCATGACAGAAGAAAGCAACCCCTGTATGAATGGGGTGGTTTGTGGTGGTGATTTGGAGTTGGGTTTTATAGGTATGTGCTTATACCATAGAGCTAATTTATTATTCTTATCACTGCCCCTAGAATTTACCTAAAAATTGTCATTTTCTGTTTTAAATCTCTCGAAATCTATCATAGGTCAAAAGCTACTTGTGTTTAATATGATCTTGGTGGAATAATTTGCCTTCTCTCGAATTCGTTCTTAGATAATATTGGCATAAAGATGTATTCTCTTCATCACGGTTTGCTTTTTAACTTGTGTACCCTCATTTATTAGAAAGCAAAAGACTTTCTTAGAGGTGCACCTCCACACCTCTTTCCTTAGGAGACAGGTGTGATCTGGGCTAAGGAAGTTGTATTTTAGATTCTCTGCTATGAGGTAACCCTTCCCTTTCATCTATTTATCTCTGCCACAGGAAAAAGGCCGGAGTGAAGGCCGACTCCTCAGTCTCTTGGAGCAGTCTGAGCACAAGACTGCAGGTGAGGACCCCGGGACCAGTTTTCTGGGCTTTTGGCCAAGGCCTTCTAGTGAAAAGAACCACTGCCAACTCCCTATTTGTTAGAGTTGTGTGGGTACACATTTCACCTAAGTAGCAAGCCTTTGAGACTCGGTCTAGGTCATCTCTCCCTAAGAAAGATGGGGAGATAGCCTGTCTTCTTCATCATGCATTTCATTTCATGTTTTATGAAGCCTAAACTTCCAGGACTGTCCGTTGAACTGGGAAAAAACATTTCCAGATGACAGGGCAATGACACAAGCCCCAAGTACCTTCTAAAGCAGAGGTGGGGAACCTTTTTTCTGCCAAGGACCATTTGGCTATTTACAACATCATTCACAGGCCATACAAAATTATCAACTTAAAAATTATGTTACTATGAAAAAAGTGCCTAGAGTTATTGAATTTCAAGTCCTGCCTGTGGTTGCCTTGGCAGAGCCAGACCAAATGATATGACCCATAGGCCGGACGTTCCCCACTCCTGTTAAAGGGACAGGCATGGGAAACCAGACATACCGATGTTACTGCCTCCTTCTAATGTACCAGTATATGCTCCATTCATATGTTACCTTTAGCTTAGTGTTCCAACCTATGCTCCTGAGAGATTGTAGGAAGTAATCTGTCTCTTGGTGCCTAGTATTTAGGGATCAGTAGAGTAGATTGGTTACAAGCATTGCAGAGTTAGTAATACCAACAGATTGTAAGGATTATGTCTAGTAAAACTCCAAACATATTCCCTGGCATAAGTAGGCCCTGGATAAATGTTAGCTGCTATCATTACTGTGGTTGTTATTAGTTGCTGTTGTTAAAATTCACCAGATGCAGATGGAAGAGGAACTGTTGCTTAAGCCTTTCTGATGACTCTAAAAAAAGGCAGCCTCTCTGAGTTCCATGTCCTGCTGTCTCCAGATCAGCAGGTTGTGATTCTCTGTAGGAGGCAGATTTCCCTTGGCAACTCCTAGTTCCTCAAGTCCAGATTTGAAGTAGATTTATTCAGAGGTTGTTCATTTAAAAGTGTTCACCTCAGTACTTCTGCAGCGGAGTGTTGGATCCTAAATGCTCACATTCCATTAGACTGGGGATTGGGGATTAGTCTGTAGCCACATGGATAAGCCTGATGAAAAGCAGTGCCCAGAATATAAGAAGCACATGATCAATGAGAAGTGCTATGACTACAACACTACTAACAACATTATTACTTTTTCTCTCCTATCACAGATGCAGAGATAAAGACCAAGTCTTCAGAAACAGTGGCCTTCAGGTGACTTGGGGTGTGCATTGAAGTGCAGCTGTCAGCAGTTCTAGAGAAGTAGAGGCCTAGTCCTGGGTTCTGTGTATAGTGTGATAGTCAAAATGTAGAAGGTAGAAATCACTGTAGATCTCTCTCTCTCTGCCTCTGTGACCCCCTATATCTTGGCTAAGAATGGAATAGTAGCTCAGTTCACTAATGGTGTTAAAACAAACAGAGCAAAAGCTATTTCTTACTCCTCTCTACCTCTCTATCCCCACTCAACCCTGCTCTTCTGACTTGGATTTCAAGCAGCTTGGGAATTTGAATCTGAATCCTCATTCTCTCACTGCATAACTGTGTGGCTTTAAAGGTATATGATTTACCCAATGTCCTCATCTGTAAAAGGGGAATGATATTACTTATTTGGTTGAATGATTACAAAGATTATGTGAATTAATAATATATGTAAAAACCCCTGCTACAATGCATGATGCATGCTTAGTGCTTATTAGTAGGTGATATTGAATTCTGAAATTTTTCCTTTCTCTCTAGGGTACCCTCACCAGGGATGGAAGAGGCAGGCTGCAGCAGAGAGATGCAGAGTTCCCTTGCACATCTTGACTTAAATGAGTCTCCCATCAAGTCTTTTGTTTCCATTTCAGAAGCCACAGATTGCTTAGTGGACTTTAAAAAGCAGTTTACTGTCCGGCCAGGTAGCCGGACACGGTCCAAAGCAGGCAGAGGAAGGAGGAGAAAATCCTGAATTTCTAGTGTCCGAAGGTTGACAAAACCATTAGCAATAAGGATGGACCATGGTCATTAAGCTTTAATGGCTCCCAGTTCATTGTTGAGCAAGTTTTGATGGGCATTTTCCACCATGAGCACCCACTCAGCATTCTGGTTTTTGTGTTTTCTATGATCTATACAGACAATTGTACATAGTGTTCGGTTTTATAACAGCCTGTTTGAATTCACTTATAGTTAAAAGAAAATTTAAATATATTTATATATGTTTGTATGAAATCTTATTTCAATGAGAGGGAGATCTTCCTTTCCCCCTCTCTGTGTTATAAGGTTTTGGGTACAGATATTTTAATTGTGGGGCTTGTTCTCAGACTCATAAATTACATGTTTCTGAATGAAATATTTTACTAGTCTTTGATATCCTACCTATATTCACTGAATGTATAGTGTGCAGTTCCAGAACACTGTGTGATTATTCCCTTGACCTTTTCTTTTTAATCTATTTTTATTGATTTCAGAGCAGAAGGGAGAGAGAAAGAGAGAGACAGAGACCGAGAGACATCAGTGATGAGAGAGAATCATTGATTGGCTGCCTCCTGCATGTTCCCCACTGGGAACGGAGCCCAAAACCCAGGCATGTGCCCTGACCGGGGATCAAACTGTGACGTCCTGGTTCATAGCTCAATTCTCAACTACTGAGCCACACTGGCCCCTTGACCTTTTCTGACATCATTCTGCAAGGTGCCAGTTCATTGAATCCTACTCCTTATTCTGCTATCCCTATCATTCAATGACCTGTTACTTCATCTCATTGCCTCACCCAGTTAAGAATTCTCAGCCAGCCCTGGCTGGGTGGCTCAGTTGGTTGGAGCATCACCCCCATGCACCAAAAGGTTGCAGATTTGATTCCCAGTCAGGGTACATACCTAGGTTGCAAGTTTGATCCCCAGTTGGGGGCATGGATGGTTAGGCAAACAATTGATGTTTCTCTGTCACATCAATGTTTCTCTCTCTCTCTTCCTCTCTCTAAACATATCCCTGAGTGAGAATTAAAAAAAGAGAACTCCCACAGCATAGGACCTTTGAGGGATCTCTCCTGCCATTCTTCCCAGGAATTTGTAAGTGAACACTATTTTTAGTTACTTCCTATGCAATAATTTCCCTTTGTAGATTAACCAGTGGATATTCATTTGTTAAAACCACTGTCAGAGGTCATAGAAGTAACAGGAAATAGGTTCTGTTTTAAGTACATTAGTAGAAAGTACACATTCTCAGTCACATTGCCCAGGAGCTTTCAGAGCAGAACAGAGATGTGGTCTGTTCTCAGTGCATAGGCTGTTGTGGAGCGTGTTGGATGGTAGAAACAACTACCTGAGGAAGATGTTAGAAAAGCTAGCTTTGGCCCAAACAGAATTGAAGATGTAATGAAAGACTGTGGGAGATGGTTGCTGAACAGGAAAGGATCCTGGGACAGGACGAACAGGGACACAGACTTGTCTAACTTCTGATTTATCAAGTCCACAGTTACCTTTTCCTTTATTTAAAATGAAAATGAGGTGTGTGTTAGACTGGGGAGTTGAGAGATAGCTAGGATGGAAGGCCAGCACAGGCCTTCAGGGAAGGCACTGTTTCCTGTCTGGGTGCCTTGCATGCAAGATCTTTGAGTTAGAAGGCAGGATGGTAGGTTCACTCTCTATTCCTTCCATGTCTTGGTGCCCTGACATTGAGGCCAGCATCACATAATAGCAGTTATTTTTTGAGCAACTACTATGGTTCAGGCAATGTATGTGCCTTCATTTAATCCTCACAGCAATCCTGTGAGGTAGTATTATCGTTCCCAATTTTCAGATGAGGAAACAAAGGCTGAGAACAAATAAAGCCACTTTTGGTCCATGGCAGTGACACTACAGTGCCCCTCCTCTTCACTCCTAAAGAAAATGTCATATTTTGATTCTAGTATTGATTATTTTACTGGTTGCCTTCTAATGAAAATTAGTTTATCAGTTATGTCCCATTAGCTTAACTCTCACTAGTCTTCTCATTAAATAGAAATTTATTGGAGGTAGAGTTCTATAAATAGGGGATAGTATGTTATCTCTTGCCTAAAGATAAGAAAAGAGACAGGCTGATTCTACAAAGTGAATTATTTAGCTTAAAATTGAGCAATCTACTAGAACATGGGTCAGTGGCAAATTATTGGAGGGGGGTGTGGAATAAGCAGGACCAGGAATAATAGGCTTTTTGTTAGCCAATGGGAGTCAAGGGGAAACAGCAACTCCCAGTGGCCCCTCCCCACCCCCCACTGTTTTGGGTACAGGCTGCTGATTTGTCTTATTACTCCAATGGTCCTGTGGGAGGGCATTGTTGAGACAGTGAAGAGATAGTCATTGGAGAGTATCACATCAACCTGAGTCTGAACCCCTGCTTCTGATAAAAGTTAACCTCTCTGAGATCTAGTTTCCTTGTCCAGAAAACGGGGGAAAAAAATCTTACAGGGTTCTCAGAGTTAAGATAATGTGTATAAAGGCATAGTATCAATCACATAGAGGATGGTGAGGAAGTGACAGTAGTTGCTATTAAACAAGGTGCTAGTTTTGTATGTCATAAGTAGTGTTACAGTGTGAGGTGGAAAAGCCAGAGAGAGAGGTGGGGTGCAGATGCAGGAAGACACAGTTCTTAGAGGAGCAAGCCCTCCACCTTAGCTCCATCAACCGCCAGCCTTCCATAGCACCTTTGAACCCTGGGCAATTAGAGCTCTCCTTGGGGTCTTGATGGGCTTTTTGCTTCTTCCAAGATGGGAAGGCCCTGGACTGCAAGTGTTGTGGACTCATGGAGATCTAGGAAGCTCCATGAACTTCACAAGTGGTTGCCATAAACTGGGAAAGAAAAGGGGACTTCTCTGTGTTAGGCTTTATGATTTTTCCCTTTCATCCTTCCACTAGCCCTCTAGCACAGCGGTTCTCAACCTGTGGGTCGCGACCCCTTTGGCGGTTGAACGACCCTTTCACAGGGGTCGCCTAAGACTATCCTGCATATCAGATATTTACATTATGATTCATAACAGTAGCAACATTACAGTTATGAAGTAGCAACGAAAATAATTTTATGGTTGGGTCACAACATGAGGAACTGTATTTAAAGGGCCAGAAGGTTGAGAACCACTGCTCTAACAGAATCAGTGCCTTACCCGTTTCTCCTGGGTACTCACCATTCTAGTGCATACCCCACATGGTCCTATTGCAAGAACCTGTGACTCTGCCGTAGCACTTCTCTAGGCTTGTGTGGCACAGGCTCTGATTCCCTCTCAGTTTCAAAGGCCCTGGACTATTGAGGTTGTGACAAGTAATTAGGGCCCTGAAGCAGCCCTCAGCCAGGGAAAGATGGAAGTTGAAGGATAAATACCACAGCTTCCTCACCTCTCAGGTGGGTTCATTTTAAACAGTTCTATAGGGCTTAGCTCCCAGCAGCAACTTGATTACATACTCTCATTGGCTTCCTTCCCTTCCTACCTCACTGCTCACTCCCCTTTCAGTGCTTACTGGATCAGGGCTGGGACCAGGGTGAGGGGTACTCACTCTTGGGTTCATGTAAGGGCGGGGTTGACACGTCCGTGAACTTTGAGGGCCTTTTTACATTTTGTAGCAGGGCACCTCACATGCATCATTCTAATCCCAGCCCTGGCCTGGATCGCTTTCCAATTAAACTATTTACACTCAAATTTGATCTAATTCTGGGGAACCCAAACTAAGGCAACTCCTATGTAGAAATTAGTCTCCATCTTTTACACATGGACAAACAGGCTCAGAGAAGTGAAGAAACTAAGGTCCTACAGCTAGTAAATGGGATGGTATTTGAACTCAGGTCTGTCTGACAGCAGAGCTCATGCTCTGTACTTCATTATCCTACCTCCCACCTCTCCCTTTAGTGACAAAATCTCAGTGGAGATTTCAGGTTTGGATGGGCTCTTTCTCGCCAGAGAGGGCAGTCTTGGCCCTAAATTGACTTAGCAGGGTGAAGGGAAGGTGGGTAGTACTAAGTGGATAGAAGTATCAGTGGGAAAATGGAGGCATGTGTAAACCTAGTGGAAAGGCTGAAGCCATATGCACTAGGAAGGCAGGAAGAGGTTACTGATTTCCTCTCAGTTTCAAAAGCCCTGGACTACTGAGGTTGTGGGAGGGCTCTTCAATTTAACAAAAATTAACATCCTATTCCTTGTCAGGCCTAGAAGTGGGCTCTGGAGTTCTAAAGATGAGTAGGAAGCATGTGCTTGGAGTCCACAGTTATCAATGCAAAGATGGGAGAAAATACCTGACACTATGGGACCCATAGGCCACCCCCAGCTGGGGTTAGGGCCGGGAGGAATTACCCAGGAAGGCTCCCAAGCCTTGGTGATGACTGAGGTGTAATTTAAAGGTGGAAAGGGCAAAGAGGGAGTCATTCCAGACAGATCCGCATGAACAAAGACCTAACAGTAAAGCAGCTTGATGGGTAGAAGAGAACTGCAAGGCATAGCCTAGTGAAAGGGCATGGAGGGAACTGTGGGGAGCTTATCGAGGGCCTGTTTGCCTTGTTGCGGGGCACTGTCTGCTGTGAGAAGCAAGCCTGGGAGCAACTCAGAGCAGGGAGGGTCTGGTTCCTAGCCCAGCAGAACTCTGGCTGTGCCCCACCTTTCCTCCTGCTGACCTCTCCCCATTTCTCAGTTCCTTCTGGACAGCTCAAATTTGATCTAATTCTGGGGAACCCAAACTAAGGCAAATCATACCTATGGAGAAATTAGTCAGGATTTGTCCTTCCCCTTTTGGTCAGAGGTCATCTGGTGTCTGAGGAGAACTGCTGGCTACTACTGTGCCTAGGCTACCGCAAGGCCTGTCAGCTGTTCACAGACCCTAAGTCCAGGTTGCCTCCTCCCTTCAAAGGCCCTGACACTCAGCCTGGGGTTCTGGGACCTCTGCTCCTGGGGAGATGGACACACATTTCCAGAAACAGACGAGGAGCTCTGGCGCTCTGGCTCAGGAGACCGCAGACTGGCTGCCAGCATGAATCACAGCTGGGCCTTTCACACTCAGTTCCATATTCTCATCTCTCAACTGAACAAGGTTGAGAGAGACTGGAAATCCAGGTTAGGCAGGACACTACGTCATGGGTGACTGTCCTGTTCACTCCCATCTCGAGCGCCCTGCCCATCAGGGCCTATATGCCGTATTGGTACCCAGAGAACTGTGCAGCAGGGCTGATGTCGGGTGTTCCCAGGCCCAGTCAATGCCAAAACGAATCCAAGAGCTACTGTCCCGGGCCTTCATCATCCTGGTGGAGGTCATGTACTGTCTGTGGATAATGGTAGGGTTACTGCTGATGAGGTAACCTAAAGCTTTAACGTATCTGCTCACCAGTTTCCCTGAAATGAAAATTGGTGCAGTATGTTGTCTCCTCCCATGGTGGGTATCTTGGTTCATGTGGGCTGCTATAACAAAATGCCACTGTCTGGGTAGCTTATAAACAATAGAAGTTTATTACAATTCTGGAGCCTGGAAGGCTGAGATCAGGGAGCGAGTGTGGTCAGGTGAGGGTCCTCTTCTGGTTGCAGATTTCTGGTGTCCTCCACATGGTGGAAGGAGTGAGGGATCTTCTGGAGCCTCTCTTATGAGGAGACTGATCCCATTCATGAGGGCTCCATCCTCATGACCTAATCATTTTCCAAAGGCCCCACCTAATACCATCACCTTGGGCATTAGGTTTTCAACATGAATTTTTGGAGGAACACACATTTCATACCATAGCAGCAAGCACAGTGATGCCTCAAGGTTCTGTGCATTCAAGAAGACTAGTTCAGCCGGCTGGCATGGCTCAGTGGTTGAGCGTCAACCTATGAACCAGGAGGTCAGAGTTTGATTTCCAGTCAGGGCACAGGCCTGGGTTGCGGGCTCAATCCCCGGTGTGTCGCTTGCAGGAGGTAGCCGATCAATGATTCTCTCATTATTGATGTTTCTCCCGCCCTCTCCCTCCCTCTCTGAAATCAATAAAAATATATTAAGAAAAAAAAAAAAAGACTAGTACAGGGGAAAACCAACTTGATGGCCAACAGATTGACTACAGCCTGAGACTCCCCTCCCCTTTCAGTAGAGAAGACCTATGTTGTGAACCTACTGTCCCCCTTGGCCTACAGACTAAGGGCTAGATTCCAGTCTAGCTCCACCGCTCCACCACGCAGCCCCATCTCCATGCATCCTCTTTAGAACTTTGGAGCTATACTCCATTCCATGAAGATGTCTGATTCTCGATCATGTTGTACATGCTCCTCTCTTTTCCAAGGACCACCTGTCAGAATACTACCATTCCTTCAAGGCTCAGCTTCCTCAGCTTGCCCTGCCCACTGCAAGGCAAGTCTCTTCTGTGCTCACATGACCTCTCACTCACTAGTATTTCCACATATTGCCAAATTGTCCATTGGATTGCATATTTCCCAGACTAGGCCTCTCCATTTTCTTTCCAGGGGTGAGCCACCACCTCAGAGCTCAGACTCTGAGTTTTTGTAAAATGGACAGAACTCCCATGCAGAGAGCATGTCCTAGAGCCCTTGACCCATTTTACCTCTCCAACTTCCTGTGGTCATCTTGCTTAAGTTTGCACCATGGCTTTGCCTACCCTCGGCTCCTCTTAGGGCAGACTCAAAAGGAAGTGACTTAGCTGTTGTCTAATAAAAGGGCGGGGCTTGGGGACATTATCAGGTCACTTGTGCGTTTCACTTTGGGTGCAAACCAGGCCCGTGGGATGCCTCATATTGAGGGACAAGTGCCAAGGCCTGAGGAGACTGACCAACTGCTGTTTTCCCCAGGTAAGAGCCTCCTCCTCTGTTTAGTTTCTACCTGCCTCAGCCCCAACCCTCACCCTTATCTCTGCTGCTTGGCCCATACTGGAGGAGTGAAAGCTGGAAAGACTAAGCCTTTGATCCTCAGTTGTGGCTCCCTCCCCAGCAAACATCTGTGGTATGTGTTTCTAAAAGAAGGCTCATTCCATGTAGCTGGCTCAGCTGAGGAAGCCAAGAGCCCCACAGTTCTTTAAATGTGTGCGACCTGGGCTGGGGTCTGGGGATCTAGTGATATGGGAGACATGTCCATCTCTACAAGGACTCTCAGCTGGAAGAGACAGACATGGATATATTTACTGAGAGCGTAAATGCTGGGGTTTCTTGGAGGAAGATTCACAGTCCCTGGCATGGAGAGGTGCTGAACAAATGTGAAATAGAAGAGGGAATGAAAAAGTGAATGAATGGCTGAGCCAGCTGGGCCTTGAAAGGAGAATGAAAGCTCACCACTGTGTGTAGCCCTTGGCCCTTTCCAAAGGTAATTGCCTCAGTTACCCCATTTTATCTTTGAAACTGACCTATAATGTATGTGGAACTAACATTCCCATTTGAGAGACTTAGAAACTGAGTGTAGGATTATATGACTCTGGGAATATTTGTTAGAAATGGATTTCTTGGTTCTCTGAATAAGACTACCTGCCCACCCCCAAATTCACAAAGCTGTTTAGCACCTACCTATGCTGAACCCTGTGTTGGGTGTTGAAGATGCAGAGATGATCCAGACACGGTGGTTCCAGGCTCAGGGAACACGGAACAAAGGCTAGACATCAAGAGACAGGATGAAGCTTGTAGTCAGTGTATAGCATATGAAGGGCAGTAGTGGGAGGAAGCTTGGTTGGAGGACAGGGTTAGGGGCCTGGAATGCCACAGTAAAGAGTTTTAGACTTCTTTTTTTCTGCAGTGGGAGCCATCAGAATGTGACAGTTCCTTTCTTATGGGGATAGATCTGGGGAGTGACATGATAAAATCTATTTTAGCACAGTTGTTGGTGGCAGGCCAGGGAGTGGTGGACAGATTAGAGTAGGAGAAGGTGGAGCATAGGAGAAGAATCATGGGCAAAAGTGAAGGAGAAAATGAATGTGTTGAGTGTGAGGAGCCTCTCCAAGTTTGGATCATGATATCTAATAGGTCATTAGAATTCGGGATTTGGCTCAGGAAAGGGATATTTAGGAGCTCTCACACAGAAGTTTTAATCAATTCTTGGGGATGAGTGAGATAAAGACGGAGTGTGGAAAAGAGCTATCAGAAACCTGGGAGCCCCATTGTTTAAGGGGAGAGGAGAGAAGGAGTTAATGAAGATGATGAGAGATTTAGGAAGGAGGCCCAGGAGAAACTGGCTGTTGAAGCCAAGGGACAAGAGTATTTTGTAGTGAAGAGAATGCTCATGACTGCATGCCTGAGAGAGGGCAGTACTAGTGGGGCCTCAGCCAAAGGCTGGGGTTGGGTGGTCAGATTATAGGTGACCACAGGGAGTGAAGGGAGTATAAGTTGGGAGGGGTTGCAGGGGTGGAAGGCGTCTTTCCTGAAGTTGCCTTTCCAGGAGGAGAGGTGGAGTGATTTGTTGGACCCTCCACTGCATTTCTCATTTCCTTCTCCCCTGAAGGGCACCTGGATCACTGAGGCTCCCTCAGGATCCTCCTGGAACATCAGTGCCACCTCTAGCTTGAGTGAGCACACCTGACATTCCAACAGTCCTTTAGAGTGTGCAAAGGACTTTCAGAATCATTAATTCCTTTAATCCTCACAAGAACTGAACTTTTTTCCTGTCCTAGAAGAGGAAATTGAGGTTCATAGAGTTTTCATGCAAATTCAGCTAAATAAATCTGAAGACATTGAGCAAGGTTCTTTTGCTCTTATTATCTCCTTTGCTCCTCCCCAAACCCACCCAGCAGCTGAGGTTTAAATTAAATATTCCAAAACATTTCTCCAGGTGTTATTCCATGTAATTCTCACCAACCTTGTACAGGTATCATAAATGACTTGCCCAAAGTTTGTGCCACAAGTAGGAGCCCTTACTGAAGCACAGGTCCACCCCTCACTTCTGCATCTATCTTCAGGAAGAAATCCATGCACCTCAGCTTGGCATAGAAACATCTGTGGTCCAGCCTGCTTGTTGCTCCAGCACATCACACTCTTTCTTCCAAAAGCTCTAGCACATTCCTGAACTCCTAAGCACAGCAGCTTGTCCATCTCAGTTGATGCCTATGTCAACCCTGCTGGGATTGCTGTAGGGCTGTGAAGTCCC
>NW_005871049.1:1774630-1833822 GCF_000147115.1 Myotis lucifugus | reverse complement strand
ATTAGGAATAGAAACCAGCCTTCCTGGTCCTCTCTTATGACACATGCTTCTTGAAACTGACTGAGGTTCTGAGCTCTGCCCATAGCTTCCTTCCTGTCCCCTTCAGAAGGAAGAAAGAGTCTGAGTCACAGCCTCCTAGGGCCTGTAGAGTAAGGGGTTCACCCAGGCTGCCTCTTTCCTCCCATAGGTGGCTACTCCCAATTGTGGAACCACATGGACTCCATTGGGCCTGTAGGGTTGTGGCAAGAGGAAGGAGCCCCCGGTTGCCCCCAGGAGGGCTTGCCCTGCTCTCCAGACAGCTCTGAGCTGGTAAGTTCAGCACTGGGTTCCTGTAAAGGTGCTTATTGAGAGCTGCCAAGAGCAGGATTGGCTAAAGATGATGTGGGGCCATGTGATCACACCTTTGCAGCACCTTCCAGTTTTCAGAGCCTTTCATATCTGATCTGGTCAGTGTCTCCTACGACACTCCACACAACTGCAAGGCAGGGACTAGCTCCTCACTTTACAGCCCAGGAAGAGGAGGCTCAGAGAAATGGTGTGCCTTCGGCTAAGGCATGACAGGATTCTGAGCTGGGCTGAGATCTTTCAGCCCCAAATATATTGCTTTGGCCACATTGCCGCACAGGCACCTCCTCTGCCCCAAATGGGCTAACCCAGTCTAGAAAGCTGTGTTCTTAAGGACCCTCCTTCCCCCACTTCTCTAGTCACTCCTGCAGCACTCCCTCCCCTCCACGCCATGCAGTCAGGCACGCAGAGCTGAGGTTACAGTGCGGCTTACTCTACATGCTTCCGATTAGCTCAGAAGTGAGTCTCTTTTGTCCTCTTGACCAAGATGTAGAGCCCTTGCATACCACATCCTTGAGCCGGAAACACTTGTGTAAGTCATTTCATATCCCGTAGTCTCTGTTTCCTCATCAGTAAAATGGAAGAAAAGAAAATGGAGTCCACCCACCCCCTGGAGGGTTAAGTGAGTTACAGGACATAATAAAGGACAGAGGCATCGAGAGAGGGTTCTTCAACTGTTCCCTGCAGCTTCTTTAGTTTTCCAGCTTGTCCTGACATCTGCTGGACTTGGTTCATTGCCCAAACTGTGGGGGCATCACCCCTCACTGCATTTCATGCTTCCACTTCACCCTCATCCAATCTCTGCCCCAGACCCTGCTGTAAACATTTCCTCTGTGCTCCACCCACCACCCACCACCCACCGCCCACTGCTGGCCACAGGAGTGGGCAATGCCTGGCCTGCCGCCATCTCCCACTCACTTTATGCCCTTGCTCCCGTGTCGGTCCTACATCTGCCCTGCTGACTTCATTACATGCACCTGCAGTTTAAAGACATCCCCTTAGGCTTTGGGAGACTTCACAGGGATGCCATGTTCTCCATGGCCTTGGCCCCACCTCAGCACCACAGGCTTCCCCTCGGCCCCCTTCCCATGCGTGGTCAGAGCGCAGCCCCTTCTCAGAGTCCCGTCCCCACCCCTCCTCCCAGGTCTCTTGTTGCCACCAGAGGGGCAATAAACCAGGCTCTCCAGGCGGTTGTACCTCATGCTCTGAGGAAAGGAAACCCACGTTTCAGTGAGCATGTCCTATAGGCCAGCCACTGTCCCACCCCTTCTCAGTCCTCACAGAAAAGGGGGGTGCTATTTTACCTCCTGCTGGATGGAGAAGGAAGCCACTCTTGGGGCCCTGGTTGGCAGCGGAGTAGGCAAAGGAACTGGTAAATGTGAACCTTCCCACCCCCTGGAGGGTTAAGTGAGTTACAGGACAGAATGAACGAAAGGCATTAGGAATAGAAACCAGCCTTCCTGGTCCTCTCTTTGCAGCACCTTCCAGTGGAGAAGAACTCAGAGTGTCCTGTCCTCTGAGGTGGGGCAATGAGCCCAGACTGACCGACATGCAAGCTGCTCAAAGGAGCCAGCTTTGAAGCCATATTGGATCAGCCTCTTTCTAAGGCTTTGCTTCTCGCTCTCCTGGCTGAGGTCTTTCCCCAGTTTTCTCAGGGGAAATAGAGGGGAACGACCCAGTAGCTTCTCCTGGCTACTATGCACCCACCAGAGTCGGCCAGGGAAGTCCTGTTTTTCTTGTGGCTTCTGCCATCTTCTTGTCACTTCTCTTGCACCTTCCGCTGGACCCGGGAGGAAAAGGAAGGAAAAACATCCATCTGCCTAAGCCATCAACTCCATCATTCTGCTGTTATCATTAAGCAATAAAAACACAGCCCTCACCCTGAACAGTACTTACACTTTCATGTGCACGATCCCCTTTAATTCTTATGCCCCCACAACCACTCAATCAGCAAATCTGTCCTGAGTGCCACCAGCCTTGAGCAGCCACCACTCGGCTCTGAGATACACTGTGAGTAAGATGTGGCCCTGGCACTGGGGGCTTGGGGGCCTCTGAATATCATTATTCTCTGGGTTTTGCATAAGAGGCAACTTGTTCTCTCAGAGGGACGTTTGACTTGTCCAGGGCCACACATCCAGGAAGTGGCAGGGCAACACTCAGATGTAAGTTATCTCATGCCAGGTCCTATGGGGTTTCCTCACTGCAACCTTTATCAGCTTTGGGGGCTTTTCAGAAATTGCTAGTTTTTATAAAGCTTTCACGTTTATGTAGAAACATCTCTGTAGTCCGACAGGTCAGGTTCAAATCCCACCCTGTGCCTTGATAGCTGCTTGGCTTAGGCAGATGACTGTCCCCGTCTGAGCCCCAGTGTCCTCATTTGTGCTGGGAATAGCCCCTCTGAGCATTCCTGGCTGCTGTAAGCATCTGCTGTAACGTAAACACGGGCTGAACTTCTGGCACTCCTGTTAGGGTCGTTTGCGCCTTAGGCTTCTGTTTCCCATCTCTTCCTAAAGCAGGGGCGGGAGAGAGCCCTCCCATCTTCCTCAATGGGCAGCTTCTCCTCCCAGTCTCCCCAGCCTCCTCATCCAGATCCCAGTGGTTCGTTATAAACACGGGTCCAGCTTAGGGTGGCAGGTTGTAGGAACGGAATTCCTGTGCAACCAGAGGAGCGGGCCTGGGAAAGGCTAAGCCCAGGAGAATGGAGTCACCGGCTGGGGCTCTCCAATGAACCCAGGAAGGCTGCTGGGCCTCTTTGAAGCTGGCCCAGAGGTTGCCCGGAGGAGGTTTCCCTATAGAGGGGAGGTAGCAGGGTGCTTTTTAAGCTCCCCACAGCGGGCTTCTGGTGGAGAAGAACTCAGAGTGTCCTGTCCTCTGCTTTCCTCGCCCCTCCCTTCATGCTAATCTACTCCTACTCCAGTCTTCCCCCAAATTCATCCCCTTGCACTGAAGAAAGTCCCTTTATGCTCTTTCCCCAGATTTTTTTCTTTTTTAAAATATATTTTTATTGATTTCAGAGAGGAAGGAAGAGGGAGAGAGAGACAGAAACACCAATGATGAAAATCATTGATTGGCTGCCTCTTGCACGCCCCCTACTGGGGATCTAGCCCTCAACCTGGGCATTGTGCCCTTGACCGGAATCAAACTCGGGACTTCAGTCCACAGGCCGACGCTCTATCCACTGAGCCAAACTGGCTAGGGCACTTTCCCCAGATTTTCACATGGCTCATTCCCTTCCTTCCTTTAGGTCACCTCCATAGGAAGACCTTTCCTGACCAATGTCCAAAAATATCTCTACCTCCCTGCTCACTCTCGACTTCTATTCCTGCTTGTTTTTTTTTAAGCTGCCATTACTACCAGACCATCTTATCTGCTTATTTGCTTATTTTCTGTCCCTACACTGCAGCCTGAGCTGCACAGGGCAGGCCTCAGCTGGTGGAGCAGCACTCGGTGCTGGGAATGGCGCTGGGTGCGTGGGTGGGCCTCCCCCGATGCCTGTGGGAGGGACGGCAACGGAGGGGAGGGCGTCCTCTGCGGGGTCACCTTCAGACTCTCCTCAGCGCCTCACCTTCAGACCCCCTGCCGTGCTTTCCTGATTCTACCCTCTGACCTCATTTCCCTCCTGTCTCATGCTGATGTTTGGCGTGGCAGGTTTTGAGGCATCATGTGACCTCTTCCCACATGACCTGTTCCTCTACCCAGGGAGCTTTCCCGGGTGTGACCCACTCCCAGGCCCACAAGGATTCTGGGATGGGGGAACCCTGGGGAAGGACTTAGGTCCTCAGGCCACCACCAAGTCCAGGACACACCTGGGTGGACACACTGGGCCCCCAGGTGGATCTCTCCTTATGGGAGGCCCAGTCCTTCCCAGTGTCAGCACTGGTCTATGGGAGAGAGTCGAACTATAAGTATTGGTGGTGTCTTAAAAAAAAAAAAGTGAGGGTTGGGCTTGCTCAGGCTCCAGAATCAAGTGGATCTGGAGAAGGAAGCACCTGAACTTGAAGTTTGTTCACACATGTGTTCATTCACTTGCTTCTTCGATGACAACTCACTGAGAAGCTTGGCTCTGGGTACTGGGAACCCAGAGCAGGTCAGTCCTGGTATGACAGGAGAAAGGCCTTGTCAAACCCTGAATTCAATGAAATAGGAGGAGCCAGTATAGTGACCTGAGGAGCCACGAGGGGTTGGAACAGGAGGAAGTGGGTGGGTCTTTCCTCCAGAAAGGAGCCTTCTGAGGGTGTTGGAGGTGGTGCAGGCCCTAAGAGGCCAGAGGGCCAGAGTGTGGGAAGAGGTGAGGTGTGGCTCTGGGTGGTGCTGGGAGACCAGGCTCAGAAAGGGCTCAGGCCAGCCCTGGGGAAGCTGAGGGAGGGGCTGGCCTGGACAGGTGAGAGGAGGTATGAGCAAGACAGGGCTGGCTTGTCCTGGTTGGGGTTGGGGTACTTGGCTAGGCCAACAGGGCTCCTGCCCAGATGTCAGCCTGTTTTCCTCCAGGCGCAGGAATGCCTGAATCAATTCAAGGTGACGAGCACACAGTTGCGGCAGATCCAAGCCAGCCTCCTGCGCTCCATGGAGCAGGCACTGACGGGCCAGGCCAGCCCTGCCCCTGCTGTCCGGATGCTGCCCACATATGTGGAGTCCACCCCACATGGCACTGGTGGGTGACATAGACTAAGACAGGTGGCCAGGCCTGGGGAGAGGGCTGTCATCTCGGGGAGGGGGTAGTTTCTTATCCCTGTTCCTATCTCTAAGGTTCCCATCTCTAAGTTCCCTTGACCAAGACTCTGCAGGCCGTGGGAATGTTTCTGGGAGGCAGAGAGCTTGGTATCAACAGCTGCTTGCCTCTCTGTGACCACTTGTCCTCAGAGCAAGGAGACTTCGTGGTGCTGGAGCTGGGAGCCACGGGGGCTTCACTGCGTGTTCTGTGGGTGACCCTGACGGGCACTGAGGGGCACCAGATTGAGCCCCGGAGCCAGGAGTTTTTGATCCCCCAAGAGGTGATGCTGGGTCCTGGTCAGCAGGTGAGGGCTCCCTGCCCAGGCAGTGGGACCACAGGGTGGCTGGGGCTCCGCTGGGCAGAGCTGAGCCCCTCCCGTGTCCCCCAGCTCTTCGACTTTGCGGCTCGCTGCCTGTCTGAATTCCTGGATGCACACCCTGTGGACAGACAGGGCCTGCAGCTTGGATTCAACTTCTCCTTCCCTTGTCACCAGACGGGCCTGGACAAGGTGAGGCGGAGTGGGCATGGGGATGGTAGGGAGGGGCCGCAGCCCCATGAAGGCTGTTGGAGTGACCCCACTTTTCTCCCCCCAGAGTACCCTCATTTCCTGGACCAAAGGGTTTAGGTGCAGTGGTGTGGAAGGCCAGGATGTGGTCCAGTTGCTTCGAGATGCCATTGAGAGGCAGGGGGTGAGTGGGGGCAGGGGCCATGGGACAACCATGTGGCCTGCCCTGTGCTTCTGGGAGGGCCTGCTTTTCTTTCCTGCTTATATCCTTTATCCAGTTTATTTTTTATTTTTTTAAAAATATATTTTATTGATTTTTTACAGAGAGGAAGGGAGAGGGATAGAGAGTTAGAAGCATCAATGAGAGAGAAACATCGATCAGCTGCCTCCTGCACACCCCCTATTGGGGATGTGCCCACAACCAAGGTACATGCCCTTGACCAGAATTGAACCTGGGACCTTTCAGTCCGCAGGCCAGCACTCTATCCACTGAGTCAAACCAGTCAGGGCCCTTTATCCAGTGTAACCTTGGGTAAATGCTGCTGCCACTCCCATTTTCTAGGTAAAGAGACTGAGGCTAAGAAAGATCAAACCAATGCTTAAGGCCATGGGGGAAACAAAGATGAAAAGGCTTGACCCTGTCCTCAAGGCCTCTTGGTCCAGTGGGGAAAGCATTCAATAAAAGACTGTCCCTGTTGAGGGGGATCCATGGCCCTGGGAGCCCTGGGGAGGGCCCATTGTGCCTCAAGCAAGGACTTGGAGGAGGAGACTGACAGGTGTGTAAGCTGGGGCTGGGGAAGATGTAGTTTCAGAGAAGGGCATATGCTAACGTCTTGTTGCCTGAGGAGGCCAGGCTGTTGGAACTAATGGCCGCTGTACTGTGTGCATGGCTAGAAGTCAGGGCTGGACGGGAAGGGCTTGGGGAGCCAGGCCAGGATGAGGGTGAGCCAGCAAGGGGCCTCATCCTGGCCTGGGAGTCTCCATCACAGACAGGGCCCCAGCCCTGCCCAACCCCAGGTTCCCCTGCTCTGCCCTCCCGCTGTCCAGGCCTGCAGCATTGATGTAGTTGCCGTGGTGAACGACACGGTGGGCACCATGATGGGCTGCGAGCTGGGGACTGTGCCATGCGAGGTTGGGCTTGTTGTAGGTGAGCCATGGGCCATTTGTGGCAGTGGGTGGGGGGCACGGTTGCCTGGTGGGCAGGCCCTGATGAGGTCGTCTCTGTCAGACACTGGCACCAACGCGTGTTACATGGAGGAGGCGCGGCACGTGGCGGTGCTGGATGAGGACCGCGGCCGCGTCTGCGTCAGCATCGAGTGGGGCTCCTTCGGTGATGATGGGGCCCTGGGGTCAGTGCTGACCACATTCGACCGCATCCTGGACCAGGAGTCCCTGAATCCCGGTGCCCAGAGGTGGCCTGAATTTCTACTCTAGGCCCTTCTCTGCTCCCCATCCCCCCCACTGCCCTGTGCGCCAGCCCTGAGGGCCACCCTCTCCCTCCCAGGAGCTCCAGGCTGCCCCTCAGGGGCCCTGGCCAGGCTCATAGAAGGAAGGGCTCTAGGTTCTAGAACTCAGAGTTCTCACACCTTGGCCCTCCCTTATTCCTGGCTCTGGCTAGCCCTGACAGGAGTTGGAGATTGGGGGTAGCTGAGTCAAGTGTCCCACCCTCCCCTTTGGGTCCTGCCACCCTCCAGAAGCCCCCTAACCCTAACCCAAACTGGAGGGGGCAGTGGGGTCTGGGTAAACACCCACCTGTCTCCTGGGAAGTCATTTGCTTCTGGAACCTCCAGCCTGGGGACCCTAAAGAAAATGACGCCTCCTTGAGGGCTCTCACAGGTGGGCCCATGTGGGCCGAGCCTTAGGAAAACCTCTCCAGCCACCCTTCCGGCCGGCAGGTTTGAGAAGATGATTGGCGGCCTGTACCTGGGTGAGCTGGTGCGGCAGGTCCTGGCTCACCTGGCCCAGCACGGGGTCCTCTTTGGTGGCTGCACCTCCCGTGCCCTGCTGAGCCGAGGGGGCATCCTCCTGGAGCACGTGGCCGAGATGGAGGAGTGAGTGTGGGAAGCCAGTGGGGTGGACAATGGGCTTCTCTGCTTGGGAGAGGGAGGGTGCTCCCCAGGTAGCCACGGGGCTTTGGGGGAAGAGGGACAGGGAGCATCTGGGATATTCGACCCTTAAAGTAGCACCCTGTCCCCCCAGCGCCTCGGCTGGGACAGCCCGTGTGCACGCTATCCTGCGGGACTTGGGCCTGAACCCGGGGGCCTCGGACACCGAGCTGGTGCGGCATGTGTGCGCGGCCGTGTGCACGCGAGCCGCCCAGCTCTGCGCCGCTGCCCTGGCTGCCGTCCTCACCCGCCTCCAGCACAGCCGGGAGCAGCAGACGCTTCAGATCGCTGTGGCCACTGGAGGCCGAGTGTTTGAGCACCACCCCAGGTATTCGGAAAACACAGATCCTGTGTGAGCAGGTAGCAGGAACACGTGTGTGTGTGTGACAAGCACCCAAGGGCACTCCGGTACCGTGGCTGCAGGGCAGGGTGAGGCCAGATGGGGGCTGGGGGCCAAAAGAGGTCAGAGGAGAGAAAAGATGCTTCTCCTTGGGTGTGCAAGGGAGGGGTCCCTGGGGGCACTGGGCATGGCGTTGGTGCACAGATAAACTTAGAATTGAACTGATTTGAAATGATGGGGTCCAGGCTTCAGGAAGCCCTGGGGGTCAGGGCCTGGTGCCAAGCCAGGGTGGGCCTCGCATGTGTTTGTGCAGGTTCCTCAGTGTCCTGCAGGAGACGGTGACGCTCCTGGTCCCTGAATGTGATGTCTCCTTTATCCCTTCTGTGGACGGGGGCGGCCGGGGTGTGGCAATGGTGACCGCGGTGGCTGCCCGCCTGGCTGCCCACCGGCGCCTATTGGAGGAGACCCTGGCACCGTTCCGGTTGAACCGCGAGCAGCTGGCAGTGGTGCAGGCACAGATGCGGGAGGCCATGTTCAAGGGGCTCCAAGGGGAGGCCTCCTCCCTCCGAATGCTGCCCACTTATGTCCGGGCCACTCCTGATGGCAGCGGTGAGGACCTGGCCTGAGTGTGTGACTGGGACATGGGCTCCTGGGGGTCAGTGTGTGCTGAGTGAAGCCACCCACTCTGTCCTGTCTCCGTCCCACAGAGCGGGGGGACTTCCTGGCGCTGGACCTTGGAGGCACCAACTTCCGAGTCCTCCTGGTACATGTGGCCACAGAAGGCGTGCAGATCACCAACCAGGTCTATTCCATCCCTGAGTGTGTGGCTCAGGGCTCTGGGCAGCAGGTACTCACAGCCTGGGGCTGAAGCAGGGACAGGGAAGGGCCGGTGCCCCTCTCCCCGACGCTGACTTGCGCCGCCCCTCAGCTCTTTGACCACATCGTGGACTGCATCCTGGACTTCCAGCAGAAGCAGGGCCTGAGCGGGCAGAGCCTCCCCCTGGGTTTCACCTTCTCCTTCCCGTGCAGGCAGCTTGGCCTGGACCAGGTGAGGGGGGAGGGTTGGGGGAAGGCATTCCCAGGGCTTCCCACCCACATGCCCTTCATGGCCTCGCAGGAGGCTGGGGAGAGGACTGGGGGGAGGGGCAGGCAGAGGCACCACTGGGCTAAGCCTCCACTCGGCCTCAGTTTCCCTAATGTAGTGTGCCCAAATGGGTGGAAGTGGTAAAGTGGCCTGGGATAAAGAAGGACACAGGTATCCCTGGGGGCTGCCAATAAGCAGGAGAGTGGAGCCAGGGGTAGGCGTGGGCACTTGGGAGTAGTGCAGGCCCAGGTCCAGGCTGACCACACACTGGTGTCTGGCCCAGGGCCTGCAGGGAGCAGCGTTGGCTCCAGGCGCTCGAAAGGCTGTGCTCACACGGGTCCTTTGCCCTCTCTCCCCTTCCCGGCCTTGCCAGCGTCCCTCTCAGTGCCTGGCTGGGGTGGGTGCCTAACTGGGGTGGCAGAGCAGCAGGCTCTCAGCACACACCTCCGCGCACCCTTCAACAAGAACGCTAGACTTTTCGTGCACACACTGAGGCCTGTCATGCAAACAGCTCCTCCTGGACCTCTAGTCCAGGTTCTCAGGAGTCCCCTCCTCAACATCCCAACTTGTGCGAAAAATTGCTATGATGAGGGGTACACTGTCCCCGAAGGTGCCCACTGCATCCTGCCCTACCTGCGTCTCTGAGCCGCTCTGCCTCCTCGGCTCCAACCAGCCCTTGTGTGGCTGTCGCCCTCTACTCCAGCCCTGCCCTCCCAGATGCGTGCCTCCGTACTCTGCCTTCCCCCACCCGCACGGCCACTGCATCTCTCGGCTGGTCCTCTCGCTCCGGGCTGAGCGGCTGGCGCCTTTTGATTATTTCTTATAAAGTGTGAGAAGCAGGTGGGACTCAAGATGCAAAAGCAGGCATGCAGGAAACATGATCCTATTGATCTATCACTGAACTAAATGTCTGTGTTGAACCCACAATCTTTGGAGGGTGAAAACTTAATGTTGATCAATTTGGAGACCCCCTCCCCCCTAGGGGCCCCTCTCGGCTGCACAGTGATCGTCCTTCGCTGTAATGAATGTGCAGACACAAAAGGGAAACTCCTGGGGAGACACCAGGCCCCCACTGGGAAGTAGTAGGGGGCTACTACTTCCTCTCTTGGGTCCTCACACCTCCCTGGGGAAGGAGGGCAGAGGCCTCTTCTCCTCTGAGACCACCCAAATCCTGTGTCTCCTTCCCTCCCACCCAAGGGTGGGCCCAGCATGGAGGGCACAGAGCACCTCTCTCAGGAAGCCATCCGAACCCTGGCTCTGCCGGCCCCACCTCCCCTTCTCAGGCCAGGGGTTCTTTGTCTTGTCTGGGAGCAGGGAAGCTTTGCTCATTCTCATGATCTGGTCTCCCACAAACTGGCCTCCCTCTCATTCACTTTTGTTGGTTTCTGGTTTGGGGACAATGAGCACAGAACACCCTAGATGTAGTCATATAGGGAAAGTGATACGACAATATTACTGGGGGAAATGTTGGTTAGTATTCCTAATCTCCTGCCCTAAAGATTTTCAGATCTGCTCTCCACGCTTCCCCGTGGGCAGAGCAGTCATTTCCCCGCCCCCCCCCCCGCCCCCCGCACTTAGAGAAACACACCAAGAAAAGCACAGCCAAGTCCCCGTCACTAAGTTCACAATTTAAGGCCAATTTCTCACAGTAAAGGCTTAGCTGTCTTGTCCCCTTCCATCCTGCCCACATGTCTGGCTTCTGGCTTTTCTATTCGTCCTTCACTTACATCTGGCACACACGTGTGAATCTCCCAATGACACAGCTCTGTCCCAGCTCCAAGAATTCCTTCTCTCAAGCGACTCTGGCTAGTTCTTTTCAGAAGAGCAGAATCTGCTGCCATGTGGACCCCGAGCCTCCCCTTTCTCACACACAGCACTCATTTGACAAGCTCCATCCCTTCCTCACCCAATCACGAAGGGCCATTCCTTCTGGGCAAACGTCTTAAAATGGCCAAACCCTGAGAGCATCTGAGCATTCTGGTACTAACATAGGTTGAACGTTTATTAATAGGTTTCTTCACACTGGAAGGCTTCTGAGGACTTGGCAGGGGGTAGAGGGCAAGGCCCTCTGCTGTATGGGCAGAGTGGACCTGGGGGAACATGGTATGCTGGAGGAGATGCAGGCTTTGGGGAGGCCAAGTGAGATTCCAAGGGGTCCCCTGCCTTGGTCCCACCCCAGGGCATCCTCCTGAACTGGACGAAGGGTTTCAATGCATCAGACTGTGAGGGCCAAGATGTCGTGCGTCTGCTGCGGGAAGCCCTTGAGCGCAGACAGGTAGGGAGTCTGCCTCCAGGGGTGCTTTGGGACTGTGGCAGGCCTTGAGGCGAGCAAAGGGTCTCTCGCTTCCTAAGAGGGGGACCCTCTGCAGTAGAGACCTCTGGGTCCAGCACCAGTTGCCGTGACGACCATGTTGCCCAGCAACTAGCCTCATCCTTTTGTGTGCAGGCAATGAAGCTGACTGTCGTTGCCATTGTCAATGACACAGTGGGAACCATGATGTCCTGTGGCTATGAGGACCCCCGTTGTGAGGTCGGCCTTATTGTTGGTGAGGAGGGCCCTGCTCTTTTGTGTCCCTACTGCTTGATGCTAATTCATGGGACACTCAGTGCTTGGAGCTGGGGTGGAGGGGCTTGGGGGGAGGGTGCCAGGGATTGACAGAGAATGAGCTATGAGGGTCCTTTAGGTCATCCAAGATTCTAAGTCTTTATTAAGCACCTATCCTGTGGCCAGCTGAGGGATGGATGAAGGGACAGGAAGATACATAAAGGGAGAAGACACCTGCCTTTTCAGAACTGACCATTTAGCAGGGCTTGAGCCTAGAATAGCACATGGCAGTCAGAGAGAGCTGAACCTGACTCTGTGCCAGGGTGACAGGCTGAGCTCAGAAAGGAAGGGGTCCCACGATGAGTGGGACTTGCAAAGAAAGCCTTGAAAGAAGGGATCTGGCTGGGCAGGGAAGGAGGGCTCCCACAGGTCCTCAGGCATCCATCTCTCAGAGCACAGGGTGGGTGATAGCCACTCGTGGGACCGGGAGCTTCTTGAACATAGAGCCTGGCATGGGCAGGCGCTCGGAGGGGTGTGCCCAAATTGCCATGGGAACAAACCACTGGATGGAGGAAGTCAAGGTGGGGTTGCAAGGAGTCCACCTGCCTAGAGCTGACCGGGTGTTGGGATAGGAAAGGGATGCCTTTGCCCTCTGCCTGGAATGCCGTTCCTTTCTGTGCTTCTTGGCTTCAAGGCTAAACCCCAACTTACTTCCTCTCTGTAGCTTTTCCTGACCCTCTAGGCAGGATGATTCATCGGCACTCCCAGGATGCTCTTCTTTGCACCTTCATTTAGGCACATACGGGCAGTCTCTGAGTTGTCTGCTCATTGCCCCACCTCTGGCCACCGCGGGGCTCCTCTGGTCTGACTCCTGTCTCTGTCCTTGGCTCTTGGCCCAGCACCTGCTAGTTTGACTAAAGAACTGAAGACCAGTTCAGGGAGCTTAGGCGTCTCACCTGCAGACAGTGGAGGGCTGTCACACATCTCCCAGGGGAATGGCATGGCTGGTGGCATTTCTAGGAGTGCCCGGGGGAAGCATGGGAAATGCACCGATGGTGGAGCTGGTAGGGGAAGCAGTGGAGGCCCAGGGGCTTGGTGCTGGCAGGGGCTGCACAAGAATGTCAGGAAGGAAAGAAGACCAGGACCGGGGGCAGGGCATGAGTGTGGGGAGATGGAGATGTAAAAAATGAGCCCACATTTTGCTGTCTCAGTGCAGGAAGGGTTCAGAGGGGGTCCTGTCTGATTTAGTAAATGGCTCCCACTCCGCCTGGCCTTCCTGCAGGAACCGGCACCAATGCCTGCTACATGGAGGAGCTCCGGAACGTGGCAGGAGTGGCTGGGGACCTAGGCCACATGTGCATCAACATGGAGTGGGGCGCCTTTGGGGATGACGGCTCTCTGGACACGCTCAGCACCTGCTTCGATGCAAGTGTGGACCAGGCATCCATCAACCCTGGCAAACAGAGGTGTGGGCTGGGCCGGGCAGGGGTGGCTGGTGGTGGCTTCCGCCGGTGATGGTAGTGGATGGGTCTCCTACCCTGTGGGCACACACACTTCCATGCAGGTTTGAGAAGATGATCAGTGGCATGTACCTGGGGGAGATCGTCCGCCACATCCTCTTGCATTTGACCAGCCTTGGAGTTCTCTTCCGGGGTCAGCAGACCCAGAGCCTTCAGACCAGGGACATTTTCAAGACCAAGTTTCTGTCTGAGATTGAAAGGTGCCGAGCCGTGCATTACCGCCTCCCACCTCCCAAAGGGGTCTTTCTGTTCACTTTGGGTGGAAGGCTGGTTGGAGGGAGGTCCACCCAGGAGGACAGAAGCCACGAGAGGGGAGCTAATGACAGACCCTACCTCTGTGTTCTATTCCTTCCTGTCCCCAGTGACAGCCTGGCCCTGAGGCAGGTCCGAGCCATCCTTGAGGATCTGGGGCTGCCCCTGACCTCGGATGATACCCTGATGGTCCTGGAGGTGTGCCAGGCTGTGTCCCAGCGGGCAGCCCAGCTCTGTGGGGCAGGTGTGGCTGCCGTGGTGGAGAAGATCCGTGAGAACCGGGGCCTGGAAGAGCTGACTGTGTCCGTGGGAGTGGATGGGACCCTTTACAAGCTGCACCCCCAGTGAGTCTGGATGCCAGGCCGGGTGGGAGGCATGCCTGGGTAGGGCCTGGCTGGCCTGGGCTCACCTCAGCCCCTCCCCTCACAGCTTCTCTCGCCTGGTGGCGGCCACTGTGCAGGAGCTGGCCCCTTGCTGTGCAGTCACCTTCCTGCAGTCGGAGGATGGGTCGGGCAAAGGTGCAGCCCTGGTCACTGCCGTTGCCTGTCGCCTGGCCAAGCAGGCCCATGTCTGAAGAAGTCTCCAGGAACCAGCTGTGCTGGACCAGGCCTGGGGCCCCACCTGTGCCCCAGCCAGGCTCAGCCACCCAGGACTCCCAGAACAGCCCATGTGTGACCCCTCTGTGGCCACTGACCTCAAGTTCTGGCTTCCCCGAGAGAAGCAGCACTTGGGTTAGCAATATATATATAATTTATTTACATTCACGTCCGCTAAAATCCCTACGCGCCCCGGCGGCCGGGCAAGGCTGTGTACATAAGGCCAAGTGTAAGTGCGTGAATGCACTTAAGACAGAGTCAGGGCACGAGCTTCACACGACAGGCCCCAGGAGCGGGCACGCCACGGCACGCACACTCGCCATTGTCCAGCCCAGGACTCCCGTTGCATATTCACACGCCCCGTCGGGCAGGGCTCCTCTTGGTGGGGGAGGGGAGGATCAGGGAGGAGCCTTGGGTGTCCCTGGGTGGGTGGGAGAAGGGCAGCATGTGAGAGGCAGATGTGGACTGATACCGGGCGTGAGAGATGTGAGTGGCCTCCAGGTGTACAGCATGACGTGTGTGCGGGGGAGGGGGAAGCCGGTGAGATGACACACGAGACATGCGTGGGCACATGCCCGTGTAGGGGTCGTGTGCCTGAATCCAGGGCCGCCCCCCATCCGGCTGTGGCCCTCAGTCCCACAGGCTTGGAGCCGGGCCCCTCAGATGTGCCCCTACCCAGCAGGCACAGAAATGTTTGCATAAGGTCCAGCTCAGGCAGGAGCTCCAGGGTGCGTCCCGAGCCCAGTGTGTGCACACATGCTGTGCGTGTGCGGTCCCCGGCCAGGGGCGGGGGGAGAGGTAGCACCACACACATACACACACACACACAGGGGCTGGGCCTGGGCTGGCTTTTGGCACTGTCCAGCCTGGGCCCTGGGGGCAGGTGGCAGTGCCGGCCTGGCCTGGCAGGCCCTGAAGGGGCGGGAGCATGGGCAGGGTCTGAAGGGGCCAGTGTGAAGAGACAGCGTTCACCAGGAGGGGCCTGTCCACACAGCTCCCCGCTGTGAGGAGGCCCCGTCCGGCTCTGCCTGTCCCTGGAAGGTCCCAAAGCTGGTGAGAGTGTAGGTGTGGGGGCCTGGCTGGCCTCAGCATTCAGCCTCCGACACTGTGAAGAGGCCGCCGTCTGGCTGGCCCAGTCCGGCCACTGCTGCAGCCAGCTGGCTGAGGTTGCCATTGGGGAAGTGCCTTGCCTCCCACAGGTTGAGGATCATGGCTGTGGGGCTGGGCTTGGAGGCAAAGAAGCTGAGATGGCTGTGGAGAGAAGGGGAGGAAGGGAGCCCATTAGTGGCCTGGCCTCACCCCAGGCTACTGCCTCCTGCCCCCCAGCCCACCCCTCTGTCAACCATCCTGGATGCCCTGGCTGCTGATGGATGGGCCACAGGCCCCACAGACTGTCCTGTCCACCCCACCCATCCTACCCCGCCAGGCTGGACTGCAGGTGGCCTTTGCAATCCCCCCTGCCCATCTCCCAGGCACCTGTCCAGGTGGAGTTTCTGGGCCAGAGTCCGCCAGTCGGCACCTCGGCTACAGGGTGGGTCCAGGCTGGTAATGATCTTCTGCCGAATGAGGAAGGGGATCTTGAAGGCACTGGGGCCCACTAGGGCTGGGACCCCCCCTTCGCTCTCCAGAGCCAGCAGCTCCGTGAATCTTGTGTCCTGGGGAGGAGGGGGGACAGCAAATGGGTGAAGATGACTGTTAGAACTTGCCCTGGCCCAAGCCCACGGCAACCTCCTGGGGGAGCGCCCAAACCACCTTAGAGCAAAGCACCACCTGACACCCCCACTGGGGCTCAGGTTAATGACCTGCCAGAGTCACACAGCCAGTGAGCACAGGAGCTATCTGGCCTCCTTCCCCTCCTCCCCCACCAGCCCTGACCCTACCCGCCCTGCTCAGCCTCTGCTGAACACTCGGGATTCACCGTGTTCCTCTCACCGCCTGTGTCCTTGAACTCAGACACTGCCAGAAACGCTGCCCTTCCCTCGCTGCTGCCTGTCTAACTCTTACTGATCCTCTGAGGCCCAGGACAGAGTCCTCCTCAGGGAAGCCCAGGCCGCTCCACCTCTCCTTCCTGCTGCTCCCACATCCTCTTCAGTCCCTTCCAAGTCAGTCCCACTGCATCTGTCTACTTGCACCTGCACCTCTCCCTGGAGACTCGGAGGAAGAGGCCAAGCGGCTTCTGGTTTCGAGGAGGAGGTGTCAGGGCGGGCCTGGGGTGTGGCGCACATTATGGCAGTGCTGATGCCCTTCCTGCCCACCTTGGTGATGTTGAAGTTGATGTTGAAGCTCTGCCCGTCACCCTCCACCTGCCACACCCACACCTTGCAGGCCAGGTCGCTGGTGCTGGGGCTGACACGCTCCAAGGTGAAGGTGCAGTGCAGGTACTGCTGTGTGCCATTCCAGATGTGATAAAAGGGGATCTCCTGGGGGGGGGGGGGGGCAGAAGGGCAGCGTCAGGGGTGCCCGTGGCTGGTGGGCCCGGCTCCAGGCACCTTGAGCGCCCTCACCTGGTAGCTGACGAGGAGCTTGCTCTTCCACAGGGAGCTGGGCACGTCGTGGATAGACAGGCGCAGGTTATGGTAACTGTCCTTCAAGTGCAGGACACGAGGTTCCTGGATCAGCTGTCCTCCCAGCTGCTTCTCCAGCTGCACCACCTCCTGCAGGGCCACAGGTGGTCAGCTGAGCCCGGGGGCTGGGAGAGCCCCCTGCACCTCAGCCCTCAGGGCCAGGCGCACAGAGGGTGGGGCTGGGCAGTACCTTGAGTGCATCTCGGGTGTCCTGTAGGCAGTAGACTCGGATGTTGTACTCTAGGGAGGTGCAGGCCACGGGGGCAAACAGAAGCAGCTTGAGGCGCTTGGCAGCGGCCACACTGAGGGCCTCTCCAACGAGGGCAAAGCGGCCCAGCTGCTCGGTGAAGATGTAGCAGGCGCCGGCCTCCAGCTGGCAGTAGTAGAGGTGGGAGGGCGCCTCCTCACCCAGGTGCAGCACGTCCTGCGGGTAGGGCCCCATGGGTCAACTCATGGCCAAGTGCAGCTCTGAGGGGCCAGAGACTGGGGACAGGGACCTGGCTCAAGGGCCAGGTGGGAAGCCAGGCTCCACTCGGAGGCCGGTGTTGGCTCCCTAGGGTGGGCAGTGGGGCTCACCTCCCAGCTGCCCTCGCAGGACTGCTTCTTGAGGCGCAGGCTCCAGCTCTCAGGGCTAGGCTCCCCGCAATGGTCCATGGCCAGGATGACAGGCCGGGTGAGCAGCACTCCGGGGGGCCCGCAGCTAACGATGGGACTCAGCAGGGTCTGACAGCCGGCTAGGGGCAACCTCAAGTGGGGAAGTACAGGTGGGGAGGGAAAGGCATCAATGGACCACCCTGGACTGGGTAGGACGGGGCAGGGCAGCGGCCCCTGGGGTCAGGAGCAGAGCTGGGTTGAGCTTAGGGGCAGCTCTTCCCCGGATCCCCCTCAGGCCAGACCACACAAGGCCCAGCAGTGGTTGGGCAGGTGGCTTCCTGGTGACTGCAGGCAGGGGGCCCACCCAGCCTCAGCTGCAGGGCCCCAGCCCACACCTCACGTCCTCCGGCTTGTGCAGCGTGAGGTAGATCTCGTAGATCTTCCCGCGAGGTATGGCATCTGGGGGGATGAGGAGGCTGACCCCTGTGATAGAGCGGGAGGAGGGCCGGGCTTACCAGGCTGCAAAGACACCAAACACTGCCAGCCCCTCTGTGAGTCTCCCTTTGAGGACGGATCGGTGCTAGCCTGGCCTGGGGACAGAGGTGCCACAGGGACTGCCCAACTATCCACAAGGCAGGAAGCGAATCACAGCGACCCCAAGAGAGCGCAAAGACACTTGGGTGGGCAAAGCATGCCCAGTGAGGCTGGGCACAGAAAACACCGAGACAAAAGGTGCCAGGGATGCTGGACCTACCTCCCCTTGCCCTGCTTAAAGCCTTCCCTTACTCCTACTAGATGGAGTCTAGCTCCCTGGCCTGGAATTTAAGGTCTTTCGCCTCTGGCCCCAACAGCATCTCCAGCCTGGCCTGAGCTGCCTACTCGCTGTTCTGGAACCACCGCCTAGAGCTGCCTCGGTCTGGGTGCCCCGCCCTCCTCCCCTGCTCACGACCCCCCCACCTCCACGGGCCCTGGCCGCCTCTGGGGATGGCAGCTCTCTGCCACCATGCATGACTTGGGCAGTGGCCCACTATAGGTGGGGCTGGGGCCTTGAACAACCTCGCCGCTTTGATAGCCCTCCTGGGTCTGGGAGCCACTGCGCATGTGTCCTGCTGTCTGGCTGAGTCACCCCTGCCCCAGCGTCTCGCAGGGGCAGCATCAGAAAGCGCCTGCCGAGGGAGGAGAGGTTCCAGGGGAGGCAGTAGGGGCTGGGAAGCTGCTCTGGGGATGGCGAGGGGTGGTCGTGCCCCACCTTCCTGCCCTTTTAGGACAGGGAGCCTCTACATTAGAAGAGGGAGAACAATTCTATGACTCTGTCCCACCAAGTCTGAAGGCACAGGCATGCTCTCCAGAGTGGGCGACTGGCTGGGCCGGCTGGATGGTCACCACTTCCCAGGGACTGAAGCCCAGGAGAGGGGAGCCAGTGATGGAGTGCTTACAGCTACTGCTCCCTTCAACCCGTGCTGCCTCCTGGTACCGGCTGCCGGGGTTGGTGACAGTCCTAGAGACTGAGTGTGAACACACCTGCTTTTCAGTCAATGAACGCTCACGCCGAGGACAGGCACTCAGGGAGGTGAGGCAAAACCACGGGCCCTGCTCTCAAGAAGCACCCAGCCCCGTGGGGAGAACAAGATGGATGGCAGTAAAGAGTCCTGGGCGCGGGGGCAGACACCCCACAATGGTCACTGACCACCCGTGTGTGCCTGCCCCTTCCTCAGGCATGGACCATCTCACCCCATCCCTATGGCAGAGGCATGAAGCACAGAGAGGGAGAGCTGCCAGGCCAAGACCTGGTGGGAGGGGAGAGGGATCGTGTGTGGCGGGGTGCTGGGAGCCCACCGTGGCTGCCACGTGCAGAAGCTTCCTCAGGAGGAAAGAGGCCACCACAGTTGGCCAGCAGGGAAGGGGCCACTGTGGCCTTGTCATGTGGGCTTTGCAGGGGGCATTGGGAAGCGCCGGAAAGGAGAGGGACATGACGAAGTGTGGCTGCACCGGGCGAATGCCTGGCGCTGTGACCTATGACAGGCAGGCGTGGTGGTCAGGGCCGGGAGAGGCAGCGGGAAGACCAGGAGCAGTGGGGTGCAGGAACATTTGAGGAGGAGGAATGATGGGATGGGTGTGTGACTGAAGCTGGTGTAGAGGTGAGGGGCAAGTGAAGAAGAGCAGGAGGTCAAGGTGACCTCCAGTTTCTGACTCGACTGTGCTGTCCCTGAGGCGGGGAAAGCCGGGAAGCAGGAGGCTGTGGGGGAGGGTGGGAGACGGTGCTGTTTTGGGCACAAGGAATGTGAGACTTCCAGATGGAGCTGCCCAGGAGGCAGCTGGGTGTAGGATTCTGTCGCCCAGGAGAACTGTGGCTGGGGATTAGGAGTGGGAGTGATCTGCACAGACATGGCGATTAGAGCCATGGAGTGGGAGACGGAGCCAGGAGGGAGCTTTGATGAACACCTACATTTGGGAACAGGCACCCGGAGCAGCTGAAAAGGGACCAGAAACCCAGGGCTATGTGAGGTCCTCTAAGCCAAGGGAAGAGAGAATGCCAGGTGGCAGTGGCCAGCCACACCAGAGGTACGCAGCTTCTTTGAAAGATGCCCATGGAGACGGTCTGTGGATTTTTTATCGAGGTGTCCGAGACCCCGGCAGAGGGGTTGTGCGAGGTGGTGGGTGGAAGAGCCCCTGTCTAGGTGCTTGTCTTTTGCTGTTTCTTCACCTGTCCCACCTGGGAGCCCAGGGCCCGCCTGGAGCCGGCACATGTACATGAATGGACAGAAGTCCTGTGCCCCAGGCCACAGAAGGGAGACAGCTCTGGCCGCGGCCTCAGTGCCAGCCCCACTGTCAGCCACAACTGGGTCGTCTCGCAGACTCGACCTCCTTTCCTTGCTGGCCTAGCTCCGTGTTTGGGGTGAGGCTGAGTGGCATAGGAGGGACACAGATGCTAGTCTTGCCTCTGAGAGCTCCCTGAACACTTTGGGGCCCTTCCCACCTGTATGAGGGATCATCAGCCGGCCCCCGAGGAAGTTGAAAGTCCCATAGGCCATGTTGCTGATGCCTCGCGGCAGGGAGCGGAAGTAGGTCTGGGTGGACAGGCGGGAGACAAAGTCCTCGGCCTCAGAGGTGGGCGAGCTGTGGTGCAGCGTGTGGCGGCCGCCACTCAGCGGGCTGAGCAGGTGCCCATTGGTTAGCTGGAACTTGGGGCTGGGCCCGTCCTGCCGGGGACACAGGCTGCCCTGGTAGGTGGTGGTGGTGGTGCTGAGGTCTGGCTGGATGGTGAGCAGATGGGGATTGTCTGCAGGATAAAGGCAGACTCAGGGAGTGGCACTGAGGGCGGCCCGGCCCGGGGGCCCCTGGCATGGGGGCCAGGGCGGGAGCTGGGGGCAGAGGCACCACACCTGCTTTGCTGGGCTTGATGCTGACGGGCTGGAAGCCGGAGGTGAGGATGGAGGAGTCGGCCACATCTGAGTCCAGCCCCTCCTTCTTACGGCAATAAACGAGGATGAGGACGAGCAGCAGCAGGAGGAGACACACGGCCACGGCCACGAGGCCCACGTAGAGTGCCACGTCCTCTGGCCCAGAAGCAGCTGCAGGGGCGGGGGGGGAGGTCAGCGGTTCCCACTCCTTGGGCATCAGCACTATTGGGCAGCGGACGCTGGCGCGGGAGCAGGGAGTCAGCATGTGTGCATCCCCGCCCTGCATCTGCCGCCACCTCGTGTGTCACGGAGCCAATCACATCCTCACAGGCTCGATTCAGGCGGAGGCTGCTGATCCCCAGGAGGGCGGGGAAGAGACACTTCCCCAGACGGCCTTGGATGGGGCTGCTAGACTGCACCCCCGCTTCTGGGGCCCAGGCAGCTGAAGCCGCGGGGAGCTCCTGGGACCCCCAGAGCATGGGATCTGCTCCCTGGGGGGTCTGCCCACCTGGTCCCTGGTCCCTGCCAGGGCTCTTCTCCTCGCCTGCCTCTCCAGGCCGGGGGTGCGGCTGGGGAGGGTGATTGACTGCCCAGAGGAAGCCGTATTGATTTTAGAAGGGCTTTGCATAATGGAAGAAATGTCCATCAGAAAGGAATTGACACAGATAATTAGGTTTTTAATTGAAAGAATGGGGGAGGGTGTGTTCTAGAGAAAAAATCCAACAGAGATCTTTAATTGTTAGTTATGGCCTTGTAATTAACAGGCCTCACAGGCCTGGTGTCCCCACAGGACTTGCCTGTGCACTTGGGGGACAGGGAGGAGGTGACGCTTCAGGAGAGGGGGAGGGGGGCATGTGCACAGTAAAAGCTCAAAAGTATGCATGTTTTGGGGGAGACGAGGGGTGTATTGGGGTGTGCAGGGGCACGCAGGTGGGTGTTTATGATGGGGGTCCCCCAGGGTCCTGAGCTTTGGAGAGGGGGTGCAGCCTGTGGCAGGGGACTAAATGCCTGAGCCACCACCTCCCTGGAGCTGGGCAGGGCCAGTCCTGGCCAACTCAAGAGGACTCCCAGGGCAGAGGACTCACTGTGCACACAGAGGTCGCTGGTGCAGTTTCGGGTGTCCAGGTCGGCACCCTGGCACTCCTCGCCTCCGTTGCGGGGTGCTGGGTCAGAGCACTCGCGGCTCCGCCAGTGGGTGCAGTCAAGCCCACAGGCCGACCACTTGCTCCACGGGCTCCAGCTGCCGTCCACTAGGGGAGACAGACACAGAGAGAGGAGATGACGCTGTCAGCCTGGGGAGCCAGCTCAGGCTCTGGGTGCAAGGCCAGGGCCAGGGAGGCCCACCCTGCACACCCTCTGGTGTCCAGCTGGCCTGGATGACACATGCTAATGATGGGAGGCGCAATGACACCTGCCTGTTTGGCTCTACCCACACCAGGGGGCTGCCGCGGCCCTGGGGCTGTGTGGGCACCCAGGCTAAGCCCTGCCCTTGCCCCACTGGCTGCCCCTGTCCTGACTGTACCTGAAACTCTGGGGCTCAGACCCTCTGCCAAGACGGAGCCGGACATGGACCGAGCCCTGCCTCCATCGCACTGAACCCCATCCTGGCCTGGGACTGAGCCTGGCCCTGCGTGCGGGCGGGTGGGATGGAGCCATGGGGGGCAGGCTGGCGGGTGTGATGGAGCCAGGGCACGGAGATGGCGAGGTGAGGAGCGATGCAGGAGGCGGCAGCTGCTGGTACCTGGGCACAGGGTGGCGCAGGCTGTTTTCTGGACATTCTGCCCCTCACAGAAGGCGCCCCCGTTGAGAGGCGCCGGGTTGGTGCAGCTCCGGCTCCGTTTCTGCCAGCCGCGCCCACAGCTGGCGCTGCAGACGGACCACTCGGTCCACGTCGACCACCCACCGTTCACTGGCCGGACAGAGAAGGACTGGGGTCAGGGAGCGGGGGCTTCCTCAGACATGCTGGCCCAGGGACCAGGGCAGGGGGCTGGAGGGGAAGCCCTGGAGGGCAGGCCACACTGTGCCAACTGCCCCTTCCTTCCACCAGCAGGTGCTGTGGGCACTAGGGCAGCCAGCCCAAACTTGTAGCTCCCAGGCCCCTCCAGCTCAGACTCCAGCCTTCAGAGGGGCAACTTCTGCACCCGCTCCCTCTGCCTGCTCCTGGGGGTGCCCAGAACACTACTTCCCGCGCAAGGTCACTTCCTAGTCTCCCTCTGAACCCTCATCTCCTGCACAATGCTCCCTGCCCACAGTCAGCCAGGGATGGTGTGGCTACAGATGACCAGCCACCCCGCACCTTCGCCGACACACCCTCTGGCTCCCTGATAGGCCCAGAAAGGCCCTTCCCTTCCCAGTCAGCCCACAGCCTGGCCTGCCTGGCCCTGCCTCCCTGGGGAGCCAGTCACAGTGCCACCCCGAGGACTTCCGAGCTCTCCCTCCCCCGCCAGTGCCGGGGCCCACCGTAGACGATGACGGCGGCGGAGGCGCTGCGGCGGCGGGCGACGATGTTCTTGGCCACGCAGGTGTAGTTGGCCGTGTCGGCCAGGCGTGCCTGTCGCACCACCAGGCTGTGCTCCCGGGTGATGTACACGTTGGGGTCCAGGGACGGGTCCACCAGGTCCTCATTCCGGAGCCACTCCACCTGGGGAAGGAGCCACACCTCTGCACAGCCCCGGGTGAGAGCAGTCCCCGGGGGTCAGCCTGGGGGCTGGGCAGGCAGGACCCGAGCTTGGGAGTCCCCTCACCTCTGCCGGGGGGATGCCCTCCGGCGGGCGGCAGGGCAACACGATACCCTGCTCCAGGGACACCTCCTTGGCCAGCGGCTCCTGCTCGAAGTTCTTGCGCAAATCTGGAAGAACAAGAGTGTCCTCCAGCTGGGCGCCTCGTGCCCGTCAGCCTGGCCCGCTTCCCCGGTCCCACAGGAGCCATGGCACATGGCAGAAGGAGGTGCCAAGTGCCCAGTGGCTATGGGTGGCTCTTCCTCCCATCAAGGCAGGACCCAGGCTTTCTGACAGGACCCTCCCCCCCCACCCAGTGACACCCTTGGACCCCCCACCTGAGGGCAGGCCCCGGACTCACAGGCTATTCGGATGTAGGCCTTCTGGCTCTTGGTGGTGCCCGAGGAGCTCCAGGCCACGCACTGGCACCAGTACTCCTCCAGCCCAAACACCTTCTCCACCTGCTGCCTCGAGACATTGATGCGGACCTCCATGGCAGGCAGGCCTGGGGGCGGGAGGGGTGGGTTGCTAGGGCCCGGGCCACACTGAGCCTCCCTGTTCCAGGCCAGAGCAGACACCGGGCAGCTCTCAACCTGGAGGGCACCCTGGGGGACCCACGGGAGCTCAGTGGGTCTGCCCTGGAAGCTAGGGGTGGGTTCTTAGTCCTTCCATTCTTTGTACTCCGTTACCCAGGCGCCTGTCTCCAGAGTCACTTACAGAAATGCCCCTAACAGGGCTTCTGGCAGCAGGGGCTGGCCTCCCAGGACCCCAGGAAGAAGGGGTGTGGCAGACTGGCCAGCCCGAGGGCTTTGTGGGTAAAAGGGTGAGGAAGGATCTGGCTCAGCTCCCTGGGGGTTAGCAGGTGGACCCTGACATGTGATAACATAATAGCAGCTATTAACAGGATAATTGCACCCATTGCGTAGTGTGATAATAGACCCCTGGGCTTAGCAAGCAATTCCCACATGCTGGCTGTTGTCTCTGCACACCCCATCCACCCCGCCCGAGCCCTGGACCGCACTGCTCCCACTATGGGTGACGGAACATGCTCACAGGACGAGGGCTTGCCGTAGGTCAGTGATGGCGAACCTTTTGAGCTCGGCGTGTCAGCATTTTGAAAAACCCTAACTTAACTCTGGTCCGTGTCACATATAGCAATTTTTTGATATCTGCAACCATAGTAAAACAAAGACTTATATTTTTGATATTTATTTTATATATTTAAATGCCATTTAACAAAGAAAAATCAACCAAAAAAATGAGTTCACGTGTCACCTCTGACACGCGTGTCATAGGTTCGCCATCACTGCCGTAGGTCCTCCTCCCATGGCGACCTGAACCCAAAGCATGTTGAGGGTGTCCTGTAGTCACCTGGGTGGGCTGGGAGGACCCAGGCCATTAGGGAGAAGTGTCTGCAAGGGTGAGGGGGTGGCCCACAGGGGCAGGCTGCCTGGGATGGGTGTCGGGACCTGCTCTGCACCAGCTGAGCTAGAGGACCTCGCTCAAGAATGGACGCAGGCCCCTGCCCTCGGCCACACTGGGACCCAGGGAGTGGGGGTACGAGGAGGGCCCAGACCTTCTGAGGACCCAGAAGAGGGGACAGCAGCCTCCTGGCCCTGGGCCAGAACCAATGTCCCAGTAGTGAGAAAAGACCGTTTGTTTCCAATTTCTCCTCCTTCTGACCCCAATTTCCCTCGGGTCAGTGGCTTATCAGAAAGAGGGAGAGAGGCCGGGCAGCAATGTGTTTCCATTGTTAACAGAGAAATTCAATTAGGGCTGCATTGCAGGAGGGGCAGCAGTCCAGCTGAGCAGGGAGGCTGTTTTCTCTCTTAATTTCTCTAACCGTGTCTCCCCTGACCCCTGCCCACACCCTCCTCACGAGCCCCCAGCTCCCGCCTCGGTCCCTATCACTCACCCCTGCCTCTGGCTAGTTCTCACAGGAGATTGGGGGACGGTGTCACCTCTGCCTGAGGTCATTCTCTGAGGTTCTCTGGGGGGTGTGGTGAGGGCTGAGAGCAGAGGGGCTCACAGGGTCTGTGTACAGGGGGCCCTGGGCACCAGCCGCCTGCCAAGCACACTGAGTCTTGAAGCACCTCAGTGGAAGCCATGCACATACTCAGGGGTGCAGACCTCCAAAACATTCTGAACTGGGGAGTTTTTCTCTCTGGTCTATGGGTGGGCCATCCATCCCGTATGGGGTGGGGGAGCTCACGCCCCGCCCGGCAATCAGCCTGGGAGAACAGCACTAAATTTAAGCGTGCCTATTTCTTTCTCCCCGCCTCCTCCCACTCCTGTCCTGCCACCTCCTCGGCTCCTTCCTGCTGCCGTAAACGAGGGCCAAGTTTATCCTCCATGTCCCACTTCCAGGCAGCGCCCTTCAACCCCACAAGCTCCAGGAGGGCGGTGGGCCCCAGGGGAGATCAGACTCTGCCCTGTCAGCCCATGAGGCGAGGGGCTGTGCCCGTTTCCCTGCAGGTCACGGAGCAGCCTGGACCCTGGGAGCGGTTTCTGGGCATGGCTGTTGCACCTGCCTGGTAAATGTGAGCAGATGCCAGCCTTGGGGAGGGACGGGGCCCAGGAGCGTGTGGGGTGCGAGCAGGGGGCACGTGGGGAGGCCCGGGGAGTGTGGGCTGAGTATTTATGGGAAGGAGAGGATTAGCAGGGTGGGGACTCTGAGGCCAAGTTTGAGCTCAGGTTCTCACCAATCTGTGCCTAATAACCAATCAGTTTATGTAACAATAAATTACACCCCCAGACTGGACTCCAACGCTTGGCTTCAAAAATTTCAGGCTGTTCCAGCATCAGCAGGTTTGGGTTGAGGGTTTTCAGGCTTTGGTCCCTAACCCTGGTCTTCTGATTGGGAATGGGGGCAAGTGAGGGGGAACAGGGCGCTCTCTCCCGGGGTGCCCGCCCAGCCACCCTCAGTCCCACACAGGAATGGGTGTGGCTGCAGGTCTGGGCTGACCTCTGATCACTGCCACACCTGCCTGAGCACAGGAGGTTCTGGGTCAGGCTCTGCTCTGGGCCTGCATGGTGCCATGGCCTGTGCTTGTGGGCAAGGAAGGGAAGCCTATCTGAGCTTCAAAGCACTCAATGGCTCTGCGTTGAGAAATCAACAAGATCAATGAAAATCAGATGTGCTGGCCATGGAAGACCTGAGGTCAGGTGCTCAGGGCAGGTGAGGGTCCTGGGGGTGGGGGGGGACATGTCCCCATGAGCTCTGCTGCTCTGGCTGGCTGAAAGGGGCAAGGCCAGCAGAGTCTGTTGGGGACTGTGGGCTGGGGGCCCTCAGCATGTGTGCTGGGCCTGGGTCTCAGCTAAGCCATGGATTCCAGACCTGGTGATAGCAGGAGACAAGGAGGGAGAGGCTGGGAGCAGCAGGGCTGGCCTGGGGCCTTCCAGGGGTTCTAGGACAGGCAGGTCTCTGGCTGTGGCTTCCTCCCCTCACCTGTCCTTTTCCCGGGGGACCTGCCACAGCAGTGGGAGGACTCACGCAAAAAGCTGCAGAGGCCCTGGGCGTGGGGTGGGGAGGAAAGGCCTGGAGCTGGGCTCTGACTGGGTGTACGAGATCTCATGGCTTCCCCCTCCAACGTGCAAGGGGCCCTCCTCATCCCCATTTACAGAGGAGGAAACTGAGGCTCAGGAGGGAGGGGACTCGCCCGGGGGAAGGCAGACTCCCCCACTGGGGCAATGTGAGCCCCAAAGCTGCCACGTGGGCAGGAGGGTAATGTGAGCAGAGGCTCTGGCTCTGGGAGGTGCTGATGGCGCCAGGGACTCTCTTGGGCCACAGAGATCACCGCCCTTCTCCATCCCCTCCCATGGAGGCCCACTTCCTGCACCTAATCCAGGCCCGGCACAGAGCAGGCACAGTTAACACCCGAGGACCGAAGGAAGAAAGCTGCCAGCACCAGGCGCCACAGGCCAGGGCACTGCCGGCTCACAGGCCTGGGCAGGAATCGCTGGGGGTGGGGGTGCTGGTGCTTGGAGGGAAGGCCAGCCCCTGCTGACCCTGGGAGAATGGGGTGTGAGTTCTGTGGGCCGGATGCCTGGTTAGAGCCTTTTGGGGTCCTATAGGAGTCAGAGCCAAGGCCTCCATCCCGTCTCTATCCGACAGGCTGGTTCTGAGGACGGGATCACACTCAGCCTAAACCCGGGCAGAGTATTGTGAGAGCTTCCTGTCCTCTGGGCAGGAATCGCCCTCCTCTGGCCGCCTCCGCCCGGCACCAACTTCCCACAGTGCGAGTCTGGCCACAGCCCACTTCTCCCGCCCCAATCTGGCCCCACCGCCGGCCTGCCATTCTCACACCAGCACTTCTGGTCCTTGGCCTGGGAAATGCTGGCTCCAGGTTGGTCCTAAGATGAACTTGGATGGTACTCTTTTCTGGGATCCTTCCTGGGTCACCCAGAGGCTCCTGCCTGGAGCAGGGGTCACCTCTATGGGCCCGCGGTCCCCTGCCTGGCTGGGCATCAGCGTGAATCACCCTGGGCACAGCCCCCTGTCCCAGCTGCACTGCCACTCTGACCTCCCACTGGTGGCCATGCCCCACAGGGAAAGTGTGCTGTCTCAGCTGGCTGAGGCCTCTGGGGAAGGGGCTCAGGACTCAACCTGAGGGCTCCACAAAGCACCAGGGCAAAGGGAGAGGCGAGGAGCTTCACTGGGTAAGTCAGTGAGGAGGAGAGGCTGTTGTCAGCTCCGCTGGCCGCTCAGGGCCCACCGGCAGCCTCAGGCCAGGCTGGAGGCGGGGCGTGAGGTCTCCTACAGAGGGGCACTTCTCCGGTCCACTTCCGGCCCTGGAACCCCCCTCTCCAGGCTCAGCCAAGTCCACTGGTTCTCTCTCCTCAGCATCTCTGGATCTGCCCCTCCCTCCAGCCCCCCTCCCCCCCCACTGGCCCCCGAGTGTCCATGTTAATGGCAGCTGGAAATCCCATGGAACTGTGACCTCATGCCAGAGCCAAATAGGTGAGGCTACTGGATGACATCACTGCCCCTGTGCGCCCCCCACACTTTTCCTGCTGACCCCCGACTTGCACCCATCTGCCTCCAAGCCTTTGTTGTGCTGTGTCCCTTGCCTGGGACACCCTTCCCTTTCCTCTCCCTGACCCGTTGCTATCCCCTCCTTTTCCATGTCACCTCCCCAGGCAGCCTCCGTCCTGCTCTCTGGCTGCCACAGCCCCCAGGCCTCGCTGCGAGGTCACCATGCTGCCCACCTACCTCCCTGCGGGGCCGTGTACCCAGCACAGAGAATGTGTAAGTGGATGGATAAAGGAACGAATGCAAACATTAAATACTGAGTGTTAGGTCCCTGAGTTCTTCAATAATTTGGGATCCATCCCTTCCAAACCCCCTTTCTTTGCTGGCACAGCTACCCAGGCAGGGCCTGGCTGACACAGCAGTGGGGACCTGCTCCTCCATGGCTCCCAGGGCATTTTCAGGGTCTTCCCTGTTACTCCCCCTCCAAGCTGTGAGGTCTGGTGGGGAACTCCCAGGACGGGTGCTGGTGTATGTGCGGGAGCCCTCAGGGTGGAGCCCGTTTACATCCCGGCCTCCTGCTCGCAGGCTGCAGCGGGGCCTCCCCTTCCCGCGGCCGCCTGCCGCCCAGCCCGCCTCACCGCTGCTCCCGTCCGTGCTGCGCTCAATCACGTGGTCCACCTGGCGCACCCACTCCCCGTTGCACTTGAAGAAGATCTGCGTGGCGGGCACGGCCTTGCACACCAGCAGCACCGGCTTGTTCTTGACGATGTACACGTCCTCAGGCTCCACCAGGAAGTTGGGAAGCAGGTCTGGGTTGGCGCCGGGCACCGGGTTGGCCACCGTGGCATTCTGCTGGGCACCTGCAGCAGGGCAAAGGCGGAAGGTGAACCAGGCCTCTGCTGGGCTTTCGGGGTCCTCCGGGGGTTCCCTGCCCATTCAGGGGCAGGGCCAGGCCATGGGAAGCCAGCTGCCGGGCTGAGGGAGGAATAAGGCAGGTTGCCACTACCAGCCCAGATGCTAAATGTCCCCCCCGCCCGCCTCAGTGTCCCCTCTGTAACGTGGGGGAAGAGCAGCCCACCCACCCCAGCTAAAGACAGTGGAGGCGAATGAGACAAGGGCGGCAGCAGTCAGGCTTGTTACCACCCGGGTAGAAGTTCTGGGATCTGGCGAGGCAACCCCCTGCCCTGGGGTGGGGGGACCCAGGGGAGAGCTGGAGGGAGGGAGGGGACCCCAGCAGGGTAGGAGTCCCTTCCTCTGCTGCCCTGGCTGCCTCCGGTTGCTTCAGGGTTGATCCCCATTCCTGCCCCTCACACAGTAGGTGCTCAGAACATACCAAGTGGGTGAAGGAGGGGAGGTGGCACAGCTTACAGAAGAGGCCCGGGGGGAGGGCAGGTGCAGTGGCCTGGGCTGCGGGTGGCCCGGGACAGGATGGGAGCCAGGAGAGTGTGTCTGGGAGCTGAGGGACCTGGGCCACATCCCACCCTTCAAGGAGACCTGGGTATGGGTTTCCTTCTAATTTTAACTGAAAACCACAACCATCCCACAAGTCATTTGTTGCTAATTACACAGGTAATTGGCTCTGAGGCTTTGGCAGAGGTAAACCCCACAGCAGTGTGACAGGCTGCTAAACCAGCAGGACCCCTGAGAGGGTGGGGGTTGGGGGGAGTGGGAGGAGGCAGTGAGGGCACCCTCAGCCTCCACACATTGCTGCCCACCACACACCCCTGCTGGCCTGGCCCCCCAGGGCTGCAGTGATGTCCCCACCAGCACACACTCACGGTCCACATGGGCCTCTCCCCACTCTGCTCCCTGCTGTGGTGGCCTTGGGTGAGTTGCTGTTTTGCCATCTGTGCGATGGAGGCCCGTCTGCCCGTGGTGGAGCCTGGAGCGTCACCAGGTCGGCCTCCTGGCTCCACTACCCTTCCCACAGGCAGCTCAAACTCACAGCGGGCTTCTACCAGGGAGGCCTGCCGCCTAGTGCCTGGGCCCACCCTCCAGGGAGCATCCGTGTGGCCCTCTCTCCTGCCTGCACAGGGACCCTCTCTTTCTAAGGTGGGAGTTGGCCCCCTCCCTCCCAGACTGTGATCTGGGGGAAGGGATCTGCACCTGGTCCTATCGGCGTCCTGGGCCAGGCAGGGGAGCTGGGAATGCCTGCCGGGAGGCTGGGAAACCTGGTGTGACTTCAGGGAAGCCCCCAACCCTCTAGCCTCTTTCCTCGCCTGAAGGACAGGGAGATAGTACCCAGTTCTTAGGTTCTGGGGGTGAAATGAAAAAAAAAAAAGCACGCGGCGCGTGCTCAGTAAGTGTTGGCTGCTGCCAACACAGGGGTTTTGCGCTGATGATGGCCAAGTTCAGCTCCCTCAGCTCAGGAACCCTCACAGCAAGCTCTTCAGGGTGCGGGCTGATGAGGAAACTGAGGCAGGAGCTGGCAGGTGCCCTGCCCTCAGATGGGGGCGGTGGAGATGCAGGCAGAGAGGAGAAGTCACTTAGATATCTTACAAATGGGGACTCTGAGGCCCGAGGGGAGTCCCCAGACACCCCAGCTCCGGCCTTGGACTCAAAAAATGCCTTGGAGCAGCCTCATGCCCCTTTTGTTATTCCATCTGCTTTTCACTGTCACTCAGCAGCCACTTACAAGTCCCTGACCCAGGCAGTGGGCTCAGCCAGCGTAGGGCTGCATCCGGCTCCGGCTGCAAGGTCTAGAGAATGAATTGGATGGTGAGCTTCTGATAGGGACTTGGAGTGGGGAGAGGCCCAGTGGCCTCTCTGGACGTTTACTGGGGAAGCCACAGGACCTCAGCCAACTTGACTCCCAAGCAGGGCCTGCAGGGGGCTCAGGGACAGGGGTACAGGCTCTAGAACGGGTGGGAGCCCCCAGTGGCAGGGCCTGCCTGGGACCTCCCCTTGCGGAGACTCAGCGTGATGGCCTGTGCCTGTCTCCTGGCTAGGGGCTGGGTGGGCAGGGGTCCTGGCTGGGGGTGTGGGCAGGGAGTGGGTGCGTGGTCCTCCGGCCTCCCTATCGATCACGGCGCCAAGCACTGCTCACGTCAGCCGCCTGCTGAACCCAGCACAATCCCTCATGTCTACATTTAACTGCTAATGAAAAATAAATGTACTGTGACCAATAAGGGACATAGCTCACTTCTCCAGGGCCTCCGTCATGCCACACTGGTGTGACCGCCCCTCCCCACCCCGGTGGGGGGACTTTTATTGGGTAGAACCCAAGGGGCACCTTCTAGGTTACAGCTGTGCCCTCCAGCAAGGACACTCCCGCCACGGGTGGGGGTAAATGCAGGCCCCACTGGGTGTCCTCTAGGGGCTGCAGAAGCTGCCTGGGCGGCAGAACTGCCTTCCCCTCTGGCCCCTGAGCCCGCTATGACCTTCACCCGTGTGGCCAGCTCCTGCAACCGCCTGACGCCTCACTGTCCGGTTCGGCCTCTCGTCGGAACGAAGGCCCGGTGTGACCCTGAGGTCTCTCCCCTCCACACGCAGGCCACTAGGGTGAGCATTTCTCTTTGACAGGAATCCTGTGCTTGTCTATCAGAGACAACACAAAGCAGTGCATGCTCACTGCCAAGTGACCTGTGGTCCTTTCAACAGGCAAAAGCTCCAGGTCACCTCAGTCCCCGCCGTTCTCTGTTGTCCCACCCTGGCCTTGCTTCTATGTCTGCCATCTGCTTGGCTTCCACGGGCATTTCAGAATGGTGCCAGGGCCTTTGGCTGGTATCCCTGAGCCCTCAGTCCTGGCTCAGTCTAATCTCCTGTGCAGAAACACCCTCTGATCCCTCCTAGGCATGCCTCCCTCCTCCAGGTCTCTGCCCATGGTCCTCTGTCTGCCATGCCCTTCCTTCCTCCTCTGCCAGCACCTTCCTCCCTTCTCCTCAGGGCCCAACTCCATGGTGACTACTCTGGAGAGAGGGGTCCCCCCCTCACTCTCCCAGGAAACCACACATACTGTTTAGCCTCTCTGCGCCTGGGCCTGTCCTCACTGGTGCAGTAGCTCCCACCACAGGAGAAGCGCTGAGTGGCTGAGGCCTCCATCCCCACCCCCACACTGTCCACCCCTGGTCCTTGCCACCCGATTCAAGGATGCCTGGGCCCACGTTAGTGACTGGAGACTTGGATGGGGTGCCTGTCGCTGCTCCTGGGGTGACAAAGGTGGAAGAAATGCTCTGCCAGGGCGGATGCACCAGGGCTGCAGGAGGGCAGGTGCAGGGCCCGCTGGCTCTTCAGGCCCTGCCGCTTCCCAAGCCCACCCCACTCTCCGGAGGCTCCGGCCACCACACCCGGCCAAGGCTTTCCCGCCCTCACGGACGTGGCCCAGCGGCCCCCTGGGTTTCAGATGGAAGATCTCCTTCACTTACTAGCGGTCCTGATGGGCTCTTGGTCACCCGGAATTGCAGACGGGGCTGTGCGGATGGCTCAGGCCCTGAAGGGGGAACCCCACTTCTAGTGAGCCCTAGGGCTGGTCTGCTGGCCCCCACCCGTCTCAGGAGGGCACTGGCGCCCCTGCTCTGGCTGCTCTATTCCGGGTGGGAGCAACGATCCTAGCCAGGATCCTGGGATCCGTTGCTGGCCCTGGGAAGACCACGTCTGTGTGTGTATGTGTGTGTATCCATGTGTGTAGGGAGGCTGGGGCCAAGAGAGAAATAAGAGACCAGTGGAGTGGACCATGTGGGCCTGCCTCACGTGATTCATCTGGGAACCTCCACCTGCCTTCAAGTTTCGGCAAATGTGTCACCTCCTCCAGGAGGCTTTCCTGGACCTACACTCTTTGTGCCCACCCTGTCCCCTAAGCCTCCCTCCAGGGTACACACCCCTTCAGGACTAGGGTGGGTTTACTTGCACATTGCCTCCGCTCAGAGTGGGAACCCAGGTCTGGCCTGGATACTGATGGAGTATTTGCTGAGTGACGGAATGACCACCCCTTCTTCTCCCTTGAACTTCAGAAGATCTGCCTACGAGTGGCCCTTTTACTCTTGTTCTATAGGGAGACCCCGAGGGGGTGCAGAGCTGCCCACAGGCAGAGTCATGGGCAGGGAGAGGGCTCTGCACGCCAGGCTGCCCCGCCACACCCCAACATGCCACTGCTGAGCCCCCCTTTCTCACCTGCAGCCTGGGATGATAAGACCTCCCCGCGTAACTCAGAGGCCCAGGGTGGGTGTGAAAGTGCTTTTGAATGTTTTATTTTTAAAGGCACCATGAAAATATGAGGTGTGATTAATCCAGCTATTAATGAACTTGTATTTACTGAGCGAGGACTCAGTCCCTGGGAGCGGGGTAGGCAGGCTGGGGGCAGGGTGTCATACCACTGCTTCTCGGAGCAGCCTTGCCCAGCCCCTGCCTGTCATCTGCTCCTTTCATCCTCCTAACAGCCCATGTTGAGGGACACAGCAGGGGGGTGGGGTGGCAAGCCCCCACTTATTCCACTTCCCTGAGAATGTTCTGGATTTGAAATGCGGTGGGGAAGGGGGCTGGAGGCCCAGCAGCCTCTGTCTTCCTGACCAGAACAGCTTGACCCTTTCCTGGCTGCTCGTGCAGCACTGAAGCCCTCATCCCGGACGCCTGTGCTCCAGCCGGCCATGCAGGTGTGCATTTGGTCCGCGTGGGGCCTGGGTGTTGCGCTCCTAGGCCCAGGCAGGGAGAGCAGAATGCCACAGGCCAACGCACTGTGCCCTGCACCTGGTGCTGGAGGCCCTGTTGGCCTGGGCCTGAGCTGCCACCGGCCTTGCCTCTAGGACCCCCCTCCATGTGTGCCCTGTGGGGAGGCCTCTTGACTGTCTGCAATTCCTCAAGGGCTTGTGGACATTCTGTTCCCAGCTCTGACTCTCCCCCTCCCCCTTCAGCTAACAGCACTGGCTTTTCTGCAGAAAATGCCCACTCCCACCCATTCAGGCCATATCAGCCTGGGTGACTTCTACTCGCCCTTCAAGTCCTGCTCAAACACCCCCTCCCCGGAAGCCTTCCTGACCCCCAGAAAGAGCCGGCCACACCTCCCCTGAGCTCTCACAAGCCCGGATGGAACTTGCCTCAGCACCTCACACATCATATTGTCACCATTTCTGAATCTGTCAGCACCTTGAGGGCAGGGACTGAATGGTGACATCCCCCCACCCTTCATGCATCCCTATAGACTGGCCAGGGTCTGACACAGTGAGTGGCTAGCGAAGGTTTGTTGAATGAATGTTGAACAGCATTACCTCATCCAAGACCAGAGCCCAGAAGGGAGGATGGAAGTGGAGGACACACATTCAGATTTGGCTGGAAGCTAGCTCTGCTCATCTTCCAATCAATCAATCAATCAATCAACCAGTCAATCAGTCAATTCCAGAATCCAGTGCTGGACTCAGGGGAAGCAGAGACTGATGTGCAGGGACCGGTGGAGCTCCTGGCCCCGCCCTGTGGGGGCTGCAGGGACCAGACAGGTGAGGGGATGGGGATTCACGTTCTGCACGGTGGTCTGAGATGGCTTCATGGGTTATTTTTTAAACTCAGGACAGTCTAGCGGCACTCAGGGGCTCTGAGGAGCAGAGACGGAATCCATGCTTGCTGTCAGACAGACAGGCAGCTGTGGGGGTCTGGGGAGTGAAGGAATGGTGGGGTGGGAGGCCCCGAGATGACAGATTTAGGGGCCACGCAAAGAACCCTGAGGTTCCAGGAGGCAACTCATGGACCTGCCCGAGGTGACAGCAGGATGCCATGGGGCCGGAGGCAGCTGGGTGTGCGTCCCAGAATTCTCCCAGATCCAACACAAAGCCCTGTGCCCTGCCTGCCAGCTCTCGCTGGGCTCACTCACTGTCCAGCCCCATGCAGGACGCTGTTTCTCAGGCCTCAGTTTCCTCATGTGGGCTCACCCTGCACCAGGACCAGGTGGGTCAGGACTGCTCCCTGCCCAGGGTCTCGAGGTGCCTGCCCGCCCTGGCCCCCTTCTTCTTCCCCTTTGGTCTATCCCTTTGTCATCTGTCACCCTGCCTGTTGCTCCCAACGGCCAGGGCTTCCTGGAGGCAGGGCAGATCTGGGTCCAGGCTCTTTTGCCCCAGGGGGTGTTCAGTGCCAGAGGGAGAGGATGCCTGCAGTCTCTCCTGCCTGGGGTGTGCAGGGGGTGGAGGTGACCGGGTGGGGGTGCAGCCCCTCATGGTGTCCCTATGAAGGGAGGACTGCTCTCCTGACCCGTGCTCACACACATGCGTGTGCAGCGCTCTGGTTTCCATGGTAATGTGTGTGTGAAAGTGTCAGAAGCAGCAGCCACCTCCCTAAGTCACCCTCCTCCCCAGCGGGCTTCAGGGGTCCACCCTGTCACAAGGACAGACACAGGCATCACAGGAAGACATGTGTACAGGCTAAACTACGAAGGACAAAGAGGGCGGGGGGTGTGTGGAGAAGGCACCACCTCCCCAGCTCAGAAGGCAGTCACACTGAGTGGGGTGCATGGCTGGGCGACTGCCTGCCACCAGCGCACAGACCGGCACTGCACGCAGGAGCCTTTGCCCAGCCCTCATGCTGCAGACGAGGACCGTGAAGCTCAGGACTTGCCGAAGGTCACACAGTCACAGAGGGCAGGGTGGGCACAGGGTGGGCAGGGGTCTGGGTGTCTCCTAGACAAGCCTCTGGCCTGCCCACCCACCGCCCTCTGCTCGCTCCACTTACTCCCTGACCCCGTTTCTCAACCCCCACAGCTGATCCCAGTCCTGGGCCTTTGCACTTGCTCTTCCCACTGCCCCCTGCTCTTCAGGGATGCGAATCCCTTCTAATCCCTCAGCTCTCGGCTCCGCTCCAACGCTGCCTCCCGGCAGGCTCCCCCTGACTGCGTGCCCGACCCCTTCCCCCGCCTGTTTTCCTCAGAGCACTCCCACCACCTGAAGTCACCTGTTACTGTCTGTGTCCCCTCCCGCTGAAAGGGGCACAGCAATGCGGACCACACTTGTCTTCTTCACTGCTGTGGCCCAGAACCTGGCACAGGGGCTGGCACAGAGCAGGTGTTTGATACACATGCACTGAAAGCATGAATAAACAAACACGGGTCTTCCCGCTCTGCGCCCAGAGCCCACACCAGGGGTCGCACCTCTGCCGTCGCTCAGAGCCCCACGCCCACCCGCGCAGGAGACTTCAAAATTACTGGGATGCCCGGGGGTGAGCGCTGCGATGGGACAGGCCCCGGAACGCCCTCCCGGGCCCCTTCCTGCCCCGGGGCCTTACTTCAGGCCAGAGAAATAGTTAATAAAGCTGAGGCCTAAATAAGCATTTGATTAACAAACGATAAAATAGCTATTGTGTCCCCGAATTAAGCTATAATTGTGGCTGATAATTGGCTGGTTAGAATTTAATAAGCTGCAATTAAATAGAATGGAATCCAAGGTAATTATGTGGTCGCACAGCCCACAGAGAACTGGGGAAGGAAGGCTTTCTCCGGCTTTGGACTCTTCTGCTGGTGCAGTGTGTGCTGCTGTGGATGTTTCTGGTTCTGGTGTGTGTGTGTGTGTGTGTGTGTGTGTGTGTGTGTGTGTGAGAGAGAGAGAGAGAGAGAGAGAGAGAGAGAGAGAGAACGATAGGCCTCTTCCACCTCTCACCTGGCAGAGGTAGCCAGGTGGGCCAGGCCCAGCCCCTTCACCACCACTAGGCTCTGAGTCTGCGGCAGCCCCGGCTGAAAGAGACATAGAAGGCCCCTGGCACAGTTCCCTGCAGGAGGGTGGGCCTCCTGTCTTCCTAATGAGAAAACTGGGCTCAGAGAGGAGAAGACTTGCTCAAGGTCATACAGCAATCAGTGGCCAGGCTGGACCAGATTTCTCAGCTTGCCGATGGATCAAAGGTAACTCAGACTGGCCACAAGCTGGAGGCTGCGCCCCCCACTCTACCAGGTCCCCAGGCACCACCCCCCATTTCCATTCATGTCCTTCACCAGGTAAACATATAAGCTAAATAAGGACAGTATGACTTCCACACACGCACCCTTCAGACAAAGTGCTCCTGCCCCACCTCCATTCCCCTCTCCAAGGCTGGCCCACCCACCGAGGCCCTGGTGGCTGCAGAGCTCCTGGTGGCCTCAGGGCAGCATGCCGACCCCCACCCCCACCCCAGCCCCCAGCAAGTCCTCGGGGATGATGAATGGCATTGCCAACTTGCCGTTTATGACCCATCAGCATTTTTACTATGTTGCTGGCAATTAATTTAATTAAAGACCCTGTCCCAGATATGGCGGCATTTCATATCTCACTGGTTTAATGGGAGCCTGGCCGGAGCCGGAGCCGGAGCCGGAGCCGGGTGTGGTCCAGGAGCGGCTGCACTGGTCCCCGACCTGGCTCAGCCTGGCAGGCACAAAGCAGGGCAGTTGTGGCCCTGGGACGAAGCCAGAGACAGGAGGCCACACAGTGACCTGCCATTGGGAGACACTGCCCACTTATGTACACTCACACATATGTGTGTGTACACATGCTCACACACGCACGCACAGTCATACCATTACAACTGACGTTACATGGATTGTTTTATTTAACTCTCGCGACAATTCTAGGAGCCAAAGAACTATTTTAAATTTCCAACTTCTGGAAAATGAAGCGGAGGCATGGCAAGGTGGAGTAAGCAGCGAGGGATGGATTCCTACCCGGGCAGACTGGCTACAGGAGCCCCATGCTCCTAACCAGGGCACAGGCGGTCAGCCAACATGTGATGGACACAACGAGCCAGATGCTGTGCGAGCCACAGCCACACAACTGTGCTCGAGATGGACTCCAGTCTCCGCCCCATGGAGTGTCCAGTGGCCACAGCCCCACCCGGCAAGCTCTGGGCACACAGCACCCAGAATCACGCTCACCATTTCTGGGCACACACATCGAGCCCCTTACACACACACTGTGTGTGCCACCACTGCCCACTGTCCCCCAGGCTAAATTTAGCTGGGACGGCTGATGCCCTTACCAGGATGGTGACCCAGCAGCCCCTGGTCACCAGTCATCCTGTGACCCGATTCTCAGCAGCTGGCCCCTCCTGGACCCCTTCTCTTTCAGGGACCACAGGAAACCCAGTCGCAGACCCAGCACCCACAGGCAGCAGCTCCTCCTCTGCTCCTCATCCAGGCAGCCACCTGGCTGTGCTCTTCCCTCTCCTGGGAACCTTGCTTCCTTGCCCCCCACCCCTCCCCCATGCCAGCTCCTGCCCATGGCTCCCCAACCAGGGCCTCAGCTCTCCTCTCGGCTGAGCGCCATCCTGACACTTTCCCTGTCTCTGGACGTTCCCTAGAACCTCACAGCTGCCATCCCAACTTGGGCTCAGCAGCTCCTCCAAACCTCAGTTTGCTCTGTCAGCAGGGCCATGCCCCCAAGGAGCCTCAAGGGGAATCTCACAGCCTCCTTGCTCCCCAGCCACCCACTGCTGCAGTCCAGCGCCCCATGCCTCTCCTACCCACTCCCTCCCCTCTCATTTCATGGCTACCCAAGTCACTCAGCCCCCCTCACTCAACCCTCCCACCCACCCCAACGTGCCTTCCTGTGACCACCTGCTGGTTTCAGTGCCATTGTCAACTATGCCACCACAGCGCTATTTCTAGAAAGAAAATCGGATCCCACACTTCAAACCCCTGCAAGGGTTTCCAATGACTGCAGGGTAAAGGTCAGCTCCCCACACCCCCACACCCCCAAACTCAACTCAGTAGCCTCATCCCTGGGCACCTACCCACACCTTGCAGCCAGCTCAGTGCATCCACTAATCCCCTCTTCCTGCACAATGGGCCCCTCACCCTAACTTTTTCCTGCACCTGCAGGGTACCCTGCCCACTCCCAACGGCCCCCAGTCCTGTTAATTCATAATTCAAGGTGTCACCTCCTCCAGATGCCCTCCCTGGTTCCTCTACACATGCTCCTCTGGCTCTGTGGCTGAGAGACCATTATCTGACAGATGTAGGCTGGTTGGGGGGGGGGGGCTGCCTCCTCCATCAGACTGTGCACCCTCAAGTGCATGCAGCAGGCTCCAGCCACCTCTTCTCAGCAGTGTCCAACTCAGGGACTGGTAAGTTGGGGGTCAGTGACTATGGTTGAGTTGAAGTGCTCCCCCCAGTCTTTGCAAGCCCTGGAGTGGGCATTGTGTCCTTTCTGCCCTGTCAGCAACCGGCCCACGGCACATACTCCCTGAGGGACGGGGGCAGAGGCCCCAGTTAGGCATCAGGGGACTGGGTCTCCAGTCCTTACCCACTCTGCCTCTACCTGGATGTGTGGCCTTGGGCAAGACACTGTCCTCTCTGGGCCTCAGGAAAGTCAGGGTGGCAAACTCAGCTGCCTTAGGGGCTGGGACAGTGGAGAGTAAAGGGCCTGTCCAAAGGGTCAGCTCAGTCCAGCCAACCGCTGCCACCAGAGGCGGGCCAGCCAAGAGGTGCCACATACTTTCCTTTCAGGAGGAGCTGGAAATCCATTTTTATGTGAAACTTCCTGTTTAAAATGATGTCAACTAACTTAAACATTTAAGCACTGTGTGGGCCAAACAAGTTGGCAAGCCAACGCCAGGCTGGACAATGTCCAAGGTCTCCTCTGACTACAAATCAGGGCGAAGCGGGGAGTCCCCCTCCAACACGACTCTGGTCTCCTCCTCCTCCCCACTCCGCCATCCTTGCCAGCATCCCATCACCCTTTCTCCTCCCCAGGGCCCCTCTTCATCACGGCCTCCAGAAGGAAGTCCCCTGGCATCTGGGCAGAGGTTGGAGGGGTCATCTGTCCATCACCCCAGGTGGTTGGGACTTCATCGTCAGCACAAGCTACAGCCTGGGCTGAGACCTGAGGGTCTTAGAAAGAGCTGTTCCTGCTTGAGAAAGTGGTGGGGTCAGGAGAAGGGGACAGGCTGTGGGCTGTCCTGCCTTGCCTGCCTTTGGGTGGGCCTCAGATCCTGACCAGGAGAAGGCTACTGGAGACAGAGACACAGGTAGGTAGGTAGGAGGAGGAGACCAGGTAGGTGTGTGTGGGGGTGGGGGGAGGCACACCACAGGGGAGACCCCTGCAATGACCCCCACAAATCTGGGTAGGCAGGAGCCCAGGCCTGGCTGAAGCCTTCTAGTTGGGAAGAGGGTGCTTGGCCACGCCCATCATACCTGGGACAAGACAGTAATGAGCCCTCACCCCATTTTAATTACCTGCTGTCCAAATAATTACCAGCTTGTTTATTTCACTTAATGGCAGCCATATTTTTTCTCCTGATATTGATTTCATGTTTTCCTGGTTTGTTCATTATCTTTCCTGCCCTTAATGGGCTCTGAGGTCTTGCAGGTGGATGAGAGGGGGCTGGAGGACGTGGGAGCCGGGGGGAGGCAGGAGGGATGAGAGGGAACACACGGAGCAAAGAGAGAAGAGAGGTGGCCTTGGCCTTGCTGTGCAGCCTGAGGCAAGCCACTGCCCTCTCTGGTTCTTGAATCCCAGAACCCCAGATCCCTCTACACCCTCTTGTTCTTGATGCAATGGGTGGGACATTTTAAAATGCGAAAAGGGCAGCAGAGGAGAGAGAAACTGATGTACCCTTCCCAAGGGCCCCTAAAGGGATGGGCAGACTAAGGCAAGGATGAGGGTAGAAGGGATATGGGGGAAGGGCGGGGCGCTGGGGCAACACTAATGCCAGAATGAGGAAGGGAGGGATGCTCCTGGACACCCCTCAGAAAAGGCTGCAGTGTGGAAGCCGCCACTTGGCTGGAGCCTCCCTGTCCCCATGTCCCCAGGTCTGATGGGGAGGGAGCAGGAGCCTCCGCCCTCATAAAGCCCAGCCCCTCCCTGGGCCTGACCTTCATCCTTGGCCTCTGCCTCACCTGCCTGCCATTGCCATGGAAACGTGGGTGATGCTGTGATGTCATCGGGGCTGTGGAAGAGCAGCTCATTTCTCTGACATGCAGGGGGACAGTAAGGAGAGATGGGGGCAAAGGGAGAGGGAAGGGCCAGCATCTCTTTGGGTGAAGATTTAGAGCCTCTTGAAGGTGTCATTAGCTCTTAATAAATCACTAATATTGCATGAATATTTAAATCTTAATAAAAAAGGGCCCCGTGAGTCTCTGTGTGGGTATTTATTGCTATTGGGCTGGAATGGATAGAAGTTGGTATCGGTCTGATTGAACTGCTGCTATCAGTGGGTAAATGGGTAATTGGGAGTGAGAGATGCTATCAGTGGATATAAATTATATACAGTAAACCAAGGGCATTAACTGGGGGTTTATTATCAATTATCTCTGTGTTTTAAAACGAACTTTAAGTATATTAATGAGAAGTTTACAGGTCTTAATGAATTGAGGGAAGCTAAGGCTGCCGAGGGCCCCCACCCAAGGGAGGCCCTGGAGGAGGGCTCACCGGTCAGTGTGGGGGCCACACACACCAGCTGTCCTGCTTGGTCCAGTGGGGACAATGGTCAGCCCCTGGGGCTAGCCCTGACCCTCTCTGAACCTCCATCGCAGAGAGGGGCACTGGGTGGGGATGGGCATCCCGGCCGCTGTGTGGAGAATCAGCTGGAGCCTGACTCTAGCTCAGCGGTTCTCAACCTGTGGGTCGCGACCCCTTTGGCGGTCAAACGACCCTTTCACAGGGGTCGCCTAAGACCATCCTGCATATCAGATATTACATTACGATTCATAACAGCAGCAACATTACAGTTATGAAGTAGCAACGAAAATAATTTTATGGTTGGGTCACAACATGAGGAACTGTATTTAAAGGGCCAGAAGGTTGAGAACCACTGCTCTAGCTGGACACGGACCAGGCAGACCTTCATTGCCCTCAAGCCAGAACATGGGCGCTGCCATTAGAGCAGCACAAATGGAGTGGGAGGTCGAGAGGGGTGCGCCACTGGGTGGGGTGGGAGCGTGGAGCGGGCAGGACATTTGTGTAGCGGGCCACACCCACCCTTGCTGAGATGCACACTCAGCCCACAAGCCAGCTCACTTCCAGGACAGCACGGCCTCCTTCTGGGCCACTTCACCCCCCAGCAGCCTCTGGGGTCTGTCACCAGGACTGTGTCCCTTCAACCTGGTGTCCTCAGCCTCTCCTGACAGGCCCTGGGCTGCGGCCTGGATTTGTCAAGGAGGGCAAACCCAGGCCCCTCTCTCAGGAGCTCACCCACCGGTAGGAGACAGACATAGGCTAGGGGTCAGAGCAGTGAGTTCAAGGTTACAACTCAGGCAGTTGTCAGAGAAACCCTGGTGGCAATGGGAACACACAGCTAGGGCCTGATCCGAGGCACACAGGAGGTGGAGTTACCAAGCTGTATAAAATGCCTCGATGGTCCAGGGGTCTCCAAGGATGCTCAGGTCTGCTCCACCAAGGATTAGAAAACACCTGTTTAACTCTCTGGCTCCATCACCCTGCTCCTGCTCAGCCCTGACAGCCTGGCTTTCACCTCCACCTCTCCAATGCAACCCTTTCTCCCATTTGCCAAGGACACACGTCCATCTGATTCAAGATCCCTTGCCTTCAGGACTCTGTTGAGCTTCTCCCTGCCCACCGTCCCTCTCGTCTGCTTTCTCCTGGTTCCTGGAGAATGGCAGGCTTCTGCCCCAAGAACCTCAGGGCAGAAGTTCCAAAATCCCCACTGCAGGACTTTGGGGCCTATCCTCATAGGACGTTTCCTCTCAGCTCTGCCATGTGGTCACCCGCAATGGTCAGCTCCCCATGCAAACAGCACCATCACTGCCCCAGCTGGAAACCTGCTGGATCTGCCTCTTCCATCCTATTTTCTCCTCTCCCTTCAGGTGTCACAGGCCACTGTTCTCTCAACTCACCCTCTAGCATCTAGCTTTTCATCTGTTCTCCGAGCACTCTAAGTTCAGTCCTGCCTTGGAGCCATTGTACCTGCTGTTCCTTCGGCCCAGGATGCTGTTCCCACTGATGCTATAGCTCACTCCTCATGGTTCAGATCTCAGCTCATGGCACCTCCTCAGAAAGGCTTTCCCTGAGCGCCCCATCTAAAACAGTCCCTCCAGCACCCTCTAGTGCCCGCCACCTCTGAAAGGTTCCCTGTTTCTTTGTTGTCCATCTGCCTGGAACAGGACGGGAAGCTCCGGGAGTGGATGGCCTACCTGTCTCATTTACCTGGAACAGGGCGTTGCACACCAGAGGCCTCACTACATATTTCTGAGTGAGGGAATGAGGATGTTTCTGGAGGATGAGTCCTGTGGGCTTTGGGGATACTCACTGTCCCAGGGAAATCAGTATGTTTGTATGCAGCACACATGCCCAGCATGGGGACAGCAGGGCAGGGAGGAGATGCGGCTGCCTTGGGAAAAGGCGGGGGTCCCAACGGGGCAGTAGGGAAAGGCATTCTCGGCTGGGGGAATGGGAGAAGCAGGACATAGCTGGTGGCAGCATGGGTTGGGTTAGGAAGAGTTTGAATCTGTGCCAGGACACTGAGCATGGGAAGCAGGGAAGGTTCTGGAGCAGGGCCTATGGGGTCAGAGAGCTGTGGAGAGGAGAGTGAAGGCCACTGCCACAGCACACAGGGGCTGCCAGACCTGAGCGGATGGTTGGAGAAGAGGAGCAGATGTGAAAAGCATCTGGGGGCAGGTGAGGAGAGTGACCATCCTGCTGGGAGGCAGGCGGGGGGCAGCAGAAGATGACTCTTTCGTTTCCTGCCGGTTGAGTGGGTAGATGGTGCAGTAGCCAGGCAAATAATTGGAAAAGCCTTGGCCCACTGCTGGTGCTCAGGGGAGGCCAGACCGGTGCCCTCTGGCGAGCTGAAAGAGCCATCAACCCAGCCTGCCACAAGCCCAGTGTGTAATGACCGCTGTGTGTCCAGAGCACTGGGCTGGGAGTCCACAGCTCTGACCACTGTGCCTCACGGTGCACAGGGCGGGTCTTGGGCAAGTCGCTGAGCCTCAGCCCTGCGTGGGCCTCCGTCTTCCAGCTGGGACAACAGGAGACCAGGCTGGCTTTCAGAGGCTGCAAACCGCTGGTCCACAGCTTTAAACCAACATTTAAAGACCAGGAAGTTTACAGAAACAGTGGTTTCCACCTCCTGTTGAAGAAATGGAGGCTGGGGCCACACCAGGCTCCCCTGAGCCACAGCTGGCTGTACTCTTGAGAGCTTGTTTGGAGGTTCTAGCAGGGGAGCACAGCTACTGTATACCCTCCCTCGACCTAAGACCAGTCCTCTTCTCTGGGGGGAAGGTCGTCCTCTTCACCCTTGGACCACAGCTTTGGGAGGGACGCACATGGATCGGTGAGGGAGGAGGGGGACACCTGCCTAGCCAGTCGGATCAGCTGAATCAACCCTGGCGATCAATGGGGTGACAGAGGTGGCAGCCAGATCGCCCTCACATCCTGGCTACACTCTTCAGGTGTGGCACAGCTCACCCAGGTTCCCTCTGCTCTTCCCTCACCAGCCTGCTAGAACCAGTAGCCACCCACGCTGGGCTCAAGCTGGCCTCTACTCCCACCTCCATGGGTGGAAATAAACTTCCCTGGACAGGAACAAGGAAAACCCAAGGAGACAGAGAAGTTGGGTCTTGGTGCAGACATGCGCCTGCATCCCTGGGATTCCAGGGGAGGGGGGATCCCATATGTGCCCCACACCCTCAAGAGTAGGGTGCCCCCTGGTGCCCGTGGGGTCCCAGTCCGTCTCGAGGACATGACAAGGCCTGGCCTCTGTCGAGACACTTCCATTAGCTTGGACCTGAGTTCAGTGACAGCTTTTATTTTAAAAGCGCTTTCCTCCTCCAAACAGCCTCATTTGCTTAACTCTCTCCAGCTTTCCACCTGGTTTCCATGCCTCTGGGCCCCTCAGCCTCCCTGCTGCCTCCTGCTTGTAAATAATCCTGTCCTCTGTGCCTATAATTAGCTCTAAGTAGTATAATTCATAACAAACTTTATTTCTCGTGGCATCTTTCTTGATAACATGTTGCTGGGCGCCTCACAGGATCAGCAGGAGGGAAACCAGACTCAGGAAACAGCTGAGCGCCCTCCCTGAGTGCTCCTGTCCGCACCCACGGGAGCTGTGTGGGCCAAGGAGACCCTTCATGTCCCCCTCTGGCAACTGGGGGGAGGGTGGGTGCCAGGGCAGGGCCAGGGATGCACATGACGAGCCCAGAGGCTCTTCTGTGGGTGATCATAATCATAACAGTAAGAATCACAACAGCTAGCACACAGTGCCTACCGTGTCCAGCTCTGCCTTTTCAAAATCAGGATTGTCTTTTTTTGACAAATAAAATAAAACTCACTCCCTTTAAATCTATAGTTTGATGAGTTTTGTCAAATATATCCATGACCACAATCAAGATAGAGAAGTTCTGTCCCCCAAAAAATATCCCCCTGAGCCCCTTTGCCATCAACCCCTCTCCCAACCCCAACAACCACTAATCTGCTTTCTGTGGCTGTAGTTTTGCCTTTTCTAGAATGTCACAGAAATGAAATTGTACAGTATGCAGTCTTGTGCCTGGCTTCTTTCACTTAGCACCATGCTCCGAGGGTCATCGAAGTCGCTGCTTGAGTTGGGCCCTTTTTATTGCTGAACAGTATTCCACTGTCGGCATGTGCCGCAGCTCGTTTATCCAATCGCCAATGCTTTTGTGGATCCTGGTAATTACAAAGGTGCCGTAAACTTCCACATACAAGCCTTGGGTGGACACGTCTTCATTTCTCTTAAGAGGGGGCTTTCGAGGGCACAAGGTAAGCATGTGTTTAGTTTGATTAGATATTCTGTCTTTGTTTCATACATGACATATATTTGTATATAACATCTCACTTAATTCTCTCAACTTCTTGAGTTAGCTACTCTCATTGTTCCCATTTTACAGGTGACAAACTGAGTCTCAGAGGGGGGCAGTAACTTGCCCAAGGTCACATTACTAGACCTGGCAGAGGAGCTGCCTGGCTCCTGGGTCTGTGTTCTAAGGCTCCAGCTATGCTGCCACTCAACCCTGGGTGAGGCTCGGGGTGGTGGGCAGAGCTCTGACCTGGGCATCGAAGGCCTGAGTCCGAGTTCCAGCTCCATCGCTGGCGAGCAGTGTGCCTACACGAGTGCCTCAGACTCTGGTGCATCCCTGTCCGCAAGCAGCACCCACAACTGCCTGCATCACTGAGCAGCTCTATGGCGCAAAGGAAAGAAATGAGAGCAGACATTTGGTGCTCCCTGCAACTTTAGCTTTGAGGTCATTACCATGCTGTCCTGACCCCAAGGGCTTCTAAGTTTAGCAAAAGAGACAAGAATGGTTCCTGATATTCTCATGCCTGCTATGGCTTTCAATGCACGCCCAAGCCACACTGCATCCATTCAATGCATAGTCATTCATCCCCCTCTGCTACAGACTGAATGTTTGTGTCTCCTCCAAATTCCTATATTGAAATCCTAACCCCCAAGATGATGGTATTAGGAGGTGGGGCCTATGGATGATTAGGACATGAGGGTGAAGCCCTCACGAATGGGATTAGTGCCCTTATAACGGGGTCCTAGAGAGCTGCCTCGCCCCATCACCATTGAGGACAGAGGGAAAAGATGGCCATCGACGAAGCAGGAAGCTAGCTCTCATCAGACACCCAATCTGCAGGTGCCTTGGCTTCCCAGCCTCCAGAACTGTGAGAAATAAACGTCTGTTTATAAGCCACCTAGTCTGTGCATTTTGTTACAGAAGTCCAAATGGACGGAGACACCCCCTGTCTGGAGGAAGACGTTTCCAGTGAGGAAACCTGCCCTGACACTAAGAGTGAGGGGATTAGAGGGCACAGCCCTCCTTACCATGGCTGCTCAAGGACAGTTGGCGCATCCATGAGGAGGGCATGAGTGGGACGTTCTCCCGAGTTCCACCCCCACCTCTGCAAGGCCATTAATGTGCGGTCACCTGTCATCTGGTCCTGCTTGTCCCACTGCAGGATGAGATTTCCCTGAAGTTGGTCTGGACAAACTAACGCTGCTTGGTTAGTGATTTAGAAGACGGTCATCAGGGAGGCTTGGGGCCAGGGTGGGAAGAAGCCTCCCTCTTGTCCTGCCCACTAGCTCCCTTCAGGAAGTGCTCAAAGGGCTCACTAGGGACAGAGAACCTTCACTGGCCCCTCACATGAGCCCTTGGCCACCATGAACTCTGCTCCAGACCAGCGACTGGTGGACTGGGTGAGGGTCTCCTTCTCCAGGCCTCTCTGGGATTGGCCAGGGGTGGGGGAGTTGGTGGGAGAGGAAGGACTTGTAAAGAACCTGCTGAGTCTGGGGAGGGCCAGAACCATTATTCATTCCTACCACCAAGCCTTACAGCTTTCCTCAATAGGTAACACTCACATCAGCACTTTCCCTTCCGTGCTTTTGTTTTAACAATGAGTGAGGCTCTGCTGATGTGAGTGTTACCTATTGAAGGAAGCTGCAAGGCTTGGTGGTAGGAATGAATAATGGTTCTGGCCCTCCCCAGACTCACAGCCCAGCCCCTGTCACGGCACCCTCTCACATCTGCCACTCCCAGCGTCTCTGAGTTTCTTCCCTCCTTCTAATACTCAGCAGGTTCCTTACAAGTCCTGCATCAGAGGGTCTGCTCTCAGATCCCCAGAGACGCTCCCTCGAGTGCCCCCATTCTTAGGTCAGGCCACCTCCCCCATGCACATCCTGTCTTCCTGTCACATTTAGACTGGCCCTGCCCACAGACTGGGCAGGTCCGAACTTCCCTGGGGGGATGGCAGGGACAGCCAAGGACCTGAGCATCAGGGACAGCCCTGAGTCTGCCCAGTCAGCTGGCCCTCCTGGCCGGCCTGCGGCTAAGCGATGTGGTTATCCCACACCACTGAGCCAACGTGACAGCGCCCATCCATCACCCAGCTCCCGCACATGTGTCCTGGGATGCATATCCACTCCTTTCACTGCTTGCGATCAGGGAATGGTGAGAAGACAGGAGGGAGAAGTGAGGCAGGGATCAGAGCAACAGACATGAAGGGAGTGACAGGAGTGGTGTTGGGAAGTCAGTAGCATTTGAGAAGGCCTTTGAAGGTGGCACAGGGTTATCAGTAGGTGGGATGACAGGAGACCAGCAGGTGCAAATTCTCAGAAGCAGAAACTGAAACAGCACACTCAATGATTGGACACCTGTTGACTTCTCCCCAGCTCCCGTCCCCCCCATCCCCCCAAACAGCAGCCCCATTTCTTTAGGGATCCCCTATTGTTCCATATTTAGTTGTGTGGTTGGATGGAAATGATGCCCCGACCAGTGCCAAGAGTGGGCCCTGATTGGCTTAAAGCAATTGTATTTCCTGTCCTGACTGTGGTGATTGATTTGGGAGAGACATGGGAACCAGTCAATGAGGACATTTGCTCCCCTAAATGATGGGGAGGGGTGAGGGTGTAGGGGCTTGGCTGCTTTAGTCATTTCATTTCCAAGGCAGGGAGGGTATGGAGTTGCCAGGGGCTGCCACGAGGAGGCCAAGGGTGTGGCCAACACCAGGGAAGGTAGAGCAGAGACACAGAGAGAGCAGTTCCAGAGCAATACTGCTTCAGCTGGTGGATCAAGCCTCGCCCGAAGTCAGCCATACCTTTGGGCTTTCCAGTTACAAGAGTCAATAACATCCACTTACTATTTAAGTCTGTTTGAGTTGAGTTTTCTGTCATATTGCAACCAAAATATTCTTAACTGAGAATCCAGTTTGGCTGGAGTGTAAGAAACTGAGAAGAGAGGTAAGAAACTAGAACTGGCAAGACGGAGCAGGAACATTTTATCAAATGGCTTGAAGGACGGGCATTGCTCTTTATTTCCATAGGCACTTGGGAACCACGGAAGGCTTTTCATCAGGGGCATGGCTGGATCACACTAGAATCCTAGAATCCTAAAATACCATCTGAATTGGGCCTCCCCATCCCTATTCCCTACCTCTCCAGCTCCCTCACACGAGTCGAGCAGCAGAAGCAGGTTTACAAAAAAGCACAATCTGTTCACCCTCCATGGGCCTTCTGGGCCACCTTGCCTGGAACAAGCCCCAGGGACGGCAGTGGAAGCCTGTGGGATGGGAGTCCGCACCCCGGAGAATGGAGGCTTCACAGGGCAAGTTCGAGTTTCGTTCACTAAGGTGCGCCCAGCGTCTACAACAGTGACTGGCACATAGTAGGCAGGTGCTCAGTAAATCTTGGTAAGTGGATAAATGAATTCTGCGGGGGTGGTGGTGGGTATCTCCCCAGGGGAGCTGGCAGAGGTAGGTAGTGAATCCCGGAGAGGAGCAGCCCCAAGAACTGGCAGCGGTGCTGAGCGGAGCTGTCCACGGTGCTGAAAGCGTGCGCTGTGTCCAAGACCGCTATCCGTGGTGCTAAAACAGAGCTCACAGCAAGCCAGTACACAGCCCATCCGTGGCAACTTGGAAAGAGCTCAAAGCATCTTAGGAACTACAGTGGAGAAGCAGACTTCATAAGCTTGCTTCACCTGCTCATACCAGTCCCCCAAGACCTTCTGCACGAGACAGATAACCTGGCACAGGCCCAAGCAAGCCTGTTACCTGGTGGTGACTCTGTCTCCAGTGTGAATACAAGTCCATGCTTAGGTGCCCAAGCTCTCCAGGGTTGTGGGACTCTGAGGGGCTTGAATGTCAGTCTCCATTCAGCTAGCCTCTGTTGGGGTCCCTGGGAGAGGCAGTCAGTCATACACAAGCTCTAGGCAGGCAGCCGGAGAGAGAGGCTGCATGCCAATAGCATTAACTGTAGGGCCTCGCAGGAGCTTCTAGTCCTCACTGGCCTACAGGCACCACCAGGCAAGGTGCCTTCACTAGAAGACAGTACACAGAGGGAAGGGCTGGCTGCTCTGTGATGACAGGTGAGCTGGATTACAGGTCAGCACTGTGAGAGCGGGAATCTAGGAGTGGGGCTAGGGAACTCTGTAGAATGGAGTTTAACAGGGGTGTGGGAGTGAAAAAGGGGGTGAGGGACTGGGGAGGAGGTAAAGGGAGTGGTGAGAGGCAAGGAAGCCATCCTCATCAGGTAGGGACAAGCTGGTCCTCAATACAGACGCTCTCACACGATGCATACAGATGATAAGGTTACAGGTTGCTAGGTCTGGCCCGGGCATTTGGCTCTGCTAGGGACTTTCTCCATGACATCATCCTCACAGGGCAGAGCCTCCAAATATTCTAATTTTGGCCAAGAACTACTCTGACTCTCCTATCCATGAACTTATCTAAACCTTTCTGAAGCAATTTATATTTCCAACCTGTGTCACCTCCAGGGAAATGATTTTCAAAGTTTATTCCCTGCTGAGTGCTGTAGGAAATTTCATGTTACAGGTTTTAAAACACTTACCTCTCCTGAGCTTTGGATGGGGGAGGGGGGCAGGAGTGGGGAGGCATTCATTCTGCTAGGCTGGGATTTAGTGAAGGAGCCCATATTTCCTTCTCTGTGCCCTTTCTGATTTTATAGACTTCTACCAGATTCCTTCTTATCCTCTCTCTGTACACTGACGTTGTCCCAGACGGGCTAGTGATTTTATATGACAGTTCCCGTCTCATCACAACTCTCTTGATAACCACTCACAGTTGTACTGAACTTTATAGTTACCAACACACTGTCATCTGTGTGAGATCTATCTCCCTCCCACTCTGTGAAGCAGGCCCTTGGGGATCTTTACCTCCATTTCACAGATACATAAACTGAGGGTCAAGGGAGGGAATTAATTACTTAGATCATGTAAGTCTGTATTAAGACCCTAGTTCCCCCTGATCTCTGGCTGGTGCTCCCTTAAAAAGCCATGACCACAAGCTCACCAGATTGCTGAATGCAGGTACCCCTCACTCATGTGTTGGGAGAATGGAACATTTATGGTTTGTTCCAAACTCCCTCCCCAGCCATGTGCAGCCTTCTATTGCCCATCTGGGTCCCTCTTTAGGAAAGAAGCTCCAAATACCCTCCTCCGGACACCATCCACATAATTTTCCCCAAACTAAAACTCATCAGCCATGCTTTGCCCAGTCTACTGCCTCTCAAGATAAGATTTTCCTAAAGCTTATTCCTCACCAGCTTGGCATTTTACTATCACCCAGGAGAGTTTAGATTTCACTGCAAACTTGGTGATTCCACTGTACACAACCTTTTCCAGATCTTTTATTTAAATGTTAAAAAAGAGATGAGCTCCAATTCTTGGCTGAGCTCACATCTTACACTTCTCTATCCTGAAGACTGTTTATTCATTCAGACCTTTTGTTTCCTTTCTTTGTCAGCTCCTTATCAATGATGAAACAGTTGCTTTGAATTCCAGAGAATCCATTTTTAAGACACACTTACACATGGAACCCATACCCCAGAACACTTCAGATAAATGCAGTCGGAGGACAGACACACACACACACCCTTTATCAAATCATCCACTGATACTGATGCTGGTGCCTGGACACCCACGCTCAGGCACACTCTGTTCACCCCACACCCACTCCCCCCTCACTCACACACCTGCACGTTAAGGGGGGACTCATGCTGCCCTTTGATGAGCCCAGTGATTTCCTATGTTTGTCAGGAGGGAAAGGGGTGGAGCCAGGCAGGGAAATGCCAGCACATGGGAGAAATGGATCAGAGGCTCTGGAGCATCTGGAACTATATTGGGAGAGGATCAGGGAATTCCCTGACATTTGGACTGGGCTGTTAGAGGATCCTGGGTGAAGACCTCTCTCAGCCATGAGCAGGGTGCCCAGTTAGTTGCCCAGCTGCCCCACCTGGAACATTTATGTGAAACTCACATCTGACCAGGAGGGCAGCCTCTGCTCACACTTAGAAGAGAGACAGGCCTGGCAGGTGGTCCTGAGCTCCCAGGGGCCAGGGGCAGGCATTCCTGCTTTTCAAGCCTGCAGTGAGGTCACCCATGGGTACACACTTCCTCAGTCACAGCAATGCCAATGTCCCCCTGCAGGTGTCCAAGCCGGGCCCAGGCCACGTAGTGCGTGAGAACACTTGTCACTCCACCAGGCCACCCTGAGACCACCTCTCTCCCTGTTCACACTGCCTGCAGAGTACAGGGGTTGCTCATGGGGTGAGGCAGGGGCCTAGAATTTCCAAATGCTTCCATGAGAAGCAGTTGCCTCCAGAAATCCCAAAGGGGTGATGACTCCCAGCCTAGAGGGTCACGATAACAGCAACCAGTGTCCAGGGCATCCCTGTCAACCTCTCACACTCCTTTCTGCTCTGGGGCAGGCATATTGGCACATGTCTTGCTTAGCCACTTGGCACAGGGTGGGCCTAGCCTGCCAGCCACTTTGCCCAGCTATAAAGGATGGAGCACACTGAGCTGGTCCCCACAGGAACCCTCACAGCACACATGTGGTTCCTCAGAGAGCTGGGAGGGATGAGGGAGGGACACTGGCAAATTGAACTCTAATCAGGGACACCATCTTCCAGCACCTGGGGAGAGCTTCTCCCTGGGAGGCAGGACGAGGGGCTCACACTCCTGCAGGGACAGGCAGAGGGCGAGATGGAGGGTGGGAGGCACTTACACCTCTAGATAGATGCGCCTCCGAGCAAGCAGGGCCCTGCTCCCTTCTGCATCTGTCCTGCTGCTTGGGAGTTCTGAAATCAGATCCTTTCCGCTCTCTTTTTCGTCCTCTCCTGGCATTTTTCTTCCTCTCAGGGTCCTCAGAGGAAAAGGCTCCACAGAAAGATCTTTAAATGAATGGCCCCTCCTGGGCCCCGGGGAATATATTAGAGCTCTGAAGTGATGGCCAGAATGGGGGAGTAATCCAGGGAAGACAGGGAGACATATGGGGCAGGCTGGGTCGCTAGTGCCAACCATGCATCTCGGTGGGGCTGGGGAGCATGAGCCACTTCTCACAGGCAGACAGGACAGCGACTGAGAGGAGGAGAGGGGAGGGGCGCCCTGTCTCAGCCCCTTCTGTGTTCTCTTCTGCACTCCCGACAGCCTGCAATGATTTCATTTCTTCATTTGTTCTCTGGCTCGTTGCCCATGTCCTCCGGCAGAACGTCGGCTGTGAGAGGGCATGCGTGCAGTTCCCCCATTCTCCCCAGCCTCTCCAGGTCTGGCTCAGAGATGGTGCTCAACACACATTTGTTGAAGACATGAGTTGAGGAATAAACAAATGGGTGGGTGATGAATGAATTAATGAGTGAAGCCATCCTGGCAGACCTTAGCTATCTAGCCTGCTGGTCTAGGAGACAAAGCCAGGCTCCTGCGGTTGCTCAGAGAAGCCACACTTCAATCCCAGGCAATGATTCTCTTGAGCTGAGTTCCTCCCTATTCCAACTTGGCCTCAGCTCCAGATGTCCCTGCTGGGCCCTGGGCCTTAGCCAATTACCCATGTCCTGGAGGCAAGGGTGGCCACATACGTGCCCATCCTGTGCTGGGCATGGACAGGGAAGAGAGGATATAAAAAGGTATGAGTCTAGGAGGCAGAGGCCATCCCTTGCAAACCACAAATTGTCCTCTTGCTCCTTTTCTGCCTGAGGGGTGACCAAGCCCTGCCGGTCCACCTTCACCCTGGCTGGTATAGTCCCTGCCATGCCAGCCCTCATCTGGATCATTCTAGGACTAAGCTTTGCTCCTCACTCATTGATCTGCCACCAAGATCCTTCTAAAACCTAGATCTTATCACATGGCTTTCCTGATTTTAAATCTGCAGCAGCTTCCCACTGTCTCTGGAATGGCGTTAAGAGCGTTGCATAATGTGGACTCAACTTATCTTCACAGCATCAACTTCAGGCCACCATTTCCATGGCAACAGCAAGGTCAGCAGCTAACAGGTCTAGAATTCCTACCACACACCCTGGCCTCAGCCACACACACTGACACTGTCTAATTTGATCCTCTTATCCCATGGTACAGGCAAGCACTGTCCCATTTTACAGATGTAGAAAGTGAGGTAAGTAGAGAAATTAAGTGATTTGCTGCAGGCTGAACACAATAGCAACCATGAGAATTATTATTAGAGCTGAAATGCACTGGGCATGAACTCTAGTCCTGGCACTGCTCCAGGGGTTTCACAACTGTTATCTCATTTAGTCTTCAGACCAGCCCTCTGAAGTCAGACTATCAGCTAAATATTTGCCTTTCCACACCTCAGTTTCCACATCTGTAAAATGGGAGCATGATGACAGCACTCCTCAAAGCTTTGTTGTAAGGCCTCAATGAGACTGCATGTGAAAGTGCTTAGGACAAAACAGGGCTGGCTCCTGAGCAAGGGTGTCCACGGTGGGCTTTAGAAAGATGCAGGCACAGCGTGGGGCCGGGTTGCTTGGGGACTGGATGACAGATGAGGAACTCCCCCAGAAGGCTGTGGCCAGGGGTCAGGCTCTAAGACAGTGGTTCTCAACCTTCCTAATGCCGCGACCCTTTCATACAGTTCCTCATGTTGTGGTGACCCCCATTGTTACAAATTGAACATAATTAAAGCATAGTGATTAATCACAAAAACAATATGTAATTATATATGTGTTTTCCGATGGTCTTAGGTGACCCCTGTGAAAGGGTCGTTCAACCCCCAAAGGGGTCGCGACCCACAGGTTGAGAAACGCTGCTCTAAGAGGTAACGGGGGGATAAGGGAGGAGGAGACAAGTTCAGGGTTACCAGGTTTATGGGAAGGACCAGGAGTCCAGGATGGTGCCAGGGCCTTGGTCCTGAGTGGCTGGAGGATTGGGGGTGGGCACAGCAGAGCAGAGTTGTGGAGAAAGGGCCTAATTAGGAAGACAGGCCCATGTGCCAGCCCCAACCCCAACACTGGCATGTCTTCCAAGAAGCAGAAAGAGGGGCCGATCCAAGTTCACCTGCAGGGGATGGAGCCTCCAGGACACTCCTGTGTATAAGCCGTCTTGAGCACTTCTGGGCCGAGAAGGCCAGTATCCCTGTGTCGGTAGAAGTGTGGTCAAAAAGGGTGCCCTGGCTCCTGGTATTAAAGACCTGGCCCCTGGTACAGGGAAAAGGGGCCCGGGGACTCCATACCAGCGGACTGGAGTTGCCAGCTGCAGTCCCCTAAATCGCACCCTGGGCCAGACTGGCAGTCCATTAACGTGAAAGGTTTTATCGTACTTTACAGCCTTGCTGTCTTGTATGTGACAGCAGGTAATTAAAACAATAATTGTTTTCTGATGTTGCTTCTGCTGAACGATAAAAGCTTCTAGTTATTTTCCTTTCACTGGGGTCGGTGGCGGGAGGGGTCTGATCTGTGGGTGGGGTGCAGGGCCACAGAAGTTGGGGAGGCCCAGAGGGTGAAGAAGGGCCTTCGGTGTGGCCACGACAGAGAGGCCTGCAGGAGCCTGTCCTGCGGCAAAGCTCTGAGCACATCCTGTCGCACCAGCACACAGGCAGGTACGCGCCACACACGTGCCCCTGCGGCATGTCCTTTATGCCCAGACCTTAGCTGTCCTGTGAGCTGCTCTGGAGAGGGCCACCCTGCTTGGGAGCTCCCAGGAGAGACGGAGGGGGTTCCTGGCCAGGAAGGCTGGCAGCAGTTGAGACCTGGAGGAGTTGGTTTGTCCAGAGTCCTAGGGAACCCCTCAGTAACTCCCCTCCGCCCAGAGAGGGAGGCACAGACAGGCTCTGAAGAGCGGGGGTGATGAGGAGGAGTGAGGGGTGGAAGCTTGTGAGTACCAGCCCTGCTGCGAATGCACTTGTACTTCCCGGTGCCTGGAAGCCTGGCATACCAGAGGTCGCTTGCCTGCGTAGGGCTGGGGTTCCTCAAGTCCCAGAGGGCGCTGGACTCAAAGATGATAGGACACGTGGTATGGTGAGGTTCTTCTGTGTCTCCTGAACAATCATCTACCTTCCCTCCCTCCCAATCATCTGTCCACCCACCCACCCATCCATCTGTCCACCCACCCACCCGTCCATCCATCTGTCTGTCCAGCCAACAAATACTGAGCTTCTAGTGCCAGGCATTGTTCTAGTCACGGGGACACAACAGTGAGCAGGCCACAGTCCCTCAAGAAGCTTATGTTCTAATGGGGGGGGGGGGATGTGTAGAAAATAAAGATGTAAATAAGTCAATAATGATCATTCCTAATGTTGGAAAGTGCCATGAAGAAGCTAAAACAGAGAGTGTCAGGCTGCTACCTGAGGTTAGAGGGCCAGGGGGAGCCTCTCTGGGGAAGTGACTTTGAGTGAGGCTTGAGTGATGTGGAGAAGAGGGAAGAAGATGGGCGGGGGCGGGGCTGAGGCATCTGGGACCCAGTGCCCTCCAGAGACCCTTAGACCATACACTCTCCTCCCACCCCAGGTCCTGTGACTTGCCCACTCCTTGCCACCTCCAGCCCCATACCCAGGAAGCCCACAGCGGGCACAGGGGAGTGACTGGCGTGAGCTCTGCTTGCGCTGGTGCCCATGAATGACATCACACTTGGGGCTTCCCTGCCCCCACTGCCCCCCAGGCCTGCAGTAAATCACCCTGATGCTTTAAAACAAATACTTCTTAATCACTAAAAATTGAAATGATTTCATGTGAAAATGTTAATGTATTCGGAATCACAGCCGTGCACTGCGTCTGACAAATTAGCACCCAGCCCGCCGCATTGTTTGTAGCTACATTTATCCTGGTGACGAGACACACACACAAGACGGAGCAGGGGGGCAGTGAGGGCAGTTCCAGGCTGGGGGCGTTTGGAGGAAGAGGGAAGGGGGAAGGGAGCAAGGGTCCCAGAGGAGAGGAGAGGCCCAGCCCTCCCCTGACAGCCAGCCTGACCCACTGCTTGAGGTTAGAGGGCCAGGGAGAGTGAGTAGGCTCTCATGCACCCAGGTGCCCCAGTCCCCCAACCTGCCCTTTGATGCCAATCCTGGACAATGAGACCCATACCAGGCGGGGCTGGATGGCCTGGTGGCAGGCTCCCCCCAGACCCAAGCACTTATAAAGCATGAGCACCAAGAGAGGATAAAAATAATTTTCACAAGAATTTAGTATCAGAAATAAGCATGTGGAGAAATGGGAACCTTGTGCTTTGCTGATAGAAACATAAAAGGGTGCAGTTCCTGAGAAAAACAGTTTGGCAGTTCCTCAAAAAATTAAACCTAGAATTACCACATGACCCAGCAATTCCACTTTATGTGCCCAAGAGAACTGAAAATAGGCGTTTAAACAAATACTTGGACGCGAGTGTTCAAAGCAGCATTATTCACGATAGCCAAAAAAATGGAAACAACCCAAGTGGAAGATAATGGATAAACCAGATGTGGTCTCTCCACAGAATGGAATATTACTCAGCCAAGAAAAGGAATGAAGTACCGACACATGCCACCCTGTGGGGCAACAGTATGTGTGAACATCATGCTAAGTGAAAGAAGACAGTCACAAAAGGCCACATATTGTTTGATTCCATTTACATGAAATACCCAGAAGAGGCAAATCTATAGCAACAGAAAGCAGGTTGGTGTTTGCCAGGGGCTGGGGAGAGGGGGGAATGGGGAGTGACTGGGTCTCCTTTGGGTTGATGAAAATGTTTTGGAACTAGATAGAAATGATGGTTGCACAACACTGTGAATGTACTAAATGCCACTAAATTGTAGGCTTTAAGATGGTTAATTTTATGTTATATAAATTTAACTTAATGCATCAAGTGCTTGAGAGGAGGGTGAGACACCATTGCACGTCAGCTCATTTTACAGGCCAGTAGTTGATACTGGGAGGTGGTGGGGACAGAGGCACTGAGACTGCAGGATGGCGCAGAAATGGCCAGTCCTGCCTTCTCCCCACACCCTCCCCCGTCCCTGCCTCACCCCTGCCCCTGCCTCAGGATCTGCTCCATGACAGCTCAGACGCAGTCATTTTAGATCATTCTCCCCATTTCACAAATGAGTCCGAGAGTGTGTCTGGTCCGGGGCTTGCTTAGACTCTGAACACAGAGCAGATCTGGGACCGGGCCTCCTGAACCCCTGTCCAGGGCTGTGTCTTGCCATCCCAGACCTGGGCCCTCTCACCTAGCACCCCCACCTCTGAGTCATCTTCCTCACACCCACTGGCCTTACCAAACCTGCCTCAGCAACTCTGAACCTTTCTGGAAGCTGAGGGGGCATTAGTATAAATGAGCACAGCGATAAGTCATTATACTAGTACTTTCCCTTCACCCAACTCCACACCTCCCCTGCCCAGACCATATGGACCCTCCAGTAACCAGGCAGCTGTACCCACAGTGGCTCCTTCCAGTCACTTGGGTCTCAACTCACATGCCACCTCCTCGGAGAGGCCTGACCATGCAGTCTATCTTGCTTAACTCGCCACCCACCATGCCCACATCTAGTTCACGTGTGGCCACATGGTCACGTGGCCCTCTCTGTTTGCCTTCCAACTCCTGAAGAGCAGTTCTCATTCTCTGACTCTGACAACTGTTTATTCTTCCCACTAGAATACGAGTTCCTTGAGGGTGGGGATGGTGCCCGCCTTGTTGCGTATCCGCAGTGCCTAACACAGGCCCGGCACACAATAGGGGTTCCATCAGTGCTTACTTACTGACTGAGGTGCCCCATCTCACCTAGCCCTGTCCCCCAGCCCATCCTCTCCATTTCCCTCAAAAGCTCAGGGGGCCCAGAGCCTTCCACCCCAGCCCCTTGCACAGATGGATGCCCAAAGGGGTTGGGGCTGGGACCGGGCTCTAAGGTGGCTGCTGCTGTGTGATGTGAGAAAGTCACTCCCCCTCCAAGCCTACCTCCGGGGAGCTCATGTGCAAGTGCTTTGCACACGCTAAGCACTCATACTTCTCCTGCTCCTTCTCCCTTGGAGCCTTCAGGGACCCAGCCTCTTGTGGCTCTGAGACCTTCCATCCCAGCTCTACAAATTCCGAGTGGCCTCTGCATCCTGCCCACCCACCTCTTCCCCAGTTCCCCAACGCTGGCTCTAGGCTTCTGAGCACTGACCCTCAGGCGGCTCCTCCTGCCTCCGATGGGCCCAGGTATCCTCCAGGTCTCAGCTGTGTGGCCTTTCTCCACAGCCTTCCTCACAGCTGCCTCCCCCTTCTCCCCGACTCCCACTGCTCTCTGCTTGTAGGAAGGTCTTCCTTAGCCCCCTGTCTTATCTGCTGGCCCTGGCCCTGCCCCCTAGGGCTACACAGAACAAAGCAAATCCATGTCCCTCCT
>NW_005871049.1:1770953-1772291 GCF_000147115.1 Myotis lucifugus | reverse complement strand
AGGATCTGGAGGAAGAAGGAGTCTAGTTAAGTGTCAGGGCAGCTACAAGACTTCTAGGTGGGCTCAGAGTCCAGCCAGACATGCTCAACATGAATAGATGGTCCGAAACCAAGCACACAGTCACCAGTGAGAGGCAGGGACTAGAGAACTGATCAAGCAAGGTTGAGGCTTGGAAATGCAAAAGCTGCGTGGGAGCGGAGGGGGCTTGGAGGAAGGGGACCAGGAAAGGGTGGGCCTGCGGACTGGGGCGGGGGTGGGGGGCACTGGGAAGCTCGCCTCACCACTCCGCCATTTTGCACCCGAGGACACTGAAGTGGAGAGTGAGGACAAACTCTAGTAAGAAAGCACTCAAGACCAGAAGGCGAGGGCAGCACGGGCGAGCGGTTGTCCTGAAGGAGGTCAGGCCTCTTGGTCCTGGTCAATCACCAGGTCCTGGCTGGGAGCCTGTAGAACCCACTGCTGACCTCTGAGAAGGGGGGTGGGAGCGGTCATGGAGCAGGAGATGCGTGAGCTGTGGTCTAGTTTTCAAAAAAGAGAGTTGGATTTGGTGAAGGCATCATTTAGATTCATTGAGTGCAAGCAACACAAACCAATTCTCATAAATTTAAGCAAAAAGGGGAAAGTACTGGCGAGAAATTGGGTTGTTAAGAGAAGGAAAAAGAGGCTTAAAAGGGGGCTCTGAAGCAGAAAAGAAGCTAGGACAGGGAAATGACTGACTTGTCTTGCATGGTGCCTGCGGCTGAGATGAAGGGGCCCCCAAATACCCACTAAGCGGCATTCTGGCGGGATTGGGAATGAATGCTGAACAGATATAGAACCCAACAACTGGAATAGCCATAGCCTGGTGACCCTGGTACAAACCTCAGGCACGATTCCGGTAGGGCTTCCTGGTCAGCGGCAGATGACCAAGGGAAGCAGGGACACTGGAAGTCACGCTGGGGCCTCCAGGGACCCACACACCAGACCAGCTTCCCTTCTTACAGGTTACTGTTCTGGCAGATCATGGCCAGATTGGAAACAGTGTGTCTGGACCTCAGCCAGGCATCTGATAACATATCTCAGGATCAGCAAATGGAGATGCATGAACCAGATGACAGCACGTTTAAGGGAATGCAAAACCTGTTGAGTGCCCGGCATTGTTTTCTAGCATAGCCCATGTGGATCCAGACTCTGGTCTTTATCGTTGAGCCTCAGGCTGTGTCCCGGGTGCTATTCAACATTTTTATTAAATGCTTGGCCAAAATGTATTGATGACATACTGGTTAAATCTGAGGACAATGTGCCCATCCCCGTTCGATGGACAGGAAGCTGTGATGGTGGCCAACAGCTTGAATAACA
>NW_005871049.1:1762234-1770778 GCF_000147115.1 Myotis lucifugus | reverse complement strand
GGGGGGGGGGGCGGGGGGGCGGAGTTAGTACCCTGCTACACCAGGAACAGCTGAGAGGCTGGAGTGCCAGGCAGGAACTCTGTCTTAAACAAGTAAGAAGGGGGAAGCCATCCTGGGTGGCCCCAGAAGGATGAGCCAAGAGCCATTTGGGAGAGCTTATGGGGAAGGATTCCCCCTCATTATAAGAAAGTGGCTTGGAACATGACCTGTGGCCTTAAGCAAGTCAGAGAGATAACCCCCAGGGGTTTTGTAATAAAAATTCCTGTGATCTGGACAACAACCCTGCCCAGGTTTAGGAAATGAGGGGGTGGGGTTCAGAAGGCAGGATGTAGAGGGGGAATAGGCTCTGGAGCTGAGGGATTAGCCCCAGAATCAAGGTCTTCCAAGTCTGTCCGGCACCAAACAAGGCCCTGAGAGTAAATAGCCATGGGGGAGGGGTCAGGCCAAGCAGTAACAAGCCCTGCCACCTCTGAGCCTCAGTGTCCTCATCTGATAAATGGGACTACCCTCACCTAGCACGCCAAGGTTACCACCAAGACAATTAATAATAATAACAATAATAATAATAATAATAATAATAATAAAAGTGACAGCCACGGAAGGCTCCAGCTCTTGTTGGAACCCCAGGATGGCCACGAGTTTGGGACGCCTGCCCTCCCTCATTTCGGTGCACTAGAAGCCCCTGACATATAGGAGGTGCTCCGAGGATGGGGCGTTCTCTTCCCTTCTGTGGCGAGGTCAGTCGGGGCTCTGCAAATCCTACACGCCCCAGGCTGCCAGTGGGGCCCACTGCCCAGCCACGTCGCCGGGGCCTAGGAAGGCGGCGGGGGCTGCAGCTGGCGCGGGAACCGGGAACGGCAGAGGCCGACAGCCGTCTGCCTGGAGGCTGGACGCCTGCTCCCGGGGTAGCAGCCGAGCGCTCAGCCAGGAACTTGTTAACAGGCCCCGAACAAAGAGCCGCTAATCCGGCGGGCGGCCCCGGGCGGGCTGGCGGGCGGAGGGACCCCGCCCCTTCTCCGCACCGCTGCCGAATTCACCGCGCTTTCCCAGGGCGGGGGCTGCGGGGCAGGACGCGCTGGCCCGCACCCGACTCCGGCTCCCATTGGCTCAAGCGCGGACGCCCCACCGCGGCTCCCGCGCCCGAAATCCACCTGGCCGGAGGCCTCCCTCTAGCCCGGGACCCCGCCCGCCAAGTACCAGGACCGCGGGGTGGGGCTGTTTTAGGGAGGAGGTTGGCTCTGGGCTAGCGCGGGCGCTAAGTTGGCACTCCAAAAAAAGGCACCACCCCTTTCTTTTGGAGGGTCGGGGGGCTGGAAAGATGCAGACCTGGGGAAAAAACGAGCAGCCCCTCAATTCCATTTGGTCTCTGCCTCAGTGAGGAGGGGTAGGGTCTAATTCGGGGTGTACCTTCCTGCAGGCTGCCAGCTGGCTGGAGAGGTGTAGGGCACAGGTGGGCCACGGCGTCCAAGCCCTCCCCAGGAACCCTGCAGCTGTCCTTCAGGCTCAGTCCATAGACTGCCTTGCCCTCCCCAAATCCCAGCCACATATTTGCCTGGAGCTCAAGGTGACCCTGAGCCTTCCAGACAGACACAGCTCTGACATCCAGGCCTGGGAGGGGCTGGGGACTCACCCATCAGGATGCTGGCACCCCAGGTTCTCACCATGGCCCCACTCCTAGGCAGGGATTTCAGGGCCCCTCCCCCACCTGAATGGGACCTAAAACTTGCTCCTTTGGGACCCACTCTACGGATGCGCAGCTGCCACTCAGGCCTTTCCTGATCTCTACAGTCTCCCCCTTTCCCCATTTCAAACAGGGTTGGGTGGGCCAGCCAATAACCACACTTGGGGGTACACTCAGGGCTTCTACATGCCCCACCCCTGGATGTCAAAGGGGCAGAGAAAAGACACCAGGCCTGTCCTCATCCCAAAATGGAGGCCTTCCCTCAGGCCTCTGTCCTCCCTCCTGAACCCCTAGCTGCACCCTCTCCCACAGAGGACACCAAGGACTATCCCACTCCTCCAAGGAAGGGACAGAACAGTGCCCTCTGCCGTATCATCACCATCAACTGCAAACATTTATTGAGTTCCTACTGTATGCTAGGACTGACATGCATCAGGCTGTGTAATCTGCACAACTACCTTTTAATGACTCCATTTGAGTGGCAGGGAAACTGAAGACGTATAAGGAGGCGTGGATGCACAGCCAGGACTAGGGTGAGGCATAGCGGTTGCCAAGGGCACTTACTCTCAGGCGCTGACCCTGCACTTGCATGACTTAAAGTTTGCACCTGAGGCACCTCGCTTCCCTCGCCCTGGTCCCAGCCTTGGTCCAGACTAAGACCTTAGAGCCTGCCAACTCAGCCCACCACCTCCTCCACATGCCTGGGTTCTGGCTCCGGAGGCCAAAGGCTGCTTGCTACATCTGACATTAGTGCCTGGGAAGGGGTGGGCCTCAGGCACGGGCACTCTGACCTTCTGGGGGCCCTAAGAAGGGCTGTTTTTGCCACTGGAGGTGTTCATCAGCTAAAGCAGGACCTTGTTTCCTGGCTTGGATGCAGGGACTCAAAATTCCTACTTCTACCTCACAGCCACCTTCAGTCCCACAGTAGCAGGCACCTGGCTCTAAGGCAATGCAGGCAGCTGCTGCCAGGGTGGTTGGTGGCTTTAGCAGGTGCTGGGCAGGTGTGAGCAGTTCCTGGGGGAACCTGCTGTTGAGTGCACAGTCCACCCTACCCCAGGCTCGCAAGGCAACCTCGCTGGGCACCAGCCTCTGCCCCAATAGAGTCATCAAGTCCAATCCTTTAGTATACGAAGAAGCAAACAGCCCAGAGAGGTCAAGTGATTTGTCCAAAATCACAAAGCAATAAAATGGCGGAGCCAAGACTAGAATTGAGTTTCATCCAGGGCTCCCACCCTCCCTTTGCTGCCATGTTCTGTGTGTCAAAGATGATCACCAGCACACAGTTCCAGGACAAGCTGAGCCCAAATCATCATCTTCACAGAACCCCCTAACAAAGCTCTGTACACATTGGAGGATTTTGTGTCTGAATCAGGCCTGAGTCCCTGCAGGGGATGGTGAGTGTGCAGATGGGGGGTGGAGGCAATGACTCCAGTCTAGGGCTCCTGCCTGGGGCTGGAGCAGTAAGAAGTGAAGCAGCTCACAAGAGGGACCTTCTCTCCTATCTCTGAGCTTGGGCCCCGACACAGCTTCGGACCCCACCAGTCTTAAATTGTGCCCCTTCAAATGCCAGGAATGGAGGAAGGAGACAAATAAGCCATAGGTGCTTGCTCCAAGTCAGGGCCCACCCTGGGGGGCTCTCTCTATGTTGCCCATCAGCTTATTACTATAACCCCAGGAAGCAGAGGTGATCCCATTCAACAGATCTGAAACAGGCTGGGGAGTAGAAGTTATTTGTCAGGTGGCTTAGACTGAAACCAGGGCCCATCTGCCTCCAAAACCCCTGCCCTTTCTACTCCACCTGATACGAAGAGGGGGCTGGGGCTCCCCAAAAGGCCGGAGGATCCTCCAATGCCACTCCCATGGAGCAGACAAGAAGAACAAAGGGGTGGGCTGGTACAATTGGTCACAGGAAGCTGAGCACTCAACTGGGTGGAAAGGATGGTTGGGGACAGGCTCTCCTGGGGCTCAGCCTAAACCAGGAGCCCCAAGTAAGTGCTGCACAGAGCAGACCAAGTCTGGTGTCAACTCCAGCCCTGAGGATGGGGGTGGGACAGAGTGTCCCTTCAGGATGAGTAAGACCATTGCTCAGTGCCCCTCAGCTCCACCTTTCAGGGGGTTGAGTCTGCAGCTCTGGGACCCAGAATGGCATAATTTGCACAAGAAGACACCCATCTGGGAATGTCTACACCTGGGAGGGGTGGGATGAGCAGGGAGGTTCCTAGTCAACAGACACAGACATAGAACCTGTGTGAAGAACCCACAGACACGGACACTCATGAGAGCTGGCTTGCCGTCAGTGTGAGGGGCCGGAGCACAGCTACTCCATGGTGGGGTCTCACCTTGCTCGTCCCTGCCCTGGACAGGTGCCATTTCCAGTCACCCTGGAGCAGGGCAGTCTGCGTTCGGGGACAGGGATGGGGAGGGCTGCTGGGGGAGGGCAGAGCAAACTTCTCTCCCCCTCCCCAGCTGCAGCAGCCCGCCCTGCCTAGCCAGAAAACTCAAACTCAAGTAAAAGGAAATAAAGAGAAAAAAGAAGCTCGTGACTAGCCATGACTGGGAGCATGTTGGGGGCTGAGAGCAGGGTCCTAGTGCCATAGACAATGGCAATACTTGTGGGAAGCACTGGAGTGAACAAGGTGGCTCAGGCCAGAGGCTTCCGGCAGCGGCCCCAGGCTGTGTGCTTCTCCAGGGCCGAGGAACCAGTACCTCTGTCCTGTAGCCCACTCAGAGCTCCTCGCGATGCCTTGGCCCCTGCATGGGCCCTGGAAGGAGTTGAGGAGGCCTTTGGAGGGGGCAGGATTAAAGCTGGGGGCTGAGATAAGCAGAACAGTACAGATAGAGCTGAGGATGTTGGGGTGGGGGGGGGTGAGGGGTGTGGCTGGCAGGGTTGAGGGCACAAGGTTCTTTAAGGCAAGGGAGCTACAGTGAGGAAACTGGAGCTTGTCTGGAAGAGCCCACCAGCAGCAGAGCCAGAGAGGACACCTCCCTCCCAATGGATCAGCCTAGTGAAGCGTGGTTACTCGGAGCTTCCCTAAGGGCTCCTGGCTTGGTACTGGAGGCAGGCACTGGGGAGGCACAGGTTCCAGCCTGGGCACCGGGTGCATTAGTCTAATTGGAGGAGGCTCAGGAAGGGGATGAGTTGGGGTGGCTATGGCATTGGTCTAGGTAAGAGGGTGAGGAAGGAAGGAGCCTGGGGGGGTGGGGGTGACAAAGGAGGAGAGGGACACAAGCAATGTCACAAGTAGGGCTGAGCTGGAGGACTTGGTGACAAATTAGAAATGAAGCGTGAAGGAGAAGGGAGAGCTGAGGGAGACGCTAAGGTTTCAGCCCTGGGCTTGGGGACTAGGGAGAGGGGGAGGACAGGGCCCATGGAGGGAGGGGCAGCAGGAGATGTTTGGCCTGGAATGAGCAGGCCCAAGCTTGTATGTGTGTGGACATGTGTTCCCAGGCCGCAGCCCAGGCCAGCACAGGGCCTTCGCCTGGAGAAGGGGTCCCCCATCTGATAGGTTGAATGATTTGAGTCTGCAGATCTGTGGCCCAGAGCAGCACCAGATGGAAGACGGTGGGGGCCCTAGGAGTTTGGGGCGGCTGGCTCCTGCCTGAGGCCAAAGTTGGCTGCTCCCAGGAACCAGGCCATGCCTCTTGGTTGGTGGTGGTGGTGGTGGTGGTGGTGAGGGGGGTTGGTACCTGAACCAATGCCAATCCCTGGGCTCCTAAGGGAAGCCCCTCCCAACACAGGCAAAGGGGGTCAGAAGACCAGACCTCTTCTGGGGATACCTGGGGGGCCCCAAAGCCTAGCCCACCCCATCCTCAAGGCAGAGTGAGTGAGAGCAGGGTATTTCTTAGCCCTAAAGAATTAAGACACCATCCCCCCAACCAACTGTTCCATTCTGGGGGGTGAGAGGTGGACAGAGGGGTCCAGGACCAGCCCGGAAAATGGGGGTGGGGCCTGAGGAAGAAGCCACCAGGACAAATTATTTTAAAAAAATATATCTTTATTGATTTCAGAGAGGAAGGGAAAGGAAGAGAGAGATAGAAACATCAATGATAAGAGAGAATCATTGATTGGCTGCCTCCTGCACACTGGGGATTGAGCCTGCAACCCGGGCATGTGCCCTGACTAGGAATTGAACCGTGACTTCCTGGTTCATAGGTCAATGCTCAACCATTGAGCCACTGTGGCCAGGCCACCAGGACAAATTTTTGGGGTCAAGTCCCCATGGAGCCCCTTCCCCAGGACTGCAGAGATCTGTGTGAAGAGAAGCCTACAGGTGTGCATGGCCCACAGGGGCAGGGAAGCAGGTGCCAGCTGTGTGACTGGATATGAATGAGAAAACCCTGTAAGACAGATGGGTCTGTGTTCAAAGGCACAGAGAAGGGCCTACTGGGTGCATGTGCTGAAGGGAAGGCTTTTGTGTGACCCAAGGTGGACGCTCAGCCTGGGGAGCAGGAAGCTGCCATTGTGCTGGCCCCCCGGCGCCCCCTGCTGGCCACTCACACACATTTTTTTTTTTCACCCTGGCTGATGTTGCTGAGGAGCTGATGGGTGGTGCAGGAGGAGCAGGGGTCATGGTAGGGCCAGCCTGTCTGGGTACAAGTGACTGGAGCCTGTGGAGGACAATAGTAGGACAATAGTAAGGGGCCCAGGCGAGAAGGAGAGGCCCTCTGTGCCCTTCAGCAGCTCCTCCCACAGGCCTGTGAGTGGATGCCCGGAGGCTCTGCTCCAGGGCAGTCCTATGGCACAGGGGCCCACCAGCCAGCTCCCTGGACAACCGTGGGCCAGGCCTCAACAGGTGTCCTACCAACCAGGGATGCAGTCCCCCAACTCTGCAGCCTCCTGAGGAATCCATGTGTCACCCTCCACCCCCAAGGCTATGGTTCTCTGTTTCACCAGCACCCATCACCCCCTCACCTACATATGCTCACCTGTGCAACTATTCACAACAATCACACATGTGCAGCAGGCCATACACAGACCAGGGCTGCATACACTGCCATGCCCTGTCATCACCAGGACACACATGCCGACTCACAGCCCTCACACATGCTTACATGGGCAATATGCAGATATGACCACACAGCCCTCTCGCACGTCTGACTCGTAACCTTCCCCTGGGCACCTACTCGTTATCTGGCGACACCTTCCCTGAGTGAGGAACATGAACGCTTGCAGCTCATGATGGTTAGTGGTGCAGCTGCACCCTGAGTGTGGCACATATACTCCTAACATGCACATGTGTGCAATATGAACACACACCCAGAGGCAGTGCAGTCTCCCAGCTAGGTCAGGATTAGAAGGGGAGGTCATGGTGCAGAAGGGTTTGTTAAAGTGAGGATTTGGGGGGGGGGGGGATGATGGGATGATAGAGAAGGGATATAGAGTGGATGGGATGTGGTAGATGGAGGACTGAGGGGCAGCATAGTAGGGTGGCCAGACAGTGGTGGGTGCAGGATGTGCTACACAGAGTCCCTTTAAGGAAACAGCTATCAACCTCAATCATCTGACTGGTCTCTGAGCAATCACGCATTGATCTTCGATCAGTCTGGCTTTGAATCTCAGGAAGCCCAACACTCCCTCCTGACACCCCTGGGATTAAAAATGGCCTGGCCAAGCAGAGGGGGCACCTCACAGGTTCCTGGGGCAGCAAGAATCAAGAATTGCTAGGGCAAGCCCCATGATCACATATATGACCCCCTCCCCCTACACTCATAAATAAGTTCAGCTCTGCTAAGTGCATGAGTGGGGGGCAGAGATCAGGAGGACTCAACAGCTCAGCCCGAATGGAAGCTCAGGGAGAGCAGACAAAGGATGCAGGGGACCCGCCCCCCCAAAGGAGGTGGGTTGAGGGCTGAGTTACCAAGCAGGTTAGGGTGGCCAATGGGACATAAAGGGAGGAGAAAGGGCTTTGTAGTAAACGGGAGATGGGGAAGCGGCAGTGAATCCACCATACACAACTGTGGCCCCCACAAACCAGGGGGCCCAGGAGCCACAGCCCCAGTGGGGGACCCGCAGTGCTCTGTGCAGGCTGCAAGGGCTGGGGGCTGGTGTATGCGCCTCCACGCCTGAGTGTGTACGTGTGCGAGCGTGTGTGGCGGAGACAGAGGAGGACACTGTGTTCTGGACGTGGGCAGAGGCCAGGTGCCCAAGCTAGGAACTGTGAGTAGCTGTTTGAGGCAGATGCTACCAGGAGAGGTATCTTAACCGCCCTTCTTGATTTCCTGGGGACTGGGGGGTGGTCAAAACCCTCAAAGTCAGGCTCCCCCGGGGGCGTTGATTCAAACCCCTGACCCTGCTCTGGGGCCGGCAACCAGCAAACTTCCCTCGCCCTGAGGCGTGGGGCGTCTACACTCGCCAGCCCCGCGCGCTAGCAGCTGCTCCTGGACTTGGCAGAACCCAGGCTTCCGGGGAAGCGCGCGGGGAAGCTGCGCAACAATAAGAGGCGGCCCCCGCGTCCCGCCTCGCAAAGTTTGGCCTCGGGGGGCTCCCAACTGGGTCCGGCAATGCGGGTCAGGGACACCCCCCTCCCCAATTCCAGAGCAGCGAGCGTTCGCGCACACTGTCCCCCGCAAACCTCCCCCGAGCATGCATGTGACTCACCGGAACCGCGGAGCCAGGCGGCGAGGACTATGCCCAGGAGCGCTGGCCACAGGCCGGGCCGGGACGGCCATGGCCGCTGGCGGGCAAGCTCGGGCGCGGGGTCTCGCGGGCGGGAGGGCGACTTTCAGCGCCTCAGCTCAGAGCCTCTGCTCGGGGCGCTCTCGGGACTCATGCCAGCGGACTGCGCTCCCACGGGCGGCCGGTTACGGGGCGCACGCGGCGCGTGCTTCCTCTGGGCACCCGGAGCGCAGCAATGCAGCCAGGG
>NW_005871049.1:1705101-1760101 GCF_000147115.1 Myotis lucifugus | reverse complement strand
TAATGGTGTGTGCTGGACTCCGCTATGTTCTTTCCTGCATTTATAATTTGGTTTGTTCCTTACATACAATCCTGATAAATAAACATTCTATTCCCATTATACAGATGAGGTAACTTGGGCTTGAGGGGAGGAAAGTGCCTTATGCCTAAGGCCGACCTTATTCCATGACTGCAGGGCTAGCTGAGGTTGGTCCCTGGGAGGCTTGATCTCAATGTCCACCCTCCTTACATTTCCTCCTGCAATTTCTGCTCTGGGATTAAAATTTGGGAGTAAGGTATTGGGTACAGGAGAGCAAAGGTTCTCCTTTTCTGTCCAGTTTGGTTGATCTGTTCACTTCTCTGTTTCTCTCTTTCGCTGTGTAGCAGTTATGTTGTGGTAACAAACAGTCCTCAAATATCAGTGGCTTAAATCAACAAAGGTTTATTTCTCACTTGTCCATTATGGGGCTGCTGCTCCAGATCATCCTCACTCACCGGCCCAGGCTGACGAAGCAGCCACTCTCTGGAACCTTGTTGGTCAGTGAAGAACAGGAAAAGGGAGCTCTGAAAGTACACCCACCAGCAATCAATGGCTCAGCCCAGAAATGACACATGTCACTTCCAATCACAATCCATTGGCCAGAACTGCCCCCCCTGGCCTGACCCCAAAAAGGCCAGAAAGTGCAATCCTGCCATGTGCCTGGAAGGCAGCACCTGAAATGCATGGAGAGTGGTGCTCATGATGACCACAGGCTTCAAGCCCAGCACGACCTGTGCCCTGCCAGCCTCTGCCCTGGCCTGTGGCCTTCCTTGTGTTCCTCCAGCAACCAAGCTCATCTCCACCTTTGTACCTCCCGTTTGCTTTACTTCCTGGAGCACTCTGTCCCCAGATTGTCACATGTTGGTCCCTTTTAGTCGTGCAGATCTCAGCTCAGCTGTCCCCTCCCAAGTGGTACTCAGGGAGTGTCAGGAAAGGGGGCAGGATGTCCTTGCAGAGATGGGGAGTACACATCTCACTTGAATTCTGCTTAAGAATCAGGAGGGCTGTCAGGAAGGACTTGTCTCAGACCTGAGGGTAGGTGGCCAAATGGAAGGAAGGCTCCTGGCATCTCCAACCTCCTTTCCCTTGAGCCCCGACTTGAAGGGAGGGAGGGGCCAAACCCCATCTAAGTGGTACCTGCCAACAAGTGTCTGTAGCCCTCTTGCAAAATCCCAGTGACAGGGCACAGGTTTCACCTGACCCTTCTGGTGGCCGGGAGTTTCTTCTCTCTAGGGAACAAGAATCTGCTTCTCATTGGGTTCTCTTTCTGGAACCCCATCAAGCATGTCTGCTACCTCTTTTGCTTCTGTTATTTCAGACCTTTCCTTCTTTTACTTCAGAACACAAAGTCAGGGTCTATCATGAATTTTCTTCCTCTGGGCCAAATAGTTCTGCTTCTGCCACTGGCAATGCAGCTGGGTTCTGGGGCCCTGGCTTGGACACCCTGGAGCACTGAGGTGCTCTACAGCAGGGCTGCTCCTCTGAAGGCACTTCTTGGAGGGGGTTGGCACAGCTCCTGCCCACGTGGGGATGCACAAGCAGTCCCAGTTGGCCATGCCATCGCACTGTTAATGCCCACTGGACTGAGGGACCTCAGAGCCTGTGGCGAGGCATCACTGGCTTAGAGGTGTGCCAGAAGGTCTCGTGATGTTAGTTACCATGCAAATCTGCAGGCCATGCCCTATCCCAATATGATGCCTGGGAGGCGTCTAGCAATCTGTACTTTTACCAAGTCCTTCCCCTCCCCCGGCTATTTCTACCGGTGCCAGTGATCTGAAGACCGCACTTTGAGGCACACTGCCCTAGGTCTTTGCCATAGCTGCTGCCAACAACTGGGTGCTCCCCGTCTGCCGTTGAGTTGCTGGCTTTCTGAATTTAAATGCAGAGACTTCATTTCATCACGTTTCTATTCCATTGTATTACGACTAATTCCTCTTCTCCATATGGAGCTCTTTCAGAGCGTAGAGGCTGCAGGCAGGGTCCTTGTTATTTTCTTCAGCCTCCTGTCACCCTCAGTCGAGATTAGGAGTCATGCATATCTTCCACCAAGGCCTTACTAAACAGGTGGCTGAGGGCAGGACCAAGGACAGAGCCTGCCTTGCAAATTGCTCCAGGGCAGTAAGTCAGCTTCTCTTTTCATCCACTTGGGAAACCTCTACCCACACCATCGCTCAACTCACATCTCATTGCTGCACCCACAAAATAAATGGAGATACCCTGCAGGGCCCCAGACCAGGAGCTTCCAGCATTGCCCTGATCCACCAGGCCAATAACCCAGCCCAGCAGGAAGGTAGTTCATCAGGCAGGACTTGCTTTTGGCAACCCCACATTGGTTCTTGATGGCCCTTGCCCTGATCCCAGCATTCAAACCTACCCAATGCTCAGCATCCAGCTTCTGTCTTCTGGAAGCAGCATCCCCCTGTGTTCCCTCCCCACTGTCAGTGCTCGAGATTCATGTGGTGTTACCCCACCCCCCGTTCCAGAGGATGGCGCGTGCTTCAGTCCTGGCCACTCAGCATTTACATCCCTGAACCACAGGGATTCTTTCGGGGATGCACACATGACTCAAGCCAAGCCACGGAGGCCCATCTCTAGGACTTTTGTTGGAACTAAGGAGAGAAAGAATTTTTTCTCTTGCTGGACTTGGAGCAGGGAAAAGGAGGTTCTGGAGCTGCCATTATGGGAGGAGAAGAGCAGATTCTGAACCCTGGTTTATCACTCAGGATCCAGCTGCTCCTGAAGCTGTCAGATATGTCCCTGCTTTTCTAGTTACATGAGTCAGTATATTTCTTTTTTTATTGTTTAAGCCCATTGAGTTTCTTTTATTTGCACCTGAGAGAATGATACAGAGCTATCCTTTCTAGATGCCTGTTCTAGGGCCTTTCCCGGGCGAAGGCAGGCATTTATTAGTGCATATTGTTTACAAGGCTCAATGCTACCCGGTGGGGGAAGCTGCAGCCTGTGGGAGAGGACACAGGTAGCCTCCCAGTTGTAAGTTAGGGTGTAACCCCCACACATTCTTCACTTGCCTGATGACCTGGCAAGTGAAGAATGTTTGAGGACTGAGAGGGAAAAGAGAACTAGAAACAAACCCTTTCAGAGGACCTCCAGCAACATCTGGACCAGTCCCTTTTGTACACAGAACCCCAACACCCAAGCCCAATACCCTGAATCAAACACACGCTCACACACACAGCATGCCAACACCAAATCTCTGCTCCTAACATAAACGCATTTCCCACACCCAACTCACACATGTGTATGGCATACCTGCAACTGAACACAATCACTACAAATGCATAACTTCCCTGTATATATTTACATACATGTAAAAACATTTCCGCGTGCCCCTACTTCTTTCCTGCACAGACTATTCACATCCATGCCTCGGCCTCTGCCTCAGCACAGCACCTGAGATCGTGGCTTGTAGCCTTCAGGACCAAGGACAGTGCCAGGCATTTCTTGAGCCCTTACCCAGTGCCCAGCACAGGACTAAGCTCCTTACCTGATTTATCTCTTTCAATCCTCACAGCCCCTGATGAAGTAGATGTGATTATTGTCCCCATTGTATTGATACAAAAACCGAGGCACAGAGAGGGGATGTAGCTTGCCTAAAGCCACTCAGCTGGTCAGGGACAGAACAAGGATTTAAATCTAAATGCTGCTCTAGAAATGCTTGCTGAGTGATTGCAGGAATATTCAGTCTAACAAATGGTTTTATTGGAGATGCATGCTCCTATGATATATATGCTATCTCACACACACACACACACACACACACACACACACACACACACACAGAAATGCCCACACCCAGAGACAACCTTTCCAGCTCCCTGAGCTCTGTGGCATCTCAGACTCAGGTTTCCCTGGCTACGCGGCCCCCATTTCTAGTGGGCACTCGCGGGCAGGTTTGGAGGTGAGGTGTTTCCTGCTGAGGGGCCTTGTGAAAAGGAGGGGGCGGGAAATTATCAGGAAGGGGCAGGAGTTGTTGAGGAGGAGGAGGACGGGATTGGACCAAATGGAAATCTGGCACCGTGCCCTCTGCAGATGACCTGATGAGCATTTTGCAGAGTTAATTTCATTAGCGTCTCTGGGAGATGAACAATTAGCAAGATGCTCTGGTGCCTCTAAAAGCTTAAGAGAGGAAGAAGGATGCCTTCCTGGCTTCCCCACCAGACTGCAGTGTCCCCCTCTGCCTGCTCTTTCTCCAGGTTCCTCAGCCTCCATCTCCCATCCACTCTCATCTCACGTTCCCTCTCCTGCCATCATGCCCTGACTCACTTCTACCCCCAGCCCACCTCTCTCCTCGGCCACCACATGGCCCCTCCCCCCCTCCTCCAGGCTCCTGTCTGCCCCGTGGTGACCCCTTACTGAGCCGCTACCCACAGCGAGTCAATCCGTCCCCTCTGTCCTGATCACTCAGACACCCAGGGCTGGGCTTGGTACCAGTCCAGTCCTCCAAAGAGGCAGAGCCTTTCTTTGGCACCCACAAAGGGCGGGCCAGGTAGGAGGTCTCTGTTTTTAACTGAATTTGTTACCAGTTCCTTGGCAACTCCCAGACGGGGTTCCAACCCTTGACAGCTTGGAGCTCCAGTTCCAATTCCAGGGCTGGTCTGGTGGGCAGGGTGAGAAAAACTGCCTCTTCTCCCAGTGCCTGGCACATTGAATCCCCAGGAAAGGGGGGAGGTTGGGGCTTCCGGAAGGGAGGCTCCGGTCTGTGGAGAGGGGAATCTGTGGCTCTATCAAACAGATGGAAATGGGGTACAGGCACAGGGTCCTGGTCTTGGGGACACACTCTTCATCATGTGTCCTCTAAGTCCTGGTCAGCATGATGGGCCCTGGGCCAGCCACCACATCTCCTTTGGGGAGCCCTGGGGCAGCTCTGATACAGGGGTCTCTGATGGCCAGGCCCACAGCCTTTGTGGGTTATTCCAAGTTCTCTGGGACTGGGAGGGCTCCAGACAGGCACTCTCCCCTCAGCCTAGATGGCCCCGGACTGTTCTAAACCCTCTTCTGCCCCGGAGTCCTCTCTCAGCCAGGGTGTCAGAATCCCTTCGGAGCTTGTTAAACCCAGATTCTGGGCTCCTTCCCAGGCCTACTCTGGGATCTCCAAGTGGGGCCCAGGAACCTGCATTTTCATGGGGTTTCACTTGGGCCCCTAAGACTGGGAATCATGGCAATAATGCCAGGATCACAGGCCTTAAAACCAGACACTCTTGCTCTACATCAAGAATTCTCAAAAGGGGCAAAATTTCCCTCCAAGGGGGACAGAAATTGGTTCTTTGAAGGTGGAGGTGGGTGGAAAAAATCTGACTTTTTTCATACAAAGCACAGATCTACATGAACAGATATACAGGGTGTCTGTGCCATTACAATCTCAGAGAGGGGGCGACTAGGAAAAAAACATGTTTTCTGGGCTACTTATGGGGCAATAGTGAAAAATAGGTTGGAAAACACAATAGGTTTTCCTAAGAAGCATGAGCATAACATACACCCCTCACTCCACACCCGGACACACACATGCACACACAGATGCACACAGGCCAGTGCACCTTACATACCAATGCATGGAAAGGCTTCTCTCTCACGTATATGCAGATATACACGCTCCCGTCCTCACCCTCCCACACAGACACTGGGAGGCTCCAATAACACTGCACTAGTGAAGGAGACTAGGTGAGGATTTTAATAAGCTTTCAAATAAATAAATATAGAAAACCCTTTCCCGGGGCCTCCTCACTGAGAACAGAGAAGCCAGGCAGTCGTCTTCATGCACGTGGGCGGTTTCTGAGATGCTGTGTGTTCTGTTCCTGGTTGTGAAGAAGAATGCGTGTGCCCCGTGTGTGGTGTGCAAGCGTGTGAAGAGGGTGCTGAGTGGGGGGTGGGCGACTGGTCAGGAAGGGGGGTGTGTGCACATAGGGGTGACTCTTGGGTTCGCAGCCAGGCACTTGGTCTCTAAATTCTCCTTGTTCATCATCGCTCACGTTTGCTAACACATTGTGCACGCTGCAAAAATATGTGCTGGCTGAATGGATGGGTGGATGGATGCATGGGTGTCGTTTACAAGGCATCTTGAGCTCTTTTCTCTAATTAAACCTCATAAGTTGTCCCATGTCCTACCTATTACCATATTATTGTGCTCATTTTACAGATGAGAACACTGAGGCTCGGGCATTTAAGGCAGCACCTGCAGCATCACCGTCCAGTAAGTGACAGTTGAATGAAGTCTTCTAATCAGTTCCAGGCTTTGCCCAGGGCACATTGCTACCCAACGGGCACTTGGGAGACCTCAGCGGGGTGGCCCAGGCTGAGTTCTCTGTAGCCACCTTGTTCAGGGTCACTTGCAGAAGGGTTGCTGAAAAGGCAGCCATGTTGGAATCCGGAACCCATAGCAAGACCCTCCTAAGAGGTTCCTGACAACCCCTACCCACATTTCTCTCTGCTCCCCCCTGGTCCTCAGAGCCCACTGCCCAGGCCCCTTGAGGGCCAGCTGAGGGCAGCGAACGGCAGATGGGTGGTGCTCAGCCAGCGTGGCAATTCTGACTCAGTCCCTCGGGGGCTGGTACATACTGTGTGCCAAGGTTAATTAAACTGGTAATTAGAAGGAGAGATGCTTAATCTATCTGGTTAATAAAATAACCCCCTTCCATGAGCACGCGGATGCTGTCACTCCGCCGGGCGGGCCGGAGGAAGCAGAGATGCTGCAGCCCTGGCGCGATGGGGTCAGTGGAGCAGAACGCTCCTGCTTCCTCGGCCTGGCTCCCCACTCTCCCTGCTCCTGTAGTCCTGGAACTGATTCCTGGCTCTGCATCAGCCACCTGGGGGTGGGGGGGGTGTATGGAGGAGGCAGGGAAGCTGCAAGGAGGGTCAGGTCTGGGAAGGCAGCCGGAGGTGCTCTGCCCCAGGGAAGCTCCAGGGTGTGTCTGCAGTAAGGCCCAACTGGAGGTGGAGGTGGGGGAGAGGGGCTGCTACGCCAGTGGGAACCCTCTCATGACCCTTCTTGCTACTTCCTTCAGGGTTAGGTCTGACCCTCACACTCTAAATGACATCCTTGATGAATATCTTTTAAAATTAATTTAAAATTTTACATATAAAACATGACTCCTTATTTTTGTAAAAAAAAAAAAGGGGGGGTGGGTGCTACTAATAACTCGGCTTCAAATCTTGGTTTTTTCCAGGGAGGGAACCGCTGGTGAAAGTCTGGTGTGTAGCCTTCTGGGCCTTTCGCTGAACACACACAGGTGTATATGTGGATATAACGAGACACCGTTTTGTTTGGTTTTAGATTTTTTTTACAACATGGCCTCTTACTGTATGTGTCTTTATGCAGTGTGCTCCGTCCCGCCCCTCCCAAACACACACACACACACACACACAAAACAAAAACCACACATTAAAAAAACAACAAAAAACAATGACGTGGGGAGTTGTTTTCTTCAATCAGACATCACGGAGGTGGCATTTCCCAGAGAGGAAGAGGAGCCTCCCTGGCCCTCGGGACTCGTGCTAAGCATGGCCTGGGACGTGCATCGAGGCATCCTCTGCATATGGTCTCAGCCCAGTGGGTCATCCTGCTCCCGACAGGGTCCTCGCTCGCGTCCTGCCTGCCCGAATGTCCCCTGGACCCTGTTCTCAGATCAGAGTGAGCCAAGGTCACAGCAGGCCCCTCCCCCTCCAGCCTCTGTCGCCAAGACACCAGCACCAGGGCAGCTCACAGAAGGCTGCCTGCATGTGAGGCTGCAACAGGCCCCCTCAGCAGCCACCCCCTGCCAACCTCGCAGTCCCCCCAGCTCAGATGTGGAGTCCTCAAAGAGACAGGCCACCTTCCACTTCTCACCTCCCCAAACAGTCCTGGAGCGACAGGGCTGAGTGACACATCTCCCTGCAGGCTGCTGTGAGGACCACGCTCACCTGCATGGCTGCCAGGCAGGTGGTGGTGGTGGAGGGGGGTGGCGCAGACAAGCTCTCTCCCAGCTCCTGGCAACAGTGAAGCAGGCCCAGCTGATGGGCAGTGGGCAGCAGGTGAAGGCAGAGTGTGCCCATGCAGGGAAAGGGGTTTTATTAACCTCCTAATGATCAGTTTAATGGGCTTTGAAGTCAGCTGAATTCAGAGAATAGAGCAGGTGGCACGAAGGCCACAGTGTGTGAGCTGGAGTGAAGTGGGGGTCTGGAGGGTCTCTAGCTACCAGAGCTCCAAGTAAATTCCTGGTCTAAAGGGGGTAACAGGGCACACTTTTTTTTTTTTTTAACAGAGAGGAAGTGAGAGGGATAGAGAGTTAGAAACATCAATGAGAGAGAAACATCGATCAGCTGCCTCCTGCACACTCCCCACTGGGTATGTGCCTGCAACCAAGGTACATGCCCTTGACCGGAATCGAACCTGAGACCCTTGAGTCTGCAGGCCGACGCTCTATCCACTGAGCCAAACCGGTTAGGGCAGGGCACACTTTTTTAAAGGGCAAGAAACATAAGACATGAGCTTAGTCCAGCCATCTATCCACCTATTTACTCAATAACTCACCTATCCACCCATCTCCCCCCATCCATCCACCCAGCCATGCCCCCATCCACCCACCATCTACCCATCCACCCATCCACTCACTCATTCACTCATCTATCTCCCCACTGACCCATCCACTCATCCATCCATCCATCCACTCATCCATCCATCCATCCATCCAGCTATCCACTCAATCATCCACCCACCTACCATCCATACACTCATTCATTCAACAAGTATTTCTTCTCTGTTTTTATCCTCACCTGAAGATATATTTATTGGAGAGAGGGAGAGAGAGAGAGAGAGAGAGAGAGAGAGAGAGAGAGAGAGAGAATTGATATGAGAGAGAAACATCGATTGATTGCGTCATGTATGGGGCCTGACCAGGAATTGAACCTGCAACCTAGGTATGTGTCCTGACTGGGAATCGAACCCGCAACCTTTTGGTGAACAGGATGATGCTCCCACCAACTGAGACCCAGCCAGGGCCAACAAGTATTTCTCGATCCTCTACTATATGCCAGGCCCTTGTACTCTGTGTAGATCTTGTTTTCTTGGACCTGATTATCCTGGGGGGAGGGGGGGGCGTGGCGGGGGGTGACAGGCAAGATAGGAACGAACAACAAATAAGCCAACATAGAAACCAATGAGATAACTGCAGCTGGAGAAGACTATCAAATGGGTAAAGTGAGAGAGAGTGGAGGGAGGTGTGGAGGGTGTCCAATCCAAACGTGACCAGGGGAGTGAGTCTCTGAGAAGGTGATGTTTCAGTGGAGACGAACAGTGACGAGAAAGTAGCAGCTATTTGAAGATGGAGGGGGGGAGTGTTTTGGGCAAAGGGAACAGCAAGTGCAAAGCATCCAAGACATTAGCTGGGTGTATTTGTGTGACCAAAGGAAAGGCAATGCAGTGGGGCACATGGGGATGGCAGGAGGGGATAAGGCGGGCTGGAGTCCGAATGGTGGGCGAGGGCCCTTGAGACGGGAGGGGAATGGCAACTATTCCAAGAGCAAAGGAAGCCAGTGGAGGGAGCAGGCAGGGGAGTGACAGGGCATGATCTTTATCTGAAATTCATTCTCCCGGCTGCCTTGAGGTGATGACTATAAAGGCGGGTGTGGGACGGCCAATGATTCTAAGCGCCTTTCAGCTCCAGAATCCTGCGGTTTCCCGCCCTGCTCCTATTTTAAAACAACGTTAAGGACAATCTCGAACATTTGGAGGGTGTTTTCACTGTTTACAAATCACATTCGCAGAACAATTCTGTTTAACTCTCACAGCCGCTCTAGTCAATACGCTCCCAAGGAAGTGGCCTCCTCAGGCAGCCGTGGAGTGGAGCCCCCTGGGACCTGGGGCCTTAAAGAGTGCTGCTCTGCAGTGCCAGCTGGAAGGCGGACGATGCCACCACGGTCTTGTCATGAAGGTCTGTTGTTTGCCAGCCGGGCTCCCAGGCCCTCTCTTCTGGTAGCAGAACCCCATTTTCCTTTGGAGAGCCTTCACCGCCATCACTCAGTGTCTTTATGGTTCAAGTGGAGCCAGTTCTACCCTTAGCTCCAGGGGTGGCCAATCAGAGTTTCCCAGTATCCTAGCCTCCACAGTGTTGGTCCAGGTTGGGACCCCAGTTCGTACCGATGAGAACCGATCTTGGGACTGACGCTGGGGCTTATACAGGCGATGCTCCCTTTCAGGTGGGATTGGTCAGCTGTCAGCGGGGACCTGGAGAGGCTAATGGCCACCCATTGGTGAAAGCCTACTAGCATGGGAGTCCCAGAGGAGAGAGACTTGCTCTGCTGGAGCACCCTGATCCAGCTATGCCTGAAGCCAAACCTCCCCCGCCTTGAGGACTTTTAGTTGTAAGAGCCAATGAATACCTCTTGGAGTGTGAGCCAGATTGAGGTGGATTTCTGAACCTTGAAGCCAATGAGTCCTCATCAATTCACATTTGTACAACTCTTGAAGGGTTATGAAAACATTCTCATGCATAGGGCTTGGCTCATTCTTAGAGCAACTCTGGGGGTGGGGGTGGAGTGGGGGGTAGACATTTTATCTCCATTCCACAAAGGAGGATGTGAAGCCAGGGGTGAGATGTGTGGCCAGAAGCAGGGCTAGGACTCACATCCCAGCCTGTGGTCATTTCCATCCTGGAGTTCTCCTTCAGGGCCTTCTTTCCAGTCAAAGCCAGACTTCCGTCCACACTTCCTTTGCCCACCACCCTCCTGGCCTCTCTTTTTTGGCCACTGCCCCTTCAGCCTGGGGTCCTTGTAAGCTTCTGTCCGCAACTTCTCTCTGCTGCCCTCCCCAGCAGGCAAAGCCCCTTAAGGAAGGTGACTGTGAGTGACTCCAGGGAGTCAGAGGGACTCAGCCCTAAGACCTTTCTTAACCAGCGGGGAGGCCAAGTGCCACGGAGGAGAAAATATAAGTGGTGTGCCTTTGGACACGTGCAGCCTCAGCTGCCCCATCTGTAAAATGGGGCTAATAATATGCCATCTTCAGGTGATGAACATAAATGAGGTAAACCAAGGAAGCAGGTGGTAGCATGGGCCTTGGCATCATGAGCCCCCGGAGGTCTGGCTGGCCCTGGCCCCTCCTCCAGCTGCTTTGCCTTCGGTCCTGTTCAGTTTCTTGGGCAAGTGCTCCCTGTCCAGGGCCACTTGGCCTCTTCCTCTGTGACTCACTCATTCATGGAGGAATTTATTAACTGCCTATTGTGTTCCAGGCTCTGCCACAGACAATGGGAAAGAGCAGTGAACAAGACAGGAGCTTGCATTTCAGAGGGAAAAGACAGACTGAAAACATGCAGAAGAAATATTGTCACATGGGGTATGTGCTACGCAGAACAGAGATGAGCAAAACCCAGGGAGATGCGATAGTGCCTCGAGGACGGAGGGAGCACTAACCAGGGGTGGAAAGCCCTCTCCGCTGAAACCTAAATGAAGAGAGGAAGGCAACGAAGGCAAGAACTGATGGTTTGAGTGTCCCGGTCAGAGAGCACAGCAAGCGCAAAGGCCCTGCGGGGGGACCAGGCTGAAGAAACAATAAGGCCAGCGTGGATGGAGGGCAGTGAGTGAGGACGCGCTGGGACATGAGGCTGGAGAGGCAGGCAGGGAAGATCCTGGGCCTTGTAAGCCGTGGTCGAATTTGAGCTTCACTAAGTGTGCAATGGGAAGTCATGGGAGGGGGCGGTAAGCAGGGAAGAGACAGATCTGATAACCATTCTCGAAAGAGCAGTCCGGCAGTTGTGGGAGGATGCAGGGCAGGGGCACAGGGGAAGCAGGGTCGCCAGCCTGAGCCCCTGCCTTGCCTACATCCTGCTGGAACGGGCACCCCCCAGCCCAGCTTAGCTGACCCCCACCAATGCGAGAGTGCGGCAGCCCCCAGCTCTGGGCATCGGGATGGGGGGCCGGGGGAGATGCCCTTTGACAACCTTGAGCAGTCACTATGGTTTCTTCAGCTTCTCCTCGATGACTCAGCCCCAGATAACTGCCCCCGACCTCCGTGGAAATGGTCTTCCGTTCCTGTTACTATCACCAACAAGGGCACACCTCCTCAGACCCCAAATCATTTGTGCCAAGTGAAGATCTCTTCCCCCAAATGCCAGAGACGACTTCCCTTCTTAGTAGCATCTCAGGATTTGGAGGATCCAGGTCTCCCTTAACCCTCCCCCCCCTCCCACCCCCGTCCTCCATGGCTGCAGGACGTGGGGACATTTTGCCCATGTGCCCACAGGTCCTTGTCTGTGAGAGCTACTAACCCAAGGCAGGAGGCAGGGAAGGGCCCTGGTGGAGCAGAGAAAGGCCCCAGGCCATGGGAACCCAGCCACAGCCTGTCTGTTCCCATCAGGAGAGCCATCGGCCTCACCGGCTATTTCATCTGTGTTTATTTGTCTGTCTGCCCGTGTCTTGCTCTATCTTCTGATGTGTCTTTCTCTGAGCCATCAGATGCCCCCTCAGCTGGAGCTAGTATTTCTGCAGACAGATACAGCCCGCATCTTCCTCCCAGAGGCTGGCATACACAAGCTCTGGCCACAGGGCCTGCTTCCTCTCTGGGAGCCCATCCACACCCCATGAGAAAGCAGAATCAGCTCCGCAGCAGCACAGTCCTCCCCAGTTTGCATTTCTCCGTCCCACGCATGTTTAATTATATCCTTACCTTGTTTCCGAAGGAGTTCAAGGCACCAGTCCTCTGTGTGTTCTTCGCAGTGGCACTGGGTGGGCAGGCAGTGGCCTTGCCCATGGCATCCAAGGGCACTGAGGTTCAGAGGGGCTTTGCCATGGTCATGCAGCCAGCGAGTGAGTTTTAGGGGCCGGGCTGGGACTCAGCCGCTGGCGTGGGTGGGATTGCTGTTGCAGGAAGTTTCCGGAGCCCTCCCTCTCCTGGAGGTTTAGAACTTGCTCTGCCTGCAGGTGTCCCTGGCCACGTGCTCTGTCATGGGCTCGGCGGGTAAAACAGGACACCTCCTGGCTCTCTCAGACCCTGACCCGAGCTTCAGTCCTTCTGTTGGAGGCTCCTGGGAGCAGGAAATTAAGGACCCCACAGGAAGTGGGGGAAGGAAAGGGGACTGCGAGCCGGGGCTGGGTGGAGGGCCAGGCAGGGTGGTGAGGGCGATAGTGAATGCCCAGCCTGCGCCCGGCTCTGCAGCCTCACCCTGAGAAGCTGAGGCCTAGGAGGCCTGGAGGAGTCTGGCAGGGCACGGTGGGGGAAGAGAAGGGGCTGCCCAGCTGACAGCAGGTGACAGGAGCCGAAGCTGCTGTGTCGCAACAAAGGAGGGGAGCAAGGGAAATGACGAGGCTTGGCACTCGCTCTCCCAGCTGCTCTGGGTTTGAAGCTGAGCCACTTTGCTGGCTCCAGCACAGCGAACAGGTGGCAGCAAGATTGGCACAGCCAGGAAAGCTCATCCTGTGGAGGCCAGCATGCAACAGAACGGGAGAGGAGCAGCCAGGCGAAGGGGGAGGAAGGAGAAGGACAGAAGAGGAGGGGCTTCGGAGAGGGGACCCTCCACTCGGATCCCCAGGCCCAGCCACCCCTAGGACAGGTCTTCTCTGCTTCTTCCCCACAGGCATCTCATGTGTCCACACGGCTCCCTCTGTACCAGGCACTCAAGAGCCTTCAGAGATCCTCAGGGCCCACAGGCTGGCAGGCCTCCTACCCCAAAGCTGCTCACAGGACACCTGCCTTCCCCTTCACCCTGCTGCCCGTATCTTCTGGCCAGCTCACCTCTCTGGATTGCACCACTGGGCTGCCTGGCACAGGGGACACCAGAGCACCTGGGGTGAAGGGAGGCACCTGGGCCTCCCAGGTGGGCTCCCAGCTGCGGGAGTGGCAGGCCAGGTTTTCTCGCTCTGTCTGGATGGGAGCGCTCAGCACACGCTGGGTGTCCTGTGATTCGGCTGGGAACTGGCTCTCCTCAGTGCCCTGGCTCACGACCACCTGGGCTCCACCCGAACCTCATGAGTTCTGCCTGAGTGAGGTGATGGTTGCCGCTCAGCAATTGCAAGGCTGCGTGTGGTGCTACCTAAACACCCAGTTGATAGACAAATAAACCAGGTGGCGGTGGCTTCACTCAGTTCCCATTTGGTAGATGTCTGTGAAGGGTCTACCCTGGGCCAAGCACGGTTCCCATGGAGGACATGGTAGGAAAGAGGAAAGGTGTTTACATGGTAGAGGGAAAAGTCAAACAAACAAACAAACAAGAGAGTTTTAGATAGTGAATGATTATGTAGAAATAGAGTGATACCAAAAGGAGCAGGAGCCCTAGCCGGTTTGGCTCAGTGGATAGAGCATCAGCCTGCAGACCTAAGGGTCTTGGGTTTGATTCCAGTCAAGGGCACGTACCTCGATTGCAGGTTCCTCCCCGGCCTAGGCCCTGGTCAGGGCATGTGCAGGAGGCAACCAATCGATGTGTTTCTCCCACATCGATGTTTCTCTCTGTCTTTCCCTCTCCCACTCTCGCTAAAAAACAATGGAAAAATATCCTCAGGTGAGGATTAAAAAGAAAGAAAAAGGAGCAAGAGAGGTGACCTTCTACATGAGGTGGCCAGGGAGGGCTTCTCTGAGGAGATGGCATTTGGGATGACACCTGACTGAGGAGTTGGTCATCAAAAGGGCGGGAGAAGAGTGTTCCCAGCAGCGGGAGCTGTATGTGCAAAGGCCCTGAGGCAGAATGACCGTGGCCTGTTTGAGAAACAGAAGGAAAACCAGTGACGTTTGGAGCAGCTAGGGCCTGGATCTTGCAGGACCTGAAGGCCTGGGGAAGAGCTGTGTTTTATCCTAAGTGGGATAAAAAGCCTTTTAAGAAGAGGCATCGGGAGACCAGGCAGAGGCAGCTGGACTGGAGTGGAGGTGGGAGGTGAGAAGCAGCTGAGTTTGGGTGTTTTGGAGGTTGAGTGTACAGGACTGCTCTGGTGTTGGGTACAGAAGAGGAAAAATTAAAGGTAAGTTTGGAGTTGAGCTGGGGGAGGACTGGGGACTCCCGTGAGGTTAGGAAGGGGACATAGAGAACATTCTTTCTTCTCCTCCAAAAGTACAACCAAAGGGGATTCCCACACTCCGCGTGGCCCAGAGCAGTGCGTGCCCTGCCCCATGTCCCACCTGGGAGGCAAATGTCCATCCTTACCCCACGGACACATCCTCCCAGACCCCAGCTCCCCCATGAGTTCTGAGCAAGTCACATCCCTTCTTGAAGATGGACGGCACTTTACAAACTCCATATGCTCAGTTTTCTTTTATTATTTTAATTTCTAACTACTTGGGATGGTTTCCAGCATTGGCTTCTGCTGTGATTCTGATGCCAGCAGACACACTTTGCTCTCTCCCCCTCCTCAGCCCTCCCTTTATCCAAACCACAGAGATTCTTCCAACCCACAGGAGAGCTGGAAATCAGGGAGGGAGATTCAGCCAGCAGGCAGGTGCCCTGGGGGCTGGTCAAAGGTGGCACAGGCCCCAGAGGCAGTGGGGGCAGCAGGCAGCACCCGGCCTGGCAGGTGGGAGCCCAGGGTCTCGCTCAAATGGGGGGTTTCTAAAGATGCTGTCAAAGGGGCTCCAGGGCCCAGTGGGAACTGCTGCCTTCCTGACCCCCACCACTCCCCCCCGGCCCACACAGCCATCCCCCAGGCCTCTCCCACAGGCGCGGACACCCCCTCTTCTCAGACTAAACTCCCAGCACCCACTTCTTCCAGCAACAGACTTCCTTTCTGCCCCGAAGACAAGTCCCAGGAAATTTTGCTCTGCCCTCTGCCTGGAGGTCTCCCTCCCCGAAAGCCCTTACAAAGGTCACCACTTTTTGTCCCCGTGTCACCTCTCCTGCAAACCCCCCCGGGATGCCTGAACTGATCTGGCTCCTTGTGATGAGCTAACATCTCATGTGTTGCTTTGATGACATGTTCCCACAGGAGCAGGAAATGATCGGTCTTAGCTTTTTGCTGCTTTACTTCCAGTGAGTGGGACTAATAGATACTTGTTGAATGGATGAACGGCTTCCTGCCCATCTCCTCCGCCTGCCAGCTCCCGTTTGTGGGAGGGACTTGGGATGTCCCGGTAACTCGGAGTTAGGTCTATGGGAGAACAGGACAACTAGTGACTGGCCACCCGTGCCAAGAGCAGGACAAGTGACCTCATTTAATGCGTGACCCTATTTTATATGCGAGAAAAATGGATGCTCAGATGAATAAAGGGACCCGCCCAGAAGCACACAGCTCACCAGCACGGGAGCCACGGTTCGGATTCCCAGCTTTTCTGCCCACCACGCTGCAGATGGACCACAGACAGATGACCAATTTTCAAACAAGTGGAATAATAAGTGCACTTAGTACTCCATACTGTTATTGACTGCAAGTCAATGGCACTTTGATGACTCAGAAGGCGATGATTTCAGAGCCTCATGGGGTCCTTCCGTGCTGGGTCCTGATCCCACGCGTGGGGCCACTCCTGTGCACAGTGTGGGGTCAGGAGAAAGCTACCGTGACTCTGTTGTGCCCTGGGGCTGCCTTCTAAGCTACACCTCTCCTCCCTGCAGATCCTGCTTTCCTTCTTTCTCAAGAAAAGGGGACAGCGCCCTGATGTGGGGTTTCCTATGGTGCCTTGTCAGGACCAGCAGGAGCCTCCAAAACCAGCCTCGACCAGGAGGGACGGCCCCTCACTGGGCTCCTCTGTTCCTTCAGCTGCTGCCATCCTTCTCGGCTCGTCTGCGAGGCCACCGCCTCACCGGCAAGCTGCACTCGCTGCCAGGTTTCAGGGAAGCCTGACCTAGCGGGTTTGCACCCCCTTCCCGGATTCACGTGCATACAGATCGCTGACCGCCATCGAACACACCGTGCATTTTATTTACTTTGGTGACGTCTTCCCCGCTTCCTGTCCCCGCTAGACTGTAAGCTCCATGAGGGCAGGGTTTTGCCTCCTTGGTTCTTGGCTGTATTCCCTGCATCTGCACCCAGCAGGCGGCCAGTGTGTGTGCAGTGAGTATTCCCCGGCCGTGGGTCATTCACAGCCCGCCTTCGCAGTTGTGGTTATATCTCTGTCCCACTTGTCCTGTGTAATATTCGTCTTTCAACCAGGCACCTTTTAAAAACTTAAGAAATGAAATGTGAAAGGAAGCTTTTTATCACTGTCATAGATGGAAAGCCAATATTACTTGCCATAAATAGAAGACAACTGTTAAAATAAATGCCACAAAAATAAAACAGTGTGAGGAAATGTGAGCAAGAGCCTCTTGCCTGTGGAAGGCTGAGGCCTGCTCTCTCTCTCTGCTGGGAGGAGCGGTCAGCCAGCGCGCGAGAGGCACCAAACCGAGACTTTGTCCTTGGTAGAAGGTTTCAGAGGGAACTGCAGAGGGAGTAACTGTGTCACCATCCGAGGGAGACTCAACTCCATTCTCAGCTCCTAAAAGCCAGCCCTGCCCTAGTCCTCGTCCCACACTTTGGGGAACGTCCATCTGGAGAACTCCGTAGGGGTGGGTGTGGAGAAACTGCTCCCCCGACGGCCGCTCTAGTGCCTAATGTGTTTTTGTGCCAATTGAGAAAAGGCGCTCTCTCTGGGTGGAGGGGACACCTGTCCCCTGGAGCCTGCCTTCCTGCATCATCCAGCGAGCCTGGGGGTCATGTCTCAGTCTCAGCACTGATCCTGTTTGCATCACTGTGAGTTTTGTCTGAGCCGGTCTTCCTCACCTGACTAGGAGCTCCCGCTGTGGGGACTGTCCTGATTGTACACGTGTCTTCCATCACTCAGCAGAGTGTCCCAATATGACTGGTTTTCAGGAAACATTTGTGGAGTTGAATGGAGTTGGTGATTAATCAAACTCCAAATAGCCAACATTTGCTGCTGTCCAGACTAATAATACCAAAAAATCCATCCGCCCCTTCAGCCCGGGCTTTTTCCTGAAGTTTTCCCAGCACCAGGTGGGTGGCTGGATACTCTCATCTCCCACATCCTTTGGAAGAGTTCTGTCCTCCTGACTCCTGAGCTCACTGTGCCGATCTTTTCTCTGTCTGGTCCAGCCCGCAGGGGATTTTAGTTAGAATGCTTTATGTTGCAAGTGACAGGAAATGCAGGTCCACTTGTTTACATCACGGGGAGTTTATTGAGCTATATAGTTTTAGTCTGCAAGCAGTGTTAGCATCGAGTGAGGCTTGGTCCAGCAGCTCCAAAGCTGTCACCAGATCTTGCTTCTCGCCATCTCTGTGGTCTGACTTCCATGTTGTGAGTTTCACTTCAGGCTCCTCACAGAGCCCACCCTGACCCCCACCTTAAGCATCTCCAGGTTATTGCTTCCTGGTAGCAAAATGACTGCTCACCTTCCTATCTTATACTGCATCATTTAAGAGAACAATGAAGGGCTCGTTCAGACATCCACCTAAGACAAAGAAAGACCTTGCTTTCCCAGAAACATTGGGAATATTGTCATGCCCCATTGGGTCTGATTGGGTTACCTGACTATCTCTGAACCAATAGCCACAGTCAGGGGGGGAGGAAATGCTGAGCAGCCAATCGGGGTTTGCCCCTGGGTGGGTGTGGAATCAGCTCACCAGTCACAGGCTGTTCCTAAGGGGAGTTCTGGGGAGGACTGTTCCAGAGAAAGAAGGGAAGGATACTGGGGGAAGCCACAGATATCCTGAACATGGGAGAGGTAAGTCTGGCAAGCGGGCCACTGTGAGACTCATTGGACTTTTATGACAGCTTCTTTTCCTCCCAGGATGCTGTCGAGTGCTGGTATAAGCTGGGGCCAACCTGTGAGTGACGTGATGCTGGGTCTGGAAAGGACACGATTAACCACCTCCCGGCCCTCCTCCCTCAAAGATATAGACGGTTAGGACTGAAGGAGCCATCAGCTCAGGGGTCTTAACCAAGGATCCTTAGCATCCTTAGCAAGGATCCTTGGACAGATTTAAGGAATCTGTCAAATCCGTGGGCTCCTGTGTGTGCTTGTTTGGGCAAAGGACCCACAACTTAATGAGGTCTCACAGGGGTCTGCAGCCTACAGGGTTCCCTGAGAGGGGTAGCTATGTGCTTGAGGTTGAACAAGTGCTGGAAGCAAAATCCAGAAGAGAACCTGGTCACCCAACTCCCCCGCCCCTGTGTCACCACCCACGTTCTCATTGTGTGCAAGCCAGTCCACGTGCTCATCTCGTTTAATTGCATCCTCCCGTGTACCTGGAGTGAAGCTGCCATCCCCATCTGGCAGATGAGAGAATCCATGATTTGCTCGAGGTCGAAAGTGGCACAGCGGGTTTAAGCCCTTCTTCGCAGCACATGGAGCTGCTTCCTTTATTCTATTGCCATCATTCCTTACAGCCAGCTGACGGGGTCACAGAACTGCCAGTCTAAGGCCTCTGAAAGGGAGCCGGTTTTTGCTGGGCCTTAGAAGGACACAATCCTGGGGACTGCCAGGCACCCGGCTTGGCTTCCTATGAGCCCAGTGATTCTCAGCACTCGATGTCACCTCCCAGGGCTTCGGTCCTCAACCTGAAATGGGACTAACAACCCACAATCCTTCCTTTGCAAGGCTGTTTAGCGGGTTTCCACGGCTCCTTGTTGTGGCAATTCCAGGTGTGTGGCCCAGCCTAATGCAAGTGAGAGGCTGCTCTTGGTCTCGGTAGACCCATAGCGTCTTTTAGGGGTCATCTGGCTGCTCACCAGGACCCGGCTTCTTCCTGGCATAGGGGTGACTTCCCCTGGGCCCGCAGAGGAGGGGGGAATCACCCCAAGTGACAGCATGGCTCAGAGAGCCCGCTCACAGTCAGGTGCTTTGCATGTATGACCGTCCTTCATCCCCTTAGCTCCAGACAGGTGCCGCGGACATCCCCATCCTGCAGGCCGGGAAAGGGAGGCTCAGGGGTGAAGTCACCTGGTCCAGGTGACAGGGCATTGGTGGAGTCAAGATTTGAACCCAGGTCTGTCTGAGGCCAAAGCTGACGCATTCCCACCTCCTTGGCTCACTGTGAGCCAGAGGGCAAAGTCTTCTGCTGTTTAATTGAGGCACTTGGGACGGCGGCAAGGCTGGCCTGGCTGTAATTTAATTTAGACTTGTTCCTTGCAAGCTTGACAAGGAGGTGCCAGGGGCCGTGGCCTGGTTGGGGCCAGCCTGGCCAGCCTCCTTCTCCTCCCTCCCTCCCAGCCTGCTGCCTCCGAGTCTCATCCAGCACAGAGGTCACCGGCCCCACTGTCCACTGCGAGGCCCAGTTGCCCACGGGCTCAGGATGGGGGGTGACCCGGGAGGCTTCTGGCTCCAGTGCGCAGAGCCACCGCCACCACACACGGCTCCAAAGGCCCTGAAAGCCATAAAGCAGCCAAGGAAAAATGACAGCGGGCGAGGAAACGAGCCACGGAGGAAATTAACTCACACCCAGGGAGCCGCGCGGCTTTCTGCTGACAGAGAGGGCCGGCTACCTCATAAAACTAAACATTTAAACTCTTCTCTTTACAATAATTACAGGGCCTTGAATGCCTCTCCCCCCGTCGGGGTGGTGAAGGGCAGGAGCTGGGGCTCAGGAGAAGGAATGGAGAGAGTGTGGAGGCCAGAGCAGGGTCCCCTCTGCGTGGGGGCTGGCCAGAGAGCCAGGGAATGTTAGCGCTGGACGGGGACTTGGGGACCGACTATTCCAACCCCCTCATTTGACAGATGAGAGACCTGGAGGCCCAAAGAGGGTTTGGACTAAGTGAAGGTCACCCAGGCAGTTATAGTTAGGACGACTAAAAGCGGCTTCTCTCCCGTGGCAGTGAGAGTTGCTGCCCTAATTCCACAAACATTTCCCGAGGCCCCTCTGTGAGCCAGACCCTGTGCCGGAGCCCAGTGAAAAGAGCACGGCCTGTCCTTGGCCCCAATTAGAAAGTGAGCTCCTGAGGGCTGGGACCACATCTGTTCCGAGCAGCAGCCCTGAACCCCCGAGAGGGGCTCTGCCCTCACCCCTGGCCAGCGGGGCAACCCCTGGAGGCCCCGTAGCCCACTAGGAGCTTCGGGAGCCAAGGGCGTGCCTGCCAACAGGGTCGGGTGTCAGACCGCGAGCCTTAGATGGCAGCGCTTCTCCTCTCGGCTGCACCCAACTGCTCTCTGGGCCTGCAACCCCAGCTTCGGTCTCTGTCCTGCCTTCAAGGCTGCCCATCAGCTCTGCTGTGGAGGACCCCTGCCATCTGCGCCCCCACACCTGCTCCCCAGACTCTCTACACCCCTCACCGCCATTCCTCACTCGGACTCCTCTCCCAGAAACAGTTTTCCTCTCTGGCTTGGCAGGCTGCCTTCCGTACTTCAAACACTCCCCCTCCCTCGCGGCGTGAGGGACAGCTGCTGTTTTTTCTGCAGCCAGCAGTCCTCTTCTGTGGGACCCCCCACCCCCACCCCTTGCTCAGTTCTCGAGGTTTGGAAGAAGCTGGTCACTCAAGGAGGAGAGGGGTGGCGCATACCCCAGGCCTGGCCAATTAGCGTACCTCATCACAGAGAAGAGTTTGGAGATGGACAGGGAACCCAAATCCTATTTGTGGGATTGTGGGAGGGGTCCTCTCTTTCTGCTCGGACTGCTGAGCTGAGGGTGCAAGCCTGGTGCTGCAGAGCACTTGCAAATGAAGCCAACACACAGGAAAGTGACCTGGTGGGGACTCACAGCTTCCTGAGGATTTTTTGAGCACCTGGATGCCATGCCTGAAGTTACATGAGCCAAGAAATAACATTGTTTATAATAATAATAATTATTAGTATATTATTATACAAATTATATTCTATATAATTATGTTATTTATTATATAATTGCTAGAGGCCCGATGCACAAAAATTCGTGCAAGAGTAGGCCTTCCTTCTCCCGGCTGCCGGCACCGGCTTCCCTCTGGCAACCTGGACCTGGGCTTCCCTCCTCCGGCCGCCCACAGGCACCTGGGACCCGGGCTGGCTTCCCTTGGCCCTGGCTTCGTCAGGAATGACGTCCGGAAGACGTCTGGTCTAATTAGCATATTACTCTTTTATCATTATAGATTATGATTTACATATTGTGAATAGTAATTTCACTATTATTATTTTGCTTCAGCCAGTCTGAATTTAGTTTCTCTCACTTGCAGCCAAAAGATTCTGAATAATATGGCAGTTTAGGGAACCAGCTGAAAGGGTAATGGTCTCTCCCCCGTTCCTTCCACGGAGCAGCTAGGCCCTGCCTGAACCTGAGCTTTCAGCTCTGTCATTTTACAGCCTCTACAAGCAAAAGGCTGGGTCTTCGAGGTGTTTTCAGAGAGTCTGCTGTCTGTCACTTTGGACACAACTGCCTTGAGCAGAAGAGTCCTGCTGTTTCTGCCCTGCTTCTTAAAGTCCATATCGTGACTTTTCCCAGGCCCTGGCTTCCAGGAAGGTGAGAAAGAATTCAGCCAATTTAGCCAGGCCTGAAGCTTGATATTTTCTCTGGTGAATCATTGTACATGAGATCTGTTAATACAGACTTTCTTGTATTAGCAGGCACATTGGGCAATTGAAGAGGAAATTAGGAATGAACATAGCAGCTCCTTCGCTACCACCCAGCCCAGCATCCCCCCTTCTCCTCATTCTCTGTGCCCCAATACTTTCCCTCGGGAACCACCCCTCTCAGGAGGTGGGCACCTGGGACAGGCCCCTGGCTGAGGCTTGCCAACCCAGAGCTTGTAATCCCTGACACAGTGATGTTAAGGTGAACACATGACCCTGAACAAGCCAAAAGAATTTCATTCTGGGACATTTGTCACATGCATTAGAGATGAAGCCCTCTCTTTCCCCTGGCATACTTGGCCTGTAGAATATAAACCTGGAGGTACTGGGGAAAGATGCTGCCAAAAGATTAGAGCCAATGCAGAGGAAGCTGACCTATGTCGGGAGAGGGAGCAGAGTCCTGATGAAGTGTTTTTACACCTGGATCCAGCCATGCCTGAAGCTGCACTCATACCTTTTGACTTCTCAGTTCCCTTGTTTTCTTGAGCCTATCTGAGTTGAGGTATTGACTCTGATGAACAAAAAAGTACTGATTAATAGAGAAAAGTATTCCAAATAAGTAATTTTAAGAAAATAACAGTGACAACAGTTTACAAGAGGCCAAAGTCATATATATGCTGGTATTTCAGACAAGATAAATAGCAGGATTAATAGGTTGAGAGGAGACTGGCCCCTCTGTGCAAGCCAGACCCTGAGCCAGGGGAGCAGAACGTGCATACACTCTGACTGAAGTGATGGGATGGCTTCCGCCACCTCATTTCCCAGGTGGCTTTGTGCAGCTTTGTTGACTGGCTCAGGTTTTTCCTGCCTTTCCTGTCAGAAGGGAACGGATGAGGCACCATTAGTGAGCAGGAGCCTGAAGGCGGGCTGCCCACACACCTCCATGCCCAGAGGGGAAGAAGTAGGGAGCTCTCGCTGTAAGTCAGGTCCCCCATATGCCCTCCTTCTGGCTCTCCCAGTACAATTGTACAAGCTGTGCCCTGCACAGCGGCAGGGAGCGCCATCCGTGGACCACGTTGGGTAGGGGTGCCCTCCCCAGAGCATCAGCAAGGTGACCCTGCCTGTTCCCAGTCCACTGCTGAACCCCCGGTTGTCAAAGAGGTCTACCTGAAAGACACATTATCCAGGAAAGAATTGCTCTCAGGACCCAAGCTGTCAATAAATTGTTTCTGGAGTTCTATTTACCTCTATTTCCCCTTTTTGCACAAAGAAGAAGAAAAAAAAGACGCAGATGGCTTTGAAAAATTCTCCAAAGGAAGTTGCCAGGAATCCTTAACTTTCTAAATCCTCTCTCTCTCTCTCTCTCTCTCTCTCTCTCTCTCTCTCTCTCTCCTCTGCAAAACCCCTCACAGCAGCCTATTGAATTCAATCCAAACTTTTTGCCCTGATTCTAAGTTCCTTTGGGCCATGCTCCCTAGAACTTTACAATACCAGGCACCTCGTCTGCTGCTGCTCCCTGAGCACATCTGCTGGGCGCCTATTGAGTGGGTGCTGCTTCCCAGCTCTGCAGGCATGAGCATCAGCGCTGAGAGGAGGGGCAGAGTGGAGAGTGGGAGTGGGTGGGGAGGTGTGGGGTGGGAAAGGGTGCTCTACCGGCTTCTGGTTGCTGCTGTAATAAATTATCACCAACTTGGTGTCTTGGAACACACCTATTCTTCTCTTACAGTTCTGGACGGCAGAAGTCCAAAGCGAGTCTCCCTGGCTGACATCGAGGTGTTGCCTGGGCTGCATTCCTTTCGGAAGCTCTCAGGGGGATCTCTTTCCCTGCTTTTTCCAGCTTCCAGAGGCTGCCCGCACTCCTTGGCTTGTGGGCCCTTCCTCCAGCCTCAAGGGCAGCCTCCCATTGCCATCTCTCTGCTTCTGATGCTCCTGCCTTTCTCCCTATTTGAGGACCCTGTTGCCTCCCAGTTATCGTTTGCCTCCGGCGACGCTAATATTTTGGGGGTTTTGTCCCCCTGCTGTCTTAGTTTCCTAGGGCTGCCTCGTTGCAAAGTACCACAAACTGAGTGGCTTGACCACCACGTATTTGTTGTCTCACAGCTCTGGAGGCCAGAAGTCCAAATTCAAGATGTCAGCAGGGTTGTTCCTGCTGAGGGCTGTGAGGGAGAATCTGTTCCGTGCCTTTCTCCTCCGTTCTAGTGGCCCCAGGCCTTCTTGCAGATGGCACACTCCAGCTCTAAAGCCATTGTGGGGAGCTATGGGGGTGGGCACGCCCCAGAGGAGGCCATCTGTCCTGGTGGCCGGTCCAGGACAAGAGCTGAGGAGAGAGGGGCCTGCCCCTCTGCCTGTAGAATGGGGTTTGGGTGGCAATTCAGGGAACCAGGCCCTCCTCCTCCCGGCCTTGGCCCGCTGAGCCAAAGGCCTGTCAAGGGATATGAGAAACATGGACAAGTCGGACATTCAACACTCAGTATAGGAGCACCCAGGTCTGTTTCCCTTCCTCCTCTTCTCACAGAAGGACCATGGGATTGGGAGATGGGAGGTTGGGATTAGTTGATGATCAGAGGAGGGGGCCTTTCAGACCGCTGTCCAGGCTCAAAGAGCCACGTCCTTGCACCCCGCCTCAGAGTCCAGACAGAGGCCGCGTAGCGGACAGACACATAGCTCAAGCATCCCCATTTAACAGGAGGGAGCCAACCAGCCAGGCTGGCAAGAAAACGTCAGGGAATTGATGTTATTTTCCCATTGACTACGTTCTGCTAGAAAGGATTTCGGTTACAGGGTGTAATCAAATCACACTTAAGAATTCCACGAAAAGATTACTTTTATAATGAGAAAAATGCACTTTTAAAAAGGAATCTGCGACAGAGCCTCCTTGGATGGCAATTTGGTGACACCTATGAAAATAGGAAAAGCACATGCTCTAGGATGCAATTCCACTTGTAGGAATTGGTCTTGTGGGTCTTGTGCGCGCGGGGACACACACACACACACACACACACACACACACACACACACACCTGAGTGGGAAAAGACGCCAGTCGCAGCACTATTGGTGGTGGTAATAGATTGGGAACAATCTGTGTCACCAGTAAAGGAAGGGATAGGCCAAGCAATGGTACATCCATATGGTGGAATACCATGCAAGCTTAAAGAAGACCACAGTAGATCTCCGTGAGAAAGATTTTCAAGCACCACTTAAATGAGAAGAGCAAGAGGAAGTAACTGACATGAAAATGGGGGGGGGGGGGCGGATACAGAGATGGGCAGAAACTCTGCCTTCACTTCCTATGCCCACCATAGCAAATCTCCACACACTGGGTGCCTGAAAACAGCAGGACTTCATTCTCACTGTTCTGGCAGCTCCAAGTCTGAAATCCACGTGAATACATTCCTTGCCTCGCAGTTTCTGGTGGCTGCCAGCGTTCCTCAGCGTGTGGCTACATCCTTCCAGTATCTGCCTCCAGGGTCACATTGCCTCCTCCTCGTCCCTGTGTCTATTTTATAAGGATATTTCTATTAGATTTAAGCCCCAACCTAAATTATTCAGGATAATTTCCTCATCTCCAGATCCTTAATTAATTACATCTGCAAAGACCTTTTTTTCCAAATAAGATCACCTACACAGGTACCAGGGATTAGGGCACGGGCACATCTTTTTAGGGAACATCTCTTTTTTCTCATTATAAAAATAATATTTTCGTAGAATTCTTAAGTCTGATTCGATTCTACCCTTTAACCAAAATCTTTTCTAGCAGAACATAGTCAATAGTAAAATGAGATCAATTCTCACATCAGATTCCAGCTCCATGGGAGAGCAGAGGCCACTGGGAAGAGAAGCCAATAGACTAGCGGTCAAGGTCAGTGAAGACTTGCTTTTCATGATAACCCTTTCTGTATTGTTTGACTTCTTTCCCAAGAACACAACTTACTATTTTGACAAGCTTCAAGCAATAAGTAATCCAACACACCAATTGTCTGGGCACCTTCAAGAGGTTGTTTGCACACGTCATCTCACTGACTGCCCTTAGCCGAGGTCCTGGTCAGAGCGGCGGCTCCCCAGGGCAGGGTTTGGCTGTGTCTTTAGTCACTAAAGTTTAGTGGGTTCCACAGCTAGAGCCATAGCAGGTGTCAAGAAGGACCTGCTGATGCGGTTTGAAATCCATATTCAAATGAAAAGTGGTAACTTTCAGGTTCACTAAGAATGCAACTCACAATATTCATAATATTTCAGCGGACTCACAGCAAGTCACACACTTCAAGTCCCGATACTGAAAACTTAGTTCTCAGGGTTGCCCACGCAGAAGCAACAGCCCCTGGGTCCTTCGGGGGGCCAGCCCGGGATGTGGGGCGTCTGCTGGGGCTGGATTCCCATGCCTCTCCCTGGATTCTCTGTTTGCATATTAAACATGTAAGAATTGTCTCTATTTCCTCAAAAAGTCGTCTCTCCGTCTTTTCTCTCTTGATCTGTGTTTTGTTTGCCTGTTTTTGATAAAAGGAGCTTTGAAAAATGTATTCCTTTTCTTCTTAAATCTCCACAGAGAACATCAACTGGGAAAACATAATGATAAATGGCAACTGACACCTGGCCTGCGGGTGGGGAGATCCAGGGCTGGTTGGGACTGTGACAAAGAGGACAGGTCTCTGAGGGACGGTGTTACCCAGCCCAGCCCCGAGGCCAGGCCGCCAGAGCTTCCGGCTTTTCAGGAGAAGCTGAACATCAGATTTTAATGTAAACTCTCCCAATAATTTAAAGTAGGAAAGTGATGTAAATTTTCCGTAACTGCTGTGTAGGCCAAATAAAACAGTCAGACTTCGCCTGCAGCCCTCGCGCTGAACCTCTGTCCTGATGCATTAGCACTTTAAGTCCTGACCAGCCTCAAGCCACGTCTTCGCATCCACTTATACATTTGAGCAAGCCCTTGCACCATTTTTTTTTTTTTTGCATTTTCTCTGTTCTTAGACGAACAGCTTCACGTGGTAGGGACAAAATGGTCCGTGATAGCGTGCTGGGCGCAGGCTCAGCCGAGGGAGAGCCAAGCAGAACCAGGGCTCCCGGGAGGGGGCGGCTGCCCGCATGGGCAGGACGGGGCAGTGCCTGCTCTCTGGCTAATGGCCTGGTTGTTCTGGACATTGCCTGTGTAGACTGTTCTGTTCTCAACCTAATGATACCATTTTTAGTGACTCATTAGGATCCTCATTAAGAGTTGTTAGCACATCAAAACAGTGCTGGTGAGGGCTGGCGGAGGGCGGCTTCCTGGACCTTAGCAGTTATCTGGATTTCTTTGGCAGCAGGGACAAAATGTCAACAAATGGATTCCAAAACGCTGTCAGTTCAGAGGTGCGGTTTCCGCAGAAAGCACTTATTGAGCACCTACTATGTGTGTGTATTGGCACGCAGTGGCTTTCCTTGGGACAAGTCATCAACTTGCACTCTCGTCCCCAGCTCAACCACCCCAGCCACACCAGCCTTTCTACTCTGCACACGTGGTCTTGTCCCTGCCTCCGGGCCTTTTCAATTGCTGTGTCCCCTGCTTGGCATGCTCTACCTCACCCTTAGCTCCAAATATCCCCTTTCTGGAGATTTTCTGACTCCTTGTCTGCGGTTGCAAACCCTCGCCCATCACTCTCCAACCCACTGCTCTATTTGATTTTTCACGCAGGACTTTTTACCAGTTGAGATGATCCTATTTATTTGCTTGTGGTTTACTGTCTGTGTCCCCTCTCCCAAGAATGTCAGCTCCATGAGGGCAGGGACCTGTTGTGTTGGGTCCCCAGCTCCCACAAGATGCCTGGCACAAAGTAGGTATTCCATTACTATTTGCTTAACAAAAGGGAAATAATGAGGAAGACACAGCCCCCATCCCCTCAGTCCAGGGTCGCAATGACCTGGCACACTCTGTAGACTCTTCCTTGGTGCATTTCCGAGAAATACTTCTCATGGCTTTATTAAAGGAATCCGAGAGGTGGCAGAAGGAAAGATCATGCATGAATTTCTTCAGTTCACATTTCTTTCAGCAAGAGCTACCTGTGCAGAAGAGCTACCTGTGGCCCCCACTCCGGCCCTTCCGGTCAGTGCCTGGAGGGAGCTCAGGTGCCACGGCAGCAGGCAGAGCTCAGGCAGGGCATCCCAGGGCCAGGCTGTGCCAATAAATTATTTCTCTGAGTAATTAAGATGGAATTAAAAATTAATTCTTTCCTTCAGCTGATTGCATTTCAAGGGATAAACTAAGTGTTATGGCTTTTGTGAAATTTTTTTCTCCCTGAATTAAATTGGATCTTGTTTTCAGAGGTGGAGAAAGTAAGAACCCTGGGATTAATCCAGCAGCTAAAATCCCTGGGGAAGGAACCAGAGGATTCTGCCTGGGGAGTGGGTGAACATGAAGGTACCGGTGCTCTGCCCACACCGTGGACTGGGCTCCCCTGGGAGCAACCTGAGTCCGCCCTGGAGACCCAACAGTTCTGATCTGCTTCTGTCACTGTAATGTAGGGAGTCAAGCTGCCTTGTCTACTCCCCGTGGGGAAATGAGCTGGATCAGCCAGAGTCAGACCTGGGCTCCAGCTGGGCCCTGCAATTTACTGGTAGCAGCTTGTCTCCAGCAAGCTTCTTCCTCCCTGAGCCCCAGCTTCCTCATCTGTGAAATGGGTGTAAACCACCTACCTTCCGGGGGTGTTGGGAGCATCATATAAGTAGTTTAGGTATTCCATAACGTGTGGATCTCTCCATTCACAATCTCCTTATCCTCCAAGTTGCAGAAGAGGTTTCTTTCCTTCCTTTCTTTAGATTTTTCATTCATTCATTCACTCACCCAGCTAATGTATTTCCACAATTTAAAAATAAAAAAGTTGCCCTGGCCGGTGTGGCTCAGTTGGTTGGGTGTTGTCCCATGCACCAAAGGGTCACTGGTTCAATACCCAGTCAGGGAACATGCCCAGATTAGGGTGTGCGCTGGATGCAAGCAATCGATGTTTCTCTCACATCAAGTTTTTTTCTCTCTCTCTCTCTATTTTTTCCTCTCTCTCTAAAATCAATAAAAAATTTTAAAAATAATAAATAAATAAAAAAGCAGAAAATGATATACAGCGAGAATCTCCCTAACACCACTGTTTCCAGAACCCCGGCTCCTATCTGCAAAGGCAGCCAGTGTTATCTGTGTCTTGTTTATCTTTCTAGAGGTAGTTTATGCACCATGAAAAAATATGTTCATATCAGCCCTCTCCTTTTTGTTACAAGGGCAGTGTACTAGATGCATCCTTTCCCTTTGTTTTGTTTTATTTTGGTGGGTGTTTCCCCATTTAGCAATATGTTTTGGAGAATATTTCATATTGGTGCATTTCTGCATCTGGATAGGTCTCCATTGCATGAATGTTTCACAGTGTATTTAATCAGTTCCCTCTTGATGGATATTCATTTTGTTTCCAATTTCTTAGTGTTCCAAAAAGACAGGACTACTAACAAGATTACAGGATGCTTCTCTTCACCCCACACCTTACCACCACATAACTAACATTCTGTTGACCACAGTTTCTTTTATTCAGTACATCATATCCAGCTTTCAACAAAAAATCACAAGGCAAACTAAACGGTAAAGAACACAAGAGACAGAACAAGCATCCAACCAAACTCAGACATGGCAGAGATGTTGGAATTATCAGATTAAACGAATTGTGGCTAATATGCTAAGGGATGTAACAGAAAAAGTAGATAGCATTCAAGAACAGATGGGTAACCACAGTGTGGTGATTGTGGGGAGGGAAGATGATGGGTAGAGGTGGAAGAGGGCATAGAGGGGATAAAAGGCGATGGGGGAAAAGAACAGATGGGTAATATAACCAGAGATGGGGATTCTAAGAAAGAATAAAAATAAATGTTATCAATTGAAAATACTGTAACAGAAATGAAGAATGCTTTTGATGGGCTATCAGTAGAGTGGACCCAGCCGAGAAAAGAATCAATGAGCTTTGCCCTAACCGGTTTAGCTCAGTGGATAGAGCGTCGGCCTGCAGACTCAAGGGTCCCAGGTTCGATTCCGGTCAAGGGCATGTACCTTGGTTGTGGGCACATCCCCAGTAGGGGGTGTGTAGGAGGCAGCTGATCGATGTTTCTCTCTCATTGATGTTTCTAACTCTCTATCCCCCTCCCTTCCTCTCTGTAAAAAAAATCAATAAAATATGTATTTTTAAAAAAGAATCAATGAGCTTGAAGACATGTCAACAGAAACTTCCCAAATTAAAACGCAAACAAACAGTCCTGGCCAGTGTGCTCAGTGGTTAGACTGTCGGCACCAGGTTGGTGCACATGCAAGAGGCAACCAATGATGTGTCTCTCACATTGGTGTTTCTCTCTCTGTGTCTCTCTCCCACCGCCCCTCCCTCCCTCCCTCTCTTCCTCCCTCCTTCCCACCTTCTCTAAAAATCAATGGGAAAATATCATCAGGTGAGGATTAACAAATAAATGAATAAATGAAAAATGAAAGTTTTACTGGTATATAAAAATATTGACCTTGTATCAAGTGACCTTGCTAAATTCAATTATTAATTCCTGTGGCTCGTCTATAGATTCCTGTGGATTTTCTCCACAGAAAATCATGTTATCCATGAATGAAAATAGGTGTATTCCTTTCTTTTCAATTCCTCTATTTTTTATTTCATTAACTGGCCTCACTGAACTAACTGGTACCACCAGTACAATGTGGAAGGGAAGTGGAGATAGAGGATACTCTTGTCTCAGCTAATCTCAGGCATGCTTAACATTCATCGTTAAGTATGGTGCTTCCTGAATCTTTCTTGTATATTCGCTTTATCATATTAAGGAAGTTTCCGTCTTTTCCTGGTTTGCTAAGAGCTTTTTAAAATTTTAAGTGGATGTTAAATTTTATCAGTTGCTTTTTCTGCATTTATTAAGATGATTTGTCCTTTATTCTGTTAGTGTGTGAAATTACATTGATTTTTTTTCCTAGCCTTCCCTGAATAATCCTACTTGGTGGTCATGTATAATTCTGTATTTCTGGATTTGGTTGACTACTAACTGATTTAGTAGGATATGTCCAGGAAAGAAATTGGTGTGTTTATACGGGAGATTTTCCTTTCTTATGCTTTTCCTAACCAAGTTTTGGTATGAAGATTATGCTGGCTTCTATTCTCTGAAAGACTTTGTGTAGGATTGGTGCTGTTTCTCCCTTACATATTTGGAAGAATTATTCAATGAATACATACCGGCCAGGAGTTTTCTTTCTGGGAAGGATTTTAGTTGTGGGTGTTATTAACGGGTGTAGGCATTTCCAGATTTTTCTGTCTCTTCTTGTGTCCATTTTGGTAAGTTGTGTTTACATACCAATTTTCCATTTCATCTAAATTTTTTTAATCTATCAGCATAGAGTTGTTCACAATATCTTTGATCTTTTATTATCTGTAGGATCTGTAATGACATCCCCTTCCTATTTCTGATATTAGTTATTTGTGTCTTATCTTGCTCTTTTTTTAAAAAAAAATCAGGCTTCCTAAGGGTGTAACTTTTATTAGTCCTTTAAAAAATTGACTTACTGATCCTCTCTATCTAAATTTGTTTTCAATTTTCATTAATTATGCTTTTATTTCTTTTCTTTTAAATTTCTTTAAAAGATAAATATGGCCTGGCCAGCATGGCTCAGTGGTTGAGCGTTGACCTATGAACCAGGAGGTCATGCTTCAATTCCTGGTCTGGGCACAAATCCAGGTTGCGGGCTCGAGCCCCAGTAGTGGGTGTGCAGGAGGCAGATCAATGATTCTCTGTCATCACTGATGTTTCTGTCTCTCTCTCTTCTCCCTTCCTCTCTGAAATTAAAAATATATTTTAAAAAAAGATAAATAAGCTGTTCTTTTTCATCTTAAATTAATATTTTCAATCTTTTTTCCTTTTAAACTTTCCTCGTTCAAGGCTGTACATTTCCTCTAAGCATGGTTATACCCACACAGGTTTTGATATTTTATATCTTCTTTTTAAAACATATATATTTCTATTGATTTCAGAGAGGAAGGGAGAGGGAGAGAGAGAGATAGAAACATCAATGATGAGAGAGAATCATTGATCATCTACCCCCTGCATGCCCCACACTGGGACTCAAGCCTGCAACCCAGACATGTGCCCTGACCAGAAATTGAGCCACGATCTCCTGGTTCATAGGTTGACGCTCAACCACTGAGCCACGCCGGCCAGGTGATATATTGTTTTCATTATCATTATGCTGAGCATGTTTTTAAATGTTCATAATTATTTTAATTTTGAGCCAAGGATATTTAGATTACTTTATAATTTTCAAAATTTGGAAATTTTCTTGAACAAATACTTTTATTGGTTTTTTGTATATAAAATCCAATATAGTCAGGAATTTTATGAATTTTGTTGAGACTTGCTTTAAAGCATACCATATGGTTAATTTTGATAAATATTCCAGATGCATAATAAAAAGAAGGTGCATTCGGAAGTTGTGGGGCTCAGTGTATAATATATGTCAGTTAGGTCAAACTTGTTAAATTTGTTGATCAGATCTTTTATATTTTCACTGATATTTTGGTCTGCTTGTTTTCAGCATTAGTAAGAGTAGTATGTTAAAATCTTCCAATGATGATTGTGAATTCATCCATTTCCCCATTTGGTTCTATTTGTTTTTGCCTTGTGTAGTTCAAGACTATATAACTAGGTGCATATGAATATATAATTATTATACTTTAACCTGAATCATTAAGAAATGTACCTCATTATACTTAGTGAAATATTTTGCTTTAAAGCTTACCTTATCTGATCCTAATGTAACTACCTCAACATATTTTTGTTGGCAGCATTTTTTGGTATATTCTTTTGTTCTTCCCTTTTTTATATTTGAGGTTTATTTCTTGTAAATAACATGTTTTTAAAAATATATATATAATCTGACAATATTTGTTGGATTTTAATTGGAATAATTAAAACATTTCACTTTCATTGGAATATTTGGTTCATTTACATTTAATATAATTATTTATGCAATTGGGTCTAAATCTACCATCTTATGGTTTTGTTACTTATTCCTTCTTTTGTATTAATTAAATATTTATTTTGTTTCATTTTCTTTCCTTTCTCTATTAGCTTGTTAACTTTAGCAAACAGCTTAAAATCTCATCCTTGACTTAATGAAGTCTAATGTAAATTAATAATTTTGTCACTTCCCAAATATACAAGGACCTTAGGGCACTCAGTTTTAAGTGCTCTCCTCCCACCTTTATGCTCTTGTCATTTTTATTTTGATTATCTATTTTAAACCCTAAAAGACACTTTTGTTGTTTTATAGAGTCAATAATAATTCAATTTTCCTTAATATTACGTTTTCTGTTGCTCTTCTTTCCTTCCTGTATCCCAATGTTCCCAACTGGCGTCATTCTCCTCTTGCCTGAAAACACTCCTAGTGACCTGCTGGTAATGAGTGGAAGTTGAGGTTGGGGTTATTTTCTCCCAGCACTTTCCAAGATTTGAAATAAAATCTTCTTGATTTCAAAGTTTCTGTTGAGAAGTCAGTTATCAGTCTTATTTCTGTCCTTTGCAAGTAGTTGGCATTTTATCTCTGGCTGCTTATAAGATTTTGCTTTGTCTCTGGTTTTCAGTGGTTTTACACTGATAGACCTAAGTGTGGTTTTTCCTAGCTCTGTTTGAATCTATGACAAGAATCTTCTCTACGGTTTTCTGAAAATTCCAAGCCATTATATTTCAAATATTGTTTCTGCCTGCTCTTCTTCTCTCTATCTTCTTTGCTCTTCTTCCTAAATTCCAAATACTTATTACACTGGCCCTTTCCCCATGACTCACATGTCTCTTATGTTCTTTTCTGCACTTTTTATTCTTCAGTCTGCGATATCATTCTGGTCTATCTTACAGTTCTACAATCTTCCCTTTGGCTGTTTCTAAACCCAATTATTTAGTTATTGATTTTAGTTATTGCGTTCTAGAATTATTTTTTCCACTTTACACAGCTTTGTTGGATCATAGTCGATATATAAAGAACTGCACATATTTAATGTGTGCACTTTGATCAGGCCTGACCTATGTATATACCTGTGAAACCATCACCACAATGAATACAGGGGTGGACAAAAGTAGGTTAATAATAATAATAAATATAATAATAAATAAATAAATAATACAAGAATAAACTCTGTGTTTTGAGTACTCACAACTACACATCTACTTTTGCCTACCCCACACGTTTCTAGCCATCACTCCACAGTTTTCTCGTGCCCTTATCTGTACCCTCCCTATCCCCTTTCCTAGGCAATAACTGGTTTGTTTCTTATCATTATAGATTTATTTGCATTTTCTAGAATTTTATATACATGGAATCATACAATATGTATTTATTGTTGGTCTGGCTTGTTTTTAACTCAGCATGGTTATTTCTTATATTCATACATGTTATGTTAATATGCATCATTCCTCTTGTATCAATAGTTTACGTCTTTTTAGTGCTGAAAAGTATTCTATTGCCTGGATATGCTACAATGGGCTTATTCATTGCTGGCCTTGAGATTTTTACAGTTGTTAGCTATTACAAATAAAGTTAATATGAACATTCACGTACAAGTCTTTGTGTAGACACATGCTTTCATTTCTCTTGATAAATCCCTTGCAGTAAAATGGCTGGATTCTATGGTAGTTGGGTGTTTCCGTATTTAAGAAACTGGCAAATCACTGTCGAAAATAAGTGTACCAATTTATATGCCCACCAATTGTGTATGAAAGTTCCAGCTGCTCCACACCATCACAAACACTTGGTATGATCAGTATTTTTAACATTAGTCATTCTAGGGGATATGTGGTGAAATCTCGTTGTGGTTTTAATTTGCATTTCCCTAATGACTAATGTTGAGCATTTAGTGCTTATTTGACCACTATATATCTTTTTTTTTTTTTAATTCTCACCTGAGGATATTTTTCCATTGATTTTTAGAGAGAGTGGAAGAGAGGGAAAGACAGAGAGAAATGTCAATGTGAGAGAAACACATTGATTGGTTGCCTCTTGCACGTGCCCCGACCAGGGCCTGGACCAGGGAGGAGCCTGCAACAGAGGTATGTGGCCTTGACCGGAATCGAACCTGGGACCCTTCAGTCCGCAGGCGGACAATCTATCCACTCAGCCAAACCAGCTAGGGCTGACCACCATATATCTGCTATAGTGAAGTGTCCAAATAAATATTTTGCCCATTCTTAAAATTCAGTTGCTTCTCTTAATATTACTTGGTAATAGTTTTTAATATATTCTAGATACAAGTCTTTTTGTATTTATATATATGCTTTGCAAATTTTCTCCAGGTCTGTGGATAGCCTTTTAGTGTTCTTAACACTGTGTTTTCCTCCCACTCTGAATAGTTTTATTAAAATATAATTTACATATTGTGCAATTCAGCCCTTGTAAGTGTACAAGTCAATGATTTCTAGTAAATATCACCACAATCCAGTTTAGAACACTTGCATCACCCCCAAAGTTCCCTTATGCCTGTTTATAGTCACTCTTCACCCCAACATGGACCTCAGACAATCACTGATATGTTTATTGTATCTGCATTTTTGCCATTTCTAAAAATCTTATGTAAATAAAAACACGCAACATATATTCTTTTCCACCTGGCTTCTTTCACTTGGTAAAATGCTGTTGAAGTGAATGTATCACATTGCATTTATCAATAACTCGTTTCTTTTTTATTGCTGAATAGTATGCCCATGTATGGATTCACCATTTGATGGGCATTTGAGTTCTTTCCAATTGTTAGAAATATTATGAATAATGCTATTATGATTATTCACATGCAATTCTTCAAGTAGACTTTCTTTTAGGAGTAGAATTCTGGGTCATGTCGTAAGTGTATAGTGAACTTTTTAAGACAATGCCAGACAGAATAGTGTCTTTTGAAGAGTAAACACTTTTAATCTTGATGAAATCCAACTTCTAGATTTTTTTCTTTATAGTTCATGTTTTTGTACCATCTTTAGAAATCTTTACCAACCTCAAGACCACCAATATTTTTTTCTAGAAGTTTCATAGTTTTAGTCTTTCCATTTAAATCTATAAGGAATTTCAAGTTAATTTTTGTCTACAGTGTGAGGTTAAAGTGAAGTTTCCTTTTTTTTCATATGGTTATCCAAGTGTCCCAGCACAATTTGTTGAAAATGGTATCCTTTAGTCATTAATTCCCTTAGTATCTTTGTCAAAAATCAACTTATATGGTCTCCTGCTGGACTCAGTCTTCTGCACCATTGACTTCTATATCTATCTTTACATCAATACTACACAGTCTTTATGAGTCTTAAAGTAAGGTAGTGTAAGATTCCCTAAATTCCTTCTCAAAATGTTTTGCTGTTCTATGTCCTTTGTACTTCCATGTAAATTTTAGAATCAACTTTTCAAGTTCTACAAAAAATATTGCATTAAATTTATTGATCAATTTGGGGAGAATTGACATCTTAACCACACTGAGTCTTCTGATCCATGAACACAATATATTTCTCTGTTTATTTATAGCTCCTTTAATCTCTCAGCAATGTGCAGGTCTTGCACATCTTTTGTCAAATTTATCATCCTCTTTTATCATTTTTAGAACTTTCATTTGATTATTTTTGATATTTCAACAGTTCTCTGTTGAAATTCTCCACCTTGTCATCTAATTTGTTGATTATATTAATTAGTTATTTCAAAGTCCAATCTTGATACCTCATATATCTGGATGTCCATGGATATGTTGCTAATGTGTGTGTTTTCTCTTTACTTTTGTCCAATTCTTTCTGTATTTCTGTTTTTCATTGACTATCAGACATAAGAGGGGAACATGAAAGATAATTTGAGACTCTGGGTGTTGTTATTTTCCTCCAGGAGAGTTTTACTTCTGTCTAAGCCTGGAGCACCATCCATCTCAGGTTGCATTTATCCAATCAGGAAGTGAGATGATTTGAAAAACGGCCTACTGTCCCTGAGAGAGGGCCAGTTTAGTTCTGGGTAACTTACTCCCAGTGTATAGTCCTTCCGGGTCTGAAATGAAAGCCTAGGTTGTTTACTGGGTTCTTCAATTTTTAAAACTGTGGTGATTATATATATATATATATATATATATATATATATATATATGATAAAATGTTTCATCTTAACCATTTTAAAAGTGTACAGTTCAGTGGCATGAAGTCCATTAATGTTATATGCAACTATCCCCTCCACCCATCCACAGAACTTTTTCCATCTTGCAAAACTGAAAGTCTGTACCATTAAATGACTCCCCATTCCCCCCTCCCCTCAGCCCCTGGCAACCACCATTCTCCTTTCTATCTCTGTGAATTCACCCACTCTAGGTATCTCATATAAATGGAATCATACACTACTTGTCTTCTTGTGACTGCTTTATTTCACTTAGCATAATGTCCTCGAGGTGTATGCATGTTGTGTCATGTGTCAAAATTTCCTTCCTTTTTAAGGATGAATAATATTTTATTGTGTGTACGCACCACATTTTGTTTATTCATTCATCTGCTGGACACTTGGGTTGTTTCTACCTTTGGGCAATGAACATGGATATACAAATAGTATCCCTACTTCTTAAGAGACTCTGAACTCCAGCTGTTGTCTCCCCAGTCCTTGAAGTTGCCAAGCTCTTCTCAGCCTCTCAGTCCCGCTTTAGAATAGAATTCGCCTCCAGAGGTGGACACTGCCAGAAACCAGGCTCCCCTCTCAGAGCTTCCCTTCTCTCTGGGACTTGGAGCCTTGATAGCTCTCCAATATCTTCAAACAGGTGGTTTTTGTAAAATTTCATCCAGTTTTGCTAATTATTCCCGATAGAATGGTTGGTCTGATACAAGCTAATCCATCATAGCTAGAAGCAGATGTGTCCATATAATTTTAATTTGCATCTCTCTTGTTATGCATGAGGTTAAGCATCTTTTCTGATATTTAAATGTCGTTTGTATTTTCTTTGAAATCCTTTCCCATTTTTCTACTGGGTCTTTCTTCTTCTTGATTTGTAGACATCTGTTACATGTCTGGGGACTTGGGCTTTTGTCTTTGCCTTAGAAGAGCTTTCTGAGGCCAGTTCCAACTTACCATGGAATCAAGTCACTTTTACCTCTGGGGCTTGGTCTCTTCATCTGCGAAATGGGTGAGAGGGCTGGTCTTCACCATGTGGTCTTAATTTCCTTTTGATCTGTCATCCATGGCTCTATAAACCCCTTCTATGTACACGAGACCAAACAATGTGTGTATGTGTGTGTGTGGGGGGGGGAGGTTATTGAGACCAGCTTCCTGCCTCCACATCCCATTGTAAACGCGTACGGAGCGCTGCTCCCTGGCTTCAGAAGCATTGGTCCCTGCGACAGGAGGTGGAAGCAGGGAGCTCGGGGTCTGTGCCTTTAGGCCCCCGACGGCAGCCACGCAGCCACGGCCACCCTCCCCAAGCTTCCGTCACCCACGTGAGCTTTGCACTATTACTGCCTTACACGCGTCCAGTGAGTTGACTCACTTGTTCTTAATCTACATACCTTTAGCCTCACCCTAAAAATACTGTGTGTGAAGCCACAGGTGTGCTGCGCTAGGACATTTTTTTAGATATAAAGTCACACAAATAACAATTATAATTTTAAATGCTTATTGTGTGTGTTCCCCCTGGATCCTTTGTGAGCAGCCCCAGCCTAGGCTCTCTGGTCCTGCGGCCAAGCCTGCCAGGTGCAGGCAGAACACCCGAGCCTCCGCGCACTGGCTGGGAAGCTTGGCCCCGGCATTATTCAGCCGTTACTCATTATCGCGGGCCACTGCCAACGGGTCCCCACGCAGAAGCAGAACCCTCCCGCTTTGTGGCTGAGGGTTGATTTTGTACTGAAGTGTCTGCAGCCTTTGGTCAGAGGTGGCCTAAGCTGACCCCCCAGACAGAGGCAACTTGCTGCAGATACCACCTGAGGTCCCGAAAATGTTGTGTTTTTTTCAGAGGCTGTGCTCTTGCGATGCAGAGCCTCTCTCTTTCTTCTTCTGTGGTTGGTTATTGCTTTTAGCCCAGAGCCATCACCAGACTCAGAGAGCAAAGATACAGCAGGAGCCATAAAATAAATTATAAAGTCCAAAATGGAACGCACTTAAAGTGAGCTCCGAGTGAAAAATAGGTAACGCTTTAGAGCTGTTTCATAAAAGAAACCACCAGCCCAATATATCACTGGATCTTTTAAACTGTGCCAACTGGATAGATTTAATTCTGATTTTCTTTTTTTTTACGTGACCAGTGCAACTCATATGTTTGAGGAGGTGTGTCATCTCTGTGCCGGACAGTAATTAACTTACCCCTTCTTGTCTCTTTAGGATTACATTTCATTTCTTGTGCAAATATTAACGAAGACCCCTTATCTGTGGTTTTGCTTCTATGGTTCGTTACCCCCAGGCAATTATGATTTAAAAATATGAAATGGAAAATCTAGGAATAGCCCTGGCCGGTGTTTCTCAGTGGTTAGAGTGTCAGCCTGGGCACGGAGGGTCAAGGCATGTACCTGGGTTGTGAGTCCAATCCCTGCCCCTGGTCAGGGTGTGTGTGGGAGGCAACCAATTGAGGTGTCTTGTCACATCAATGTTTAGCTCTCTCTTCTCTCTTTCTCACCCTTCCACTCTCTCTAAAAAAATCAATGGGAAAACATACTCCTCAGGTGAGGATTAAAAAGAAATTAATTCATAAGTTTTAAATTGCATGCCATCTGAGTAGCATGATGAAATCTCACCCATCCTACTCTGTGCCACCCAGGACATGGCTCATCCCTCTGGCCAGTGTCTGTCCACTGTAGACTAGCTCCCTGCCCGCTAGTCACTTAGTACCCTTCTCAGTTAGCAGATCGAATGTCGTGGTACCACAGTACCTGTGTTGTGTTCCAGTCACCCTTACTTTACTTCACAATGGCTTCCAAGTGCAGAGTACTGATGCTGACCATTCGGAGATGCTCAGGAGAAGCTAGAAAGTGCTGCCTTTAAGTGAGAAGACATCTCAGTGTAGGAAAAGGTACAGTATATACCGGGTTTGGTACCACCCATGGTTCCAGGCAGCCCCTGGGGCCTTGGACCATAACTGGTGCAGAGAAGGCAGAAGCGCGGCCCTGGCTTCTGCCCGGCACCGGGATCCTGGTGGCGAGTCACACCATCTGCAGAGAGCTCAGGGTCTGAGGGAAAGCCATCCCGGGGAACTTCTGGCACAGCCTTCGAGACACCTGAGGGGCAGATTTGAAGACCTCTGGCTCGGGAGTTTCCAGGAAAGGTTTGCTGGGCCACAAGACTCAGTGCTCTGGCTGTCCTTTCAGAAACTTTCCCACCCTGGTCAGCACCCGGCCTCACACTGCCTGCTGTGGAACCACGCGAGTGACAGGCACAGCCTCACCACCGGGCCCGGGGCTGCTGAGGAACGTAAATGTGAATTCGCTGGGTTCCACGTGTGACTGCACCGTCCCTCCTTTTCTGGATGTGTAAGTCTGGTACAGACGCCAGAGTTGAGAATCAAGGGTTTTCCCGCAGGGAGCCCACCTAGCTCCCTAGATGCACAGGGCAGGCTTAGCCCGCGGCGGGGTGCTGCGTCCTCCGGTCGTGCCGGCTCTGTGGTGTCAAACTTGCTCCCACATGGCTGGGGCAGGACACGTCTTCCTCTTTATGCCTCTGTCCCCTCACTCCGTTCTGGAGGAGGGCTGGAGCTGAAGGGTTGGCCGTGATTCCTGGGGCTCAAACCAGCGTCACTCCTTTCCAGAGCCCCGATGGGGAGCCAGCTGACCGCTGACCACGCATGGTCACTGGTGATGACCAAGACCACTCAGGGCGCCTCAGCCTCCACGTTGTGACCTAGCGGTCCTCCGGGAGGAAACAAGGAAGGGGTGCTGGGGTGAAAGGGAGGCACGTGATGCCCTCCAGCGCAGGACCTCAGCCCCTCCCACCGCCCTTGCCCCCAGCCTCAGCCCAGCGTCTTATCTCCAGGAACACGAAACCCCTCGTCCATCAGCATCTTCCTCTCATGCTGGGCCAGTAGCTCTTGAGCCTTTGCAGCCTGGAAGTCAGGTTCCACAGCAAGTGACTCATGCTGGGCCGTGGAGGCTGGGAGAGGAAAGACACCCTCAGGGCAGGGGAAGAAATTCGGTGGCTGCAGAGGTAGGTGAGTGGGAGCTGAACACACTGGTGAAAACTGCAATGTGTGAGCTCAGTCACGGAGCTGCTGGCCACCAGTGAGCCAGGGAGGAGCTGGTCGCTCAGATGAGCAACGAGGGCTGCTGGGAAGTTCCAGAGAGGGGAAGCCCCTCGGAAGGCTTGACCTTGGCCATGAGGGCCATCGACCAGGTCTGGCTGGGAGCCGCAAGCAAGAGGCCAGGCCAGGAGCTTGTGAAAGTCTCTCCCTTCCAGGTCTGGGGCAGCCTCCCCTTAGACCAGGTCTGGAGTGGAGCCCTGGCTCGACAGAAACCCGAACATTGTGAGTGTGTCATGAGGGATCTGAGGCTAATGCAAGTAAAAGGGAATCACTGGACGGCTGTCAGGGCCTCCCGAAATCAGAAGGAGGCTGGGGGCCAGGCCGGGGGGTGAGCAGGAAGAGGCAGGAAGCCTAGAAGATGATTCAAAGCCTTGTCATGGTGGCCCTGGAGCCACCAAAGTGCCAGAGCCTTGGGGAGGTGGGATGGGCCCTCCTGTTGTCCCCACTGTCCCCTAAGACACCTGATCAAGAGTCAGGGTCCCGGGAAAGGGCAGCTGATGGGACCGCAGGCCCTAGACCTGCACCCTGGCTGCCTCGGGGGTGGGGGAAACAGGTACCTTTGCTTCTGCCCTGCCTGAGTCACCCAGATTCAGAGGGGAAACTTGGGTGATACCCATAAAGAAGATGGGTTCTGAGCGGCCAGAACATGACACATGGCCACCACAGTCAGCAGCACTGCTTTCCTGTTTCCTCCCTTCCCTTTGCTCTGCTTCCACTTTCCACTTAGCACATGTGTGTGGTAGCATGAAGCTGGGTTCTCAGCGAGGCCCCGCCTGCCTCATCAGCTGCACTGGAGAGGAGAGGAGAGGAGAGAATGAGGAGAGGAGAGGATGAGGAGAGGAGAGGAGAACTGTGGAGCGGGGCCCACCTTGTCTGGTGTCCTGGAGAGCCTCCTCCGTGGCAGTCATGGACGCCTGAGGTGTGGCTGGACAGCAGTTACTCACCCCTCTCTCCTGTTCCCTGCTGGGCTTTGGGGGTGGGCAGTGACCGGGACCCCAGCCAGTCAGGTCACTCCATTCCCAGGCACAGAGATTGGCCTGCAAAGGGGTGTCTGGTCCAATTTCAGCCAATGACATTCAGGATCAGCCAGATCTTCCTTCTGAAGTGACTCCAAGAGGAAGGGAGCATGAGGCGCAGTGGAAGGCAGATCCCAAAGAGAGGGAGGAGAGAGAATGAGAGAGAGAAACTGGGTCCCAAAGACCCCATTTGAGCCCTGGATCCAGCTGTGCCTGAAGACCACTCTCCAGCCTTCAACCATGAGAGCCGATGCATTTCCTCTTTTGCATGAGCCGGTTGGGTGGGTGTTCTGTCACTCACACGCACAAACGGCCTGGCAGTAAATACAGTGAGATGGAGAGACGCCCTGTGCTCCCAAAGGCTCAAGTGAGAGCAGGGTTGTGTGCGTGCATGCATGCGTGCAAAACATTTTTTATTTCTAAATTTCAGCCCTACTCAGCTAAATGAAGCTAGGGGAGGTTGTTAATTCTGCTTAAGCCAGAGTTTTAGAGCAAGAAGCCACATCTTAGGAAGCTCCCATGGCAGGAGGAACAGAACGGACGCAAGGGGAGTGTGAATACAGGAGGGGCAGCCCCCGCCAGCGCCTCCTGCCCCTGCTCAGCCCCCCGGGAGGCCCTCCTTCTGCAGCTTCCCTGTTTTCTTTTAATAAGGGACCTGATTCTTCCTCCGATATGTAATCTCATATTTTAAATGCAGCTTGACTCAGCTCTCGGAGTCAACAGATAATACTATAAATACCTAGTATTTGTGCAGCTCTGTCACTGAGGATCCTCTTCCTTCCTCCACCCTCCCCTTCGCCGCCTCCTCAGTGCCAGAGCAGAGCCACTGTGTGGGTGGCCCCCCCGTCCTCTGTGGCCGCCGTCCACTGTCCACTCATCCTGGTCTGTGGGAGCCACAGTGACAGCAGCCCAGACACTGCTCAGAGAATCCCCCTGAGCTGGGCCGTCTCCCCTGGTGTTCACACAGCCCTCTGCCCCCACCTTCCACCTTGCTCAACTCTCACACCCCACTACCAGCTTCTCCTCTGTCCTCAGCTACGCCCATCCTCCCAGAACACCCTTCATTCCCGCCTGTGCAGGCATCCAGCCCTGGGAGCTGCAGTTTCTCTCTGCCAGCCTCACTGTACAGAGCATTCGCCCTTCACACGCGCTCACTTCCACCAGGGCAGGAGGGTGTTGGAAGAATGGTTATCCTGAGCATCGCACTCCCTCTAGTCACCACGCCTCCCACACGCCCCGCCCTGTGCACACACATGCACACGTTCTTTCATTCACAAACACCCACACCCACAGGTGTCTCCTTGTGCACACACCTGCCCACACCCCCTGCCTCGGCGCACACACACACACACACACACACACACACACTCCCACTGCTTCCCTCCCTGCAGGTGTGTGCCCACACACCCCTAACATGGAACGGGAGGAAATTTCTGCAAGTTTTTATTCTCAGGGGGTTTGGGTGGGGGGATAAAATATAGGCTCCTTGCAGTCTGGAGGAACTCACTTTGGTTTATCCTGCAGCCATCATCCCAGAGAGGGGCAGGAAGTCGAGAGAGGAGAAGGAGGGGGTGGAGACGTGAGAGAGGGGTCCTGATCGTGGGTAAATCGTTGGCCCACCTTCCCATTCGCCCAGTACCTGGCATCAGGACCCGGAGACCCCGCTGACAGTTTGATTTGCTTCCCAGGTGCTTTACAAACAGGATTTCGATGCTGGGAAACCACTGATCCATGTTTCCTGCTTAGTTGTGGGGTGCACGTCCTGGTCAGATGCTGCACTAACGCACCCCATGCCGGGTAGACATTACTATGACCCCATTTTACATATGAGAATACCGAGGCTCTGACTTGCCCAAGGTCACACAGTGAATGTGGCAAAATTGCAGCTTGAACTGCAATTCAGTCCTAATCATAACCACCAAGCTGTAATGCCTGACGCTTTTGAAATTTCCATTAGATCTGAAAATCTCCACTTATTTTGCCAGAGCAGGTGGCTACAAAATAACGGAGCTGTTCTCTGCGAGAATAAAATTATCTCGTGTGTACGTGTTAATAATTTGTTGTTCTGAGCCTTTCTTTTAAAATTCACTAAATGTGAGCTTCCCGTGGCTAGAAATATATTTGAATCATCCTTCTTTCTCGGTGCTCTGCATAACATTACTTGGCACATGTGAAGTGCCCAGTCGATGTCCAAAGGAAATGAAGTAAAATAAAATCCAGGTAAAAGAAAGTAATAATAATAATAAATAAAATAGAACACAGGGTTTTGCTCTAAACGCTGTCCCAGATAAGCTCATAAATAAGGGGGAAGGGGAGATGGTCAATGACAAAAATCACACTGAATGAATAATTCCTCAGGGGTCAAATGGCCCAGCCACTCCTCACAGCTCTTTAATGACTTACCCAACTTTCAGGGTCTCTAATCTGGTTAGAAAGGCCACATGCAAAACCCACACTCCTGGTTGCACCGTCTGCAACCTGGTGAGCCATTTCCCAGATTCTGAACCACCACCGCCACCCCCATCCCCCGCCCAAGTGTATCTCTCACAGGCCGGGGTCCTGCACCAGCACACTTGTGCTCATTACACACTTCATGGATAAGGCATTCCTTGCACACTTGCCCCTATGACCCAAAGCGGAAGGGAATGCAGCCTGGACACGAACACAAGTTCTCTTATCTGTGAGCCGTGCCCTGCTCACCTGGCACGTTGACATGAGCACTGGGGATGATGTACACAAGACACTTAGCATGAGCCCGGGAGCCAGGAGGCACGGGGAAGAGCAGTGGTCCCAGTCCCTTTCTTGCACATTTCTGCGTAAACAGTGGCACGCCCCGGAGCCCCACACCTGTCGAGATGGTCTCGTCTTCTTAACCTGGTTCTGCTCAAGTCTCAGCTTTTTGTAATTTCCCAGAGATGGTTCCCACCAGGGAGAGACCCGTTTCTCGGTCCTTGAAGTGAATTCCTAAGCCCACTCCTTTCATCCCTGCCATGTTCCCTTTCCAATCTGCGCCTTACCTGACCCTGGCCCCCCTCCCAGCCCCCCGGGACCCGTGACAGAGCCAGACAATGGGAAATGGGATTCAGTCATACACATGGGGGGAAAGATTATGAAAATGAAAAGTAAATAAATATGGATGTTGAGGACCTAATTCTGATAAGCGGATTTTCAAAATTAGCCATTTGCAAGAGTAGATTAAATGTGTTTAGTGTGGTGGGTGGAAAGAAGTTGATTAAGATGCACAGCAAACCCCGTTTCAGCAAATTCTGGGGTGAAGGCGTCGCAGGCCCCCGTTGCAGCGAGTTGCTTGCCAGGATAAATGCCGACTGCCTTTTAAGAGCACTCATTTGCCATTGTTGTGCTGGTAAGCAGGCCTCCTGGAAAGGGGCCACTCGCTGCCTTCTGTACATGAGGCGGATGGGCAGGACAGGGAGGGGGCTGCTGGGGGTCGGCTGCAAATGGGGCAGCTCAGGGGGCGTAGGGGGACCACCCACTATCTTTGGGGATGCAGGAAAACACCAAGGACAAAAGAAAGATACTGGCTTTCCCATCACCTTCCCTAAGCACCCCCCTACACACACACACACACACACACACACACACACACACACACGAGTCCCCTGCAGTGAGAATTCTGATCCCAGAATACCTTGCAGCTCCTTCCATGGCAACAGTCGCCCTCCCTCCCCGCAAGCCTCTGCCTCCTTCCTTGCTGCTCCTTCTCCCTGCAGCCCACTCCTGTCCTCAGAGCCAGGCCTCCAGGGAGGCGCACCCTCGGGCAGGAGGCCAGTCTGTCCATCCTCACAGACACCCAGCTCCACCAGGGCCCAAACCCCAGAATGACCAGGCCCCGGGGCACCACATTCAAGGACCTGAAAAGAGCTCTAAAAAGCCCTGGCTGGGTTTCAGGTTTGAGGAAACAAAAGAGAGAAGGAATACTCTTAGCTGTCACACCCTGGCCGAGAGGCAGAGAGAAGCCAGTGATCTAAGCGAGCACATCCACATGGGCTCAAAGGGGATCCCAATGCCCAGACTCGGAAACAATCTTAGTTCCTTGGAGGACGTGGGGCTCCAAGTCACCATGCGACCTTATGTCACAGGCCCTGCAAGATCTGCCCACTGCTGACCTCTCTGACCCCATCGTCCCCCACCTTCCCTCTCGGTGCTCCTGCCACACCAGCCATCTTTCTGCTCCCCTTGCAGCTATGCCATTCCTGCCCCAGGCCTTTGCACTTGCTGTTCTCTCTGCCCGGGAAGCTCCACTATGTACAGCAGGCCAGTCACTTGGCACTCAGGTCCCCAGAGAGGCGGTCCCCCACCTTCCGGCTGTCACTCTCTACCAGCTCCTCTTTCTTGCCTTCACGACAGTATCACTCTTTTCAGTCATTTTGTTTCATTGATGTGTGTGTGAGTGGACTGCCTGTCCTCGCCCTGTGCAAGCAGGGGCCTTGCCCATCAGAGAGAGCTGCGTTCCAGCCCTGAGAAGGGACTTGCCCAAGATCACGCGGGCGGGAAGCGGTGAATGCTGTGTCTGGCTCAGAGCCGCTCCCACCCCTGACAGAGCCCCCACCACCTGGTACCCGATGGGGATGGGCCGGGTCAGGGACAGGCTCGCATCTGCAACAGGTCCTGTGGGAACTGCTCTCAGGAAGCTCGAAGACGGGATGCCTCCCTCCCCCGTGCAAGCAGGGCTCAGAGAAGCTGAACAGAGCAGGTGGGTTCTGCTTCTCTCCCATTTCACAGACGAGGCAGGCGAGGCAGGTGAGGCAGGGAGATACAGTGCCCAGCCAAACTCCCCAGCTTCTAATGGCAAAGATGGGGCTCAGACCCAGGCAGTCTGGGCAGGGGAGGAGGAAGTGAAGGGGCTATTCTGTTCTCAGGATTGTGACATGCTAGTCTACAGTAGAGGGTCTCAAACACTTCGAAGCAAGAGAATCTCTGAAATGTCCTTTGAAAGGTCGGTTTCACGGCCCTTCTCGCTCTGCAGGATCGCTTAAGTGACAGGGAGCTACAGGGAGCCCCACAGTTTGATGGGGGGTGTCCTGGCCAGAGACCAGAAGGGCCACCACTGCCACTGCCACGGTCCCTCCAAAGCCACCATCCTCCTCCACCTCCACTTCCACCCCACTTCCCACCCTGCTGCCATGGCGAGCTTGCACTGTGTGTGGACGAACCTGAAAGTCCTTGTGCAGCTCCCTGCGAGGTGATGGGGTGGAGGGAGTGGAGGAAGGGAAGGCATCTGGTCAAACTCTCCCGTCACCCCACACCTAGCTGGAAACCCCCAAAAAGGATGCTGCGCTCTGTGTGGTGCTGCATAAGCTGGCTGTTCGTGAAGAAGGGCCTGGGACAGAGAGGGCAGGTGTGGCTGCGACCGCCCTGCTCTGTCCGGATGTGCAGATGCTCCTCTGTTGGTTGCCGTGGCTCCTCTCCCCGCCTGTAGCCACACTTCTCACAAGACTGGAGCTGGGTGGACGCAAGAGCGGGTTTGGACATCGGAAGTTCAGCAAGCATCACCGAGCACAGCCTCAGGCCAGGCTGCAGGCCGAGTGGTGGACAAGGGTCGTCATCTCTGCCTGAAGCTCTGGAGCACCAGGTGCTGAAGTTGCCCCCAACCCATGGATAGGGAAACTGAGGCCAGAGAGGCCACCTTCCTCCAGGCCTCCTCCCAGGCCTGCGGCAATGAGGACAGGGAGCGTCTGTGGAATATGTGTCCGCGTACAGCTGGACAGGCGCCGAGGCTCACCCGGCCACATGCTGTGAGCCGGTGGCTGAGATACTGAGCAGTTTCTGCCTCCAGCTCCCGGGGGCCCCAGCTCCTCTGTCCTGGCCGCTCTGACTTCGGGGGCCTCCGGGGCCCTCTGGACCTGCCCCAATTCATGGCTGGACACAGCTCTGATGGATCAGCGTCTGGCCCGTCCAGATGCCAATTATTCTGACTGTCACCGGAGTTTCAGGAGAGGATTTGGCACAGATCTGACCTGAAGTCCTCCCTAAGCTACGAAAATCTCTGTCCCCCCGAGGCTACTCGGCAGAAAGACCCGGATGGGAGCCTCAGCCCGTCATACATCTGGACCTGCGTCTGCCTGGAAACAATCCTCTTTCTACGCCTCAGCTTCCTTCTCGACCAGAACCAACCGCAAAGGCTAACGCTTCCTGTCTCCCTCACAGACGCTCCTCCAGGTAACTTCGCTGGCAACCTGCAGGCTTTGCCGTGAGCGCTCAGAGCCTCCCAGGCCACGGAATTCTCCGGCTCCTTTAGAGGCGGCTCAGCCCCCAGCCCCACCCAAACCCTGTTTTCCCTGACAACCAATACTGCAGAATTAGCCTTCAGTTCTGAACAAGAGCAAAAATCATTAGAATTTTCCATCCCAGACTTGCTTTCATTTGTATTTGCCAAACCCCAGCCTGGGGTCTCTGTTGTTCGTCATTTGTATTTTTCGTTTGTCACTGACGAGCTGCTTTCAAAATCCAGTTGCCCGTGTTCCAGGGAAGTGCGGCCTCCCACACGGTGCTCAAACTGGCCGGCTCTGGCTCCCATGTAGGGGAGAGGGAGCTGAGATTCCAGATGGCTTAGGGAGCCGCCGCGGGATGGATGAGACAGAGGGAGAGATGTGAGGGAGGGGGAGTGTGGAGCGCTGAGGTAAACAAATTCGAGTCCAATTACCGTAGCAACCTTGCCCCCCCCCCCCCGCCCCCATCACCAGGAAGGGAGATGGCTGGAAAAAATACGAAAATAATATGGAACTAACCACAGGATGGTGGAAGTTGCTGCCATCTCTCCCCCAACTCCATGGGGTGGGGAGGCCATAGAAAATTCCAGAATCAAACAGGATAGGGAGGTTGGCAGAAGGGTCTGCAAAGCTAACAAGTACAATCTAGTTAAGAGGGAGGGGTCTGTGGTTAGGAAAGAGAGAGAGACTGAGAGCAGGCCCCTGGAGCAAAGATGCTGTCCACGCCTCGCCTGCCACCCGCGGCCCCTCCTGCAGGGCCTGCTGGGTAAGGAGGGCCCAGGTCTGTTCCAGACACAGGAGCTCCCTTCCTGCGAGAACATCTTTTTGTCCTTGAGCAGGTGGTGATAGATAGAGAAACCAGCTCGGAGCAGGGAGGTAAGTAGCCCAGGGTCACCGGGAGAATTAATATCATAATTGAGAATAACAGCTAGGCCTCCTATTTACTAGATAAAATAGCGCCAGGGGATGTGCTGAGAGACGGGAAAATAGAATTTGAAATCATTTTTTATTTCTCTGCAAATGTAGTTGCTGTTGCATTTTCCCCTCCTCTCCCTGGGAGAGGAGCCACTGTCTTTTCCTGTCTGTGCACTGATGCTGAGACCCTGTGTTCCCCTGGGTTTCACGTCCCCCCACCCCGCTGGGCAGTTTCTCCCGGCAGGATCCTGGGATGGGCCGGGAATCACCAGGGGTGGGGCCAGCATGGCCACCAAGTTCACTCCAAGGCTACCTGCAAGGTCAGAAGTGCACCTGGGCACTGGGACCCACTGCCCGCTCCCCCTGCACCAGAAGCTCAGGATGGCGGAGGGGGTGGCGGCTCACATCCCAGCGCTGCTCACACCAGGGTCCCTAGAAACTCAGTTTCCCCTCTCTGTGAAATGCGGCTACTCTCAAAAGGCTGTTATGAGCATCTAGTCCGGTGATGGCGAACCTATGACACGCGTGTCAGAGGTGACACGCGAACTCATTTTTTTGGTTGATTTTTCTTTGTTAAATGGCATTTAAATATATAAAATAAATATCAAAAATATAAGTCTTTGTTTTACTATGGTTGCAAATATCAAAAAATTTCTATATGTGACACGGCACCAGAGTTAAGTTAGGGTTTTTCAAAATGCTGACACGCCGAGTTCAAAAGGTTCGCCATCACTGCTCTAGTGCCACCAATGTGCCAAGAGTCTGGAACGCGGCAGCCCTGATCAGGTGACCGGGCTGCCGGAGCCGTGGTTACACACACAACAGTTGAAGAAAGGGGCGTTTAGGGCAACTTATGTGAGAACTTTCAAGAGCTAAGAAATTAATTGGAAAGTGTTAACTGTAGAAATAAAGTAAAAAAAGAAAATTACCTCTACCAAATGGGTACAAAGCAATTAGTAAGAAAGGAAAAAAAAATCGGTCTAGAGGAGGAGGAAGACGTGCAAATAGCTGTGGCATTGAGACCCGGGAAAGCACAGCCCCACAGTCAGTGCTCCAGAGCTGCAGGGAACGAAAGGAGAGGCGGGAACCGAGGCTGCAAACCAGCGCAGACCAGGGCCACGCAGGGAACACCAGGCTCCCACGCAGCAGGACAGGTGGGAGGTAGTGACAGTCAGACCTGGGTTCTAGTTTCTGTTCTGCACTTACTGGCTGTGTGCTCTTGAGCATGTCATTGAAGGAGATTGGAAGCAGTGAGCTCTAAGATCCTTCCCAGGTCCCACATCCAGCAGTCTAGGCGCTCTGGAATAGGAGGGTGGAGGGAAGGGAAAGGCTACACGAGGGGGGTTGGAAGGAACTTGGAATAAAATAGAAGGAGGCTGGAATCCCTCTCTGGGTATGGGGCCTTGGGCAAGTTCCTCAGTCTCAGTCTTCTCATCTGTCAAATGGGAAGAAGAGTCTCTGCAGAGGCCGTTGAGAAAGGTAAGTTGGATGAAGCATGTGAACACAGGCTGGGCCATGGTTACGAGCTAACGTCTGCTTGGTTCCTAGCCAGGTCGGCCTTATTCTGGGCCCCCTGCCCTCTGTAAGGCTTGGATAGAACTGGCACCCTCCCTTCCTCTCGGGCCCCTTGTAGCCGGCTAAGGCAATCAATCTATCTCATCCTCCGGGCCACAGGGATTGGTTTGGGGAGTGGGCATGTGACCTAAGCCAGACCAATCAGGGAGAATCTCAGGACTTTCGCAGGAAATGCCTGGCCCCTAATAAGCTCTTTTCCCAGGTTAAACAGGGAGCATGTGGTTTTCAGAGCTGCTGAATGTTCTCACCAGGGATCCTGGATCCAGCCAGATCTGAAGACAGACTGCCACATGAGCCAGCATAGGCCCTTGTTTGCTGAAGCAGCTCGGGTCCTGCCTTATTCTCAGCCACGACTTAATGAAGCCTCTTCCATCGCAACAAATCACCAGCTCATTTGAAATCGCGTCCACTCTCAAAAGTGCCCCTGCCGGGCTCCAGGGTGGGAACTGTCGCCTCCAGCATCCCCACAACAGCCAGCTCTGGGCCATTGCCGCCTGGCCCAGCTGCTCCTCCGATTCAGGAGCGCCACACGCTCACCTTGCTATTAAGCATTGCCAGGAGCCGGCCTCCTCTCCGCCCTGGGCCCCTGTGCAGCCAGGCTCAGAGTTGCATTAAATAAAGACTACAGCCCTGAAACTGTTCAAATGGATCTACATCAACGAGGACAGCAAGGGGATGCCTTTAAATAGATTATCTCCAAGCGCCAGCCAGGGCAGGCGAAGTTTGCCTTCAGCATTATTCTCTCCCTCGCTCACGTGTACCCCTCCCCCCGACTACTTTTAGCTCACCTTACCCCAAACCCTGTCATAAATTAATTCAGACAGTAATGACTTAGATTTAAGAGAGGAACAGAACATAAGAGTGGTCAACATTTAAGCTAAAGGACAGGCTTGGTGATGATGGAATTTTAGGCATTTTAAAGCCACAATAAAACCACAAAATATATGACCAGGGACAAGGGAACTTCTCCACCCCCACTCAAGCCACACCACCCAGGCCCCAGTATCCCCATAATTTCACTGCCCACAAACCCTGCACCCTTCCCTTCCTCCTGGGAGGCTGTACCTCAAAGTCCATTCTGTGCGGAGTCCAGTTCACCCTCCTCAGGGAGGTCAGAGAGGGAGGAGGGATGCCCCCTGCTTTCCCCAGGGCCAGGTTTCCTGCTTGCCCAGGGGTGAGATCATCAATGGGGACCTCCAAGGGCTGGCACCAAGGAAGTCAGGGCTTCTCTGGGGCGAAGTTGCTACAGACCCCGCTGCCTGGCCAGGCACCCCCACCCCACCCCAGGAGCCAGGCTCCCCACCTGGGGTTTGTTTACCATCCTTGCCAAGTGCCAGGCACTCCCTAAGGGCCTCAGGTGCATGATCTCTCTTAATCCTCACAACTAGACTATGAAGTAGAAACTCTTTTCTCTCCACTTACAGATGGGGAAAGTGGGGTGCAGAGAGGTCAAGTTGCCTGGCCAAGGTCCCCCAGTCAGAAGCCACAGCGCTGGGATTCAAGCCCCGGGAAGCTGGTTGCAGAGCCCAGAGCCTCACTCCTGCACTGCCGGCTCTCCCTGGAAAGCCGATATAAAAACGGCTTCTGCATCTATGCTATTGATTAGTGCCTGCCATATGCCAGGCACTGAGCTAGGCAGATCACGGCTGTCCATTTTCTCTCCATAACCACCCTGCAAGCTAAGCCCCGTTTCACAGGCAGGGACACTGAGGGTGAGAGAACAGACGTGAGGGACCTCCAGTCACTCAACTTGTGAATGGCCATGCCGGGATTTGAACTCAGGTCCTTCTGATCCCAACATCCATGCTCTCTGCCCTTTAGGATCCAAGTGCTGTTGGCTGTGGCAGCCTACAAAGAACTTTGCAAAAGAAGCTGCCAAGGTAAACAGCACCCAGAGGTTCCTTCCCCCCGTCCCCCCGCCCTCCGTGGTGACATCGGCATAACTCTGGTGCAAGGCCACGACCAGGAAGCGGGCACTGGTACCCTGTGTGCGTATCGTTCTGCCGTTTTATCACCTGTGGGGATTCTCGAAGTCACCACAGCAATCAAGATACACACGTGTCCCCTCAACACAAAGATGTCCCTCGTGCTGCTCCTTTGCCGCCACCTCCATCCTCCTCAGCGTCCCCTGGCAACCACTAACCTGTTTGCCATCTCTCTAGCTGCATGTCGAGAATGGGATGTAAATGGAATCTTATGATACGTGAGCTCTTGAGAATGGCTTTCTCCACTCACAAAGTGTTTATTTTAGAATAAATAGCTATTGAGTATCTACCACATATCAGGCAGCTGGGAGCCCCTTTCAGGAATCTATCACATAAGACTCTCTGGTTGCACGTGGCAGAACCCACCTCAAACTGTATTGTCGAAGGGAATGTATTGGCATTGGTCATGGGAAAGTCCAGAGGTGGGGCTGGCTCAGGCCCAGCTGAATCTAGGGGCTTGTTAGGCCTGCTCTCATTCTCATGTTTTGGCTCTGCTCGCCTCTGGTTTCCCTCACTGGCTGGCTCTCTCCACTTGGCAGCTGCCAGTAGCTCTGGCCTTGAATCCTGCTTGCTCACAGACCCAGGAGAAAGGAGCACCCCTTTCTTTAGAAAAGTTTCGGCAAAGGTTCTGCCCCTGATGGGCCCGGTTTGATGCCCACCTGACCCCAGCCCAATCACTGATGGGGATACTGGGGGGCGGGGAGAAGGGTGTTGCAATGCTCTGATTGACTAATTCTTGGTCATGTACCCTGGAGTTCAGCTTGATGTCAGCCCTGCTAAATCACAGGAATTGGCGGGGGGCGGGGATAGGGAAAATTTAAGATGCCATTGTTAGCAAGAGGGAGACTTGGTGCTAGGCCCATGGGATGCATGATGGCATTATACTACCTCAGCTCAACTTGTTTGTTTTTCTTTTCTTTTTTTTAAAATATATTTTATTAATTTTTACAGAAAGGAAGGGAGAGGGATCGAGAGTTAGAAACATCAATGAGAGAGAAACATCGATCAGCTGCCTCCTGCACACCCCCTACTGGGGATGTGCCCGCAACCAAGGTACATGCCCTTGACCGGAATCGAACCTGGGACCCTTCAGTCCGCAGGCCGATGCTCCATCCACTGAGCCAAACCAGTCAGGGCAACTTGTTTGTTTTTCAAAAAATATGAAGCAAGTCAGGCTTGGAAAGACTAAATGATCGAACCAAATTCAGAGCTTTAGTCCTGGGAACTGCCCTGCCAGGATTTGAATTCTGAGTGGAGATGCCCACGCTCCCTCACTTCCATGCTCCGATGCAAAATGGAAAGGCTCTGCATGAGCAAAGCCTGGCCCCGGCTGTGGCCTTGGGCAGGGCCACCCTCTTTGAGACTCAGCAAATGAACCATGTGACCCTCTGGGCTGCAGGGACCCTCAAAGGAAGGCTGGCCCTGAAGTGGGTACCCCGCCCCCCCCCCCCGCCCTCCACTCTCGGCGCGCAGGCTGGCACGGGAGCTGCACACAGTCCCATCTCCACGTGTGTGCAGGCCCTGGCACCCACTGCACGCGTGGGCTGCCACATAGCACCAGGAGAGCCAGGAAGAGACAGCCGCCATCCCATAGCGAGGATGGGCAGATGGAACAAGTGACTCAGCACGGAGACCAGCTGTGACCAGATGAGAAGAAT
>NW_005871049.1:1700666-1704528 GCF_000147115.1 Myotis lucifugus | reverse complement strand
CCAGGAGGGCCTCCCTGACCTACCCAACCTGAAGGCTGCCCCCAACCTCTCTCACTCCAGGACCGCCAATTAGATTTGTCATAACTTCATTGCCATCTAACTTATCCCACCCCGCTTACTTCCTGGGTTGTCCGCTGCTAAAACAGGAGGTCCTCCAGGATACCACAATCCTAGAACAGCGCCTGGCATATAAATATAGATCCCTGAGAAAATTTGTGTGGAGCCCAGAGAGGAGACCTGCCTGATCCTCCTCTCCCTGTCCCTGCTTACTTTTTCTCCTTAGCACGTCCTGTTTTCTCTCTTTCCACATATCTGTCTCCTTCATTCTCCATCTCCCAACAAGAACAGAGGCATCATGAGAGAAGCAACTTTGGTCTGAATCCCCAGTGCTTTGTTGGTTCAATGACTGGTGCTGGAGTAGATATGGTCCCCGAGGAAGCTGAGACTGGGAGGAAGGGACCTGCCATGACCTCAGAGAGAGTCGGGGCCAGAGCAGGGCCAGAGCCAGACTTCCTGCTCCAAGTCCACAAGCCCCCATCTGAGGCACTTTCCCCGATCCTGTTCCCCTGGCTGCCGGGGAAAGCACGCAGGCCCTGAGCTCATTGCAATGGCCAGTGTGGTAGCTGAGTAGTGGCCCTCAAAGACATCCCCATCCTAATCCCTGGAACCAGTGAAAATGTGACCTTCCATAGCAAAAGAGACTTTGCAGCTGTGATTAAGTTATGGGTGTTGACATGGGAGGTGACCCTATGCAATCACAGTGTGCTCAAAAGAGGGCAGCAGAGGGGGGTTGGATACAGATGTAGGAGATGGAGCAGCTGCCGCAGAGGTCGGCCCGATGTGAGGAAGGGGTGCAAGCCACCGTGGGCAGGTGCCCCCAGGAACCAGAAGAGGCAGGGAAACAGATTCCTTCCTAAGACTCCAGAAGGAGCCAGCCCTGCCCACACCTTGACATTAGCCCAGTGGGACTGACTTTGGACTTCTGGCCTCCAGAACTGTGAGAGAATAAATTTGTGTTTTGTTTTTTTTTAAAGTTATCAAGGTATAGTTTCAGTGTCACCAGATGAAAAACATCTGGAGACCTGTTTCACAGCCATGTTAATATATTTTTTTGCCACCGAACTATACACTTTAAAATGGTTAAGATGGTAAATCTTAGCTTCTGTGTTGTTTTCTCTGCCACAATGGAAATGACGAGGAGGAAACGTCACCGAGCTTGCGATCATTTGTTACAGCAGCCACAGGCCACAGATACAGCCAGCGTGCAGCTGGCCAGGCCCAGCGTGCTGAGCTCATGACGGCTCAGGAAGGCCAATCCCGGCTCCTTCCCTGGTGCGCCTCCTGCAGTGGCAGGGAGGGGCCGTGCCAGGGGGAGCCAGCGCTGTGCCATTGATTGCCATGACAGAAAGAGAATGAGAACCACAAGAGCTGGCATTAGCGCACCCTTCCTGAGAGCCAAGCGCTGTACCACACACCTCACTTCCTCCCATCAACATCCCTGGGAGGCAGCTTCTACAATGAACCCTAACTTCCCCACAGAGAAGCAGAGCTCAGAGAGGTGGGTGACTTGGCCAAGGTGGCACACCAAGTAGCAGAGCTGTGCTCTTAATCACCGTTTCCTGCCTCGCTCAAGGCTGATTCAGTCAGTGTCACGCACCTGCTGTCACGGGCATTTAAATGCCTTAATGCTGCAGCTTTTAAAAGAGCCATAGTATTGCCTTCTTTCTCTGTGTTTGTAACCTGGCATTCTCTTTCCATTAATCATAGACCAGAGAGTCTCATTCTGTCCTGTTACGCCCACGAGTATATGAGATTGCCTAGAAAAGTGCAAAAAAAAAAAAGCGCTCATGTTCTATGTACAGGTCTCTACGGCCCTACAGCAGAGCCAGAGATGGGGGTTGCAAACCAGTGCCAGCAGGCCACGCCTGGTCTGCAGAGGGGTTTGGCGTGCCCTGCACTATATTGGGTATTATTTTTAATTGGTGCCCAACACATAACATCAGGAGACTTCTCTTCCCATTCGGAAGTCAGGGCAGTGTTTTGCCTTACTTCTGTGTAGGTTAGGACGGGCTGAGCTCTGCCGCAGTAACTAACGCCTCCGTTCCCAGGGGCTTCCCACACAGATGTCGACTTCTTTCTCACACCACATGTCCAATGCGAGCAGCTGGGGGCTCTGCTCCACACAGTCACTCAGGGACCCAGGCTGATGGAGGCACCGCCACCCTTTAGCGGCATGTGAGACACATGGCCTTGTCAGCTGCTGCTTCTGGGGAAGAGGAGGCCGGAGAAGAGCACGTGGATGTTGCAGAGCCTCAGCCTGTGACACACATCTGGCTTCTGGTCACTTGTCATTGACGGGATGTAGTGATGTGGCCCATCACATTCCCAGGAGGTTGGGAGGTACAGTCTTCTGCGAACACTCGTTTCCTGAGTCTATTGGTGAACACTGTTCTACCACACCAAGACTGTGAGGGGTGCAGAGGTTGGGAAGGAGGGCCGCCCTTTTTCTACAGTTGGTTCAGGAAGGTGACACTTGATAAGGCAACATTTGAGCAGAGATCCCAGGAGGAGAGGGAGTCAGGTGCATGGAGATCTGTGAGGAGAAACTTCCAGGTAAAGAGAACAGTGAAGGCAGAGGCTCTAAGTGGCCGGTGCCTGCAAGGGGGCCGAGGCTGGAGCAGAGCAGTGCGGGGAGGGCGAAGCTGAGACTTGGTGCTCCCCCCTCCCCTATGGGGTCCCAGCGGAGGGGGCGCGGGGGTGGGTGCCGACAGATCCTGAGGACAAAGCTAACAGGGACTGCTGAGAGCCCTCGGGAGGGCGCGGAGAGAGAGCAGGCCAGGATGACAACAGTTAACGTGAGTGATGAATGTCTTCTCTTCTCCATGCTGACAGAGTGTCTCTGAGTCTACATCTCATCTCATCTGGGGTCTGAATCTGAGGCTTGTTAACTCGAGGCCCAGACCAGTGGGCCTGCCTGGACCCCATGCCCTTCCTGTCGGAAGACGCTGGTCCCTGCAGAGCCCTCTGTATTCCCGGGGCGACCTGCAACACATAGGTGGTTGTCCCGGTTTTTACAGGCCAGGAGACGGGGGCTTTGATGAGGGACGGGGCCCTCAGAGACCAGCCAGACCCCTGGGCTCCGGAGGAGAGTGTGCTCTGCTCTGGATCCTGCCCAGCAACTGCCAGCGGAGAGGCAGGAGGGCAAAGCAGGCTGATGCCCAAGGCATGATGGGAAGACAAAAGACCCACAGGAAGCTGGTCCACTGAGGAGGGGGGCTGGCGTGGGCTGGCCACATCTGGGGTTCTTGCCCCTCCGCTCCATCTGGGGCAGACAGGGGCTGAGGGGCAGGGGCGAGCCCATGCAGGAGGTCAGTCAGTGGTTTCAGGGGGAGCTCCTGGGGCCAACGCTCCGGAGGGAAATGAGCCTCGTCAGCCTGTGGCCTCAGCGCACCCCTGACCTCCACAGGGCCTCCTCACAGGAGCCTTCCGTGTGCGGGTAAAGCGAGTGCCTCCCCTGCCTGAGCCACAGCACCGCCCCCGACAGGCCTGGTCCTCCGAGCTCTGACCACACCTCGGACCTGCTCCACAGGGACTCGTGGTGGCTCCAGGGCCACGTGTGACCAACACAGTCATTAAAAGGCAGGGTAGTTCGATCCTAAAAGTCCAGATTTCCAGTTCCTCTTCCAAGCTTAGTGTAGCCATCACTCTGGGCCTGCCTTGCACATACCACCCTCAGGCAGAGCCCACGGGGTCGGCCCTGCCCCCTCCCTCGGTACTTGCGTGGCAGTGGCCGTGAAGTTCGTAAGCCCTGCTCTAATGTGACAGAAGGGTCGCAGCAGGCTCGCTCCAATCACCCCTAGAA
>NW_005871049.1:1665667-1699622 GCF_000147115.1 Myotis lucifugus | reverse complement strand
GCCCTGCCCCCAAGAGAGAACTCCTGGTTTCGTTAGTCACATTTGGGCTGCTCAGTGGTCCTGTCCCTCCCCAGGAGCTGGGCTGCTCACCCCAACGTCTCACCTGCTACAGCATCACCCCCTACCCCTGCCTCCTGCGGGCACCGTGGGGTTACCAGATGAACGCAGGTAGGTGCATTGGCAGCCCCCCGGCCCACTTGGAGGAGGCTTGCACCTCTCCCCTGGGGACACCACCCAGCAGGATGGAGGCGGGAGTGACTGAGACCCCGATGCTGGTGTCCTCTCTGCAGCGCTCAGGTCAGCCGGAAGCCCCCCACTGACCCACAGCGGATCCCAGCGGCTGTGCATTCGTCTCAGGGACCCTGAGAAAGGCCAAGTACATCTTTCGGGGGTGTCTTTCTTCCCGGTTCTGAAAGTCTGCTGTTCATTACGCTTAAGGGCACTTTTAGGGAAAAGGTTTTACAGCTGCCGAGGAAAGAGTAAGTAATGCAAGATGGGAAGCAACACATTGGAGGAGTCTTTCTGCAGTCGCTGTGCACTGACAGAAACAGATAGATGACCCGCAATTACACGCCCAGATCCCCCAGCCTCGCCCAGCTCCCTCCCGCCTGGTCTCCAAGCAATTTCAGACTTTCTGTGCATCTAAAGCAGAGATTGTACACGATTTCTCTCTCTGGCAGGAGCGGCTTTCAGGTGGGGGAGGAGGCCACGGTGTGTTTATTCGCGAACAAAGGCAGTTGGAGACAGAGGAGGTGCACGGCCCTCCCCCAGCGCCCGCCCTGGCTCTCTCCCCAGATCCCAGGCCCTCATCTGGCTGCAGCCTCTACAAGGTGCCAGGCCCAGGGACAAAGGTGTGGGCTGCTGTCTGGGTTCCCGTGTGGCTGCACGGCGGGAACAGGTGGCTCTATCAGTATGGGAGCCGGGCCAACATGGCCTGTCGCAGGGCAGTCCCTTCACCCCGCAGGCCCTCTAGGGTCTTCTCAGTTGGGAGAGCAGCAGGATTTGAGGTGTCCAGTTTCAGAGAGAGGTCCACGCATCAACACCCCCAGACGCGGTGGAGGAGAAACAGGACGATGTGGGGGATTCCGGCGGCAGGCAATCCTGGGCACAGCCGGCAGGGGCTGCACTTGCAGGGGCCACCCCACGCTGTCCCCAGCCCCCTGTCCACTCCTGTGGCTGTAGGAATAGTCTGGCCGTAAGAGACAGCCCCAAGCCACAACATGAAGAGTTCCCAAACTCAGCCATCCATGGCCACCTTCAGGATTTGGGTCACACCTGTATGTCACCTCTGCACTCATTTATGTTTAAAAAAACCAACGGTTAATTCAGTCATGTGGTTCCAAAAGCAAAGCAAGGCTAAGAGGCCAGGGGGAGTCTCTCCCGCCTCTGCCCCGTCATCCTGCTCCCCACGCCTCCCCCTCCCACAGGCGGCAGGAATGCTCAGTCCCTGTTTTCTGTCTGTCCTTCGGCGTATTTGTATGGAAGTACAACAAATATAAAGACAGATTCTTATTTTCCCTCTTTCTGTGCAAATCACAACATGTCCAATGGGCTGTTCTGTGTCTTATTTTCCCGCTTGACATATTGCACAGGTGTCCCACTCTGTACCTGAGAGACGTGCGTGTACAGCAGCACTCGCTGAACTATGACAGCGGGAGAACGAAGGCAGCGCAGGTGCCCACCAGGAGGGGGCCAGCTCACGGAACCAGGGCCTTTCTATGCCATGGAATATTCCGCCGTGAAAAAGAAAAAATAGGAGGAGCCGGGAGATGAGGAAGCTCTCTCTAGGCCAGTGGTTCTCAACCTTCTGGCCCTTTAAATACAGTTGCTCATGTTGTGACCCAACCATACAATTATTTTCGTTGCTACTTCATAACTGTAATGTTGCTACTGATATGAATCGTAATGTAAATATTTGATATGCAGGGTTGTCTTAGGCGACCCCTGTGAAAGGGTCATTCCACAGCCAAAGGGGTCTCGACCCACAGGTTGAGAACCGCTGCTCTAGGCTATAGGAATTGATTAGGATAGGTGTAGGATCAATTCTCAAAAGTGAGGTTGTTGGGACAAAGGATACATGCATTTGCAATTGTAATAACTATTGTCTAGTCTTTTGTGGCTTCTGGATTGTTAAGTCACAATTTGAAAGACCTTTTCATTTACTTAATATCTTACCTTACAGCAATTCATTTTTTAAATTTCATAGATGTCTTTTTAAAAATAGATATTAGTTATTAGTCATATCTGGATGTTACTAGAATAAGGAAGAAAACAAATTGAGAAAAGTAATGGACAAGTCAGGGTCTTCCAATACAATAGGACTGAAATAATTGAGGCCAGTCCAAAGCAGTAGGGAAGTTTTAGGCTGATGTAAACAGAAAGGGCACTTGTAAGGGGTGTTTGGATCCCGGGCACTTGTAAGGGGTGTTTGGATCCCAGACCCTCGCTGGGGGGCCTGAGCATGCTTAGAGGCTGAGGATTCAGGAAGAAGCCACCACTGCCCTTTCCCTTGGCTTTGACACCCCAACCTTCCCGGCCGGCCCTGGCTCCTGTCTCGCTCCCTCTGGAAGCCAGAGGAGGCTGCCGCCGCCATCGCCCAGGGACAGACAGGTTCTAGGATTCTGGGTGGTCTGCCACTTTGCGACCCTGGCTGGTTGGGGGACCCTCTCAGTCAGTGAGGCCTGCAGAGCAAATGTCCAGCATTTCAACTTATACAGAGGAAGGCTGGCTCTTCCTTGACAGGAAGAAGCTTCTAGTACTGGATGGCCAGAAAGCATGAGAGTCCACTCACAGAAGGATGGACCACATCCCCAGAGAGACAGTACTACCCAGAGGTGGGGGGGCGGGGGAGGGAGAGGCAGAGGTGACAAAGCTGCACAAGAGAAGGGTCTAGAGCTGTGATCCCATGGAGGACCGGTGGGCAGGCAGACTATGGGAATGTGGGGGCAGCCAACCCAGAGGCCTGGGAGCTCCAGGAGTGGGAGGAAAGACTAGGCGGGGGTCAGGAAGAGGGTCTGAGGTGGGGGAACAGAATGGGGAGGCTGGGAGGAATATGAGGAGGGTGGAGGCTGGGTCTGGGACCTGAGAGTAGGAAAAGGAAGTGTAGGAAGAGGTGCTAAGCCTTAAGGAAAGGCAAGCCCAGGGGAATGAGTGGAGGATGAGGAGGTCACAGGGAGATACCCAGGAGAAGGGGCAGAGTGTGTACCCCCAAACTAGGCTGCAGGAGCGCCTTCCTGAGTTCAGTAGAAAAGGCCCACGGGCCAGTAAGGTCCAACAAAAGACCTCTGCATTTCCCCTAAATTCCCAGGGCTACCGGACCCCACTTTGGGAAACTGGAATTGCATTTTCCCTGCACTTGAGCTTCCATCACACCCATGCAGCAACAGCTGCAACACAGAGTCCCCGTAGCTGAGGGCACTTGGTCCCTCAGCTCCATGCTCTCTCTTCCCAGTTCTTTTGCTGACCCTGCCTGGAGGGTGGTGCCACACCTTCTTCCTCATGCAAGGAGGTGTCTTCCACAAGGTGGGGGAGCCCCCTGTCCTCCCACACCCCCAACAGTCATGCACCCCGAGCTGTGTGTAAATTCTCCATTATTCAGGGCTCTCAGATCTTGGCAAAACACACAGATCTGGGCTGGGCCCGGCACCGTTTCATCTGTAACTCCCAGCCTCTCCTTCTCTCATGATGGCTTTGCATTTGATCTGCTGCAAATTTGCCTCTTTGTTCTTCAGACAGAATCATATTGCCGGGGGCTCCCGGCGGCCTTGGTGACACAGACTGCCAAGGAAATTCTCTTTAAATAAACAAATAAATACGTCCCCAGAGCAATAAGTGAGACACCTCCAGGTGGAAAGGTCACGACCCACCACGCGACAACAGCTCAGGGCAGAGAGCAAAGCGTCCCAGTCCAGTTGTGCGTGGATGAGTGCCGAGAACTCACGGGCACAGAGGTGAGGCTGGTCCCAGTGTCCTCCCCAGATTTCATATTCCAGGCTTGAAAGCTGGTTGGTGATAATGCCCGGTGCTGACAAGGCTGCAGGGACACAGCCACCGAGGCATTGCTGGGGGTGGCATATGTTTCTAGGGACTTCCGGCTCCTGTTTTTTCATTTAGCTACTTGATCACAAAGCAACAGTGACTGTTCAGGCCTCAGGGAGCCAGGGGTAGAGAATCCAGCTCGAACTTGGTCTAGATGGGCAACTATTGGCTCCTGTAACTGAAAAATCAGGGGGGAGTAGCTGTTTCAGTTACTCCAGGATCCAGGGGGTCAAAAATGTCTTCAACGCCTGTGCATCTATTCATCTGTACACATCAAAATGGTTGAGATGGTGAATTTTATGTTATGGCTATTTTACCACAGTTTTTTAAAGATTAAAAAAAGGGCTGTGCACTATGCCCCGTCCCACCTTGGGTGGAGCCTGTAGGCGGCTGCTTCACCTGGACTGCCATCCCTCACCCCTGAGGCCAGTCCAAAGCAACCACCCTCCTTGGACCACTCGCTCTCACCCTTCAAAGCACTTGCCACTTCCAGACAGTATCCTGTTTATTCACCGGTCTGTTTACATGCTTGATGTTGTAGAGACTGCTTCTCCCTGCTAATGTCCAGGAGCTGGGTGAGAATGGAGACTTTGTCCTGTTCACAGCTCTTTCCCGAGGGCCAGGGCCAGGCCTAGCACAGAGCACAACTGAACAAATAAATGTAGAGGGAATAAATGAAGGCATGCCCTCTTTGCTTCTCTTAATCCTACTCTCCTTGTGCTGGCACCATTCTCAGGTGGGGGTCTCCCTATACAGTGGCAAAATGCCTACAGGCAGCTCCAGTGTCCCACCATCAATATTACCTCATGGTCAATAGTACATCTTACAATATGACATCATCAATGCTGCATCTCCTCTCAGCTCCTTGTTCAATGGGAAGAAAGGGCTTCTCAGATGACCCAATATTGCAGCTCATTGGCGCTGACTGGGTCATGTGACCTTCCCTGAGCCAATCCCCGTGAGCAGGGATGCAGTGCTCTGATTGGCCAGGCCTGAAGCCCAGGTACAGGTCTGACTTTGAAGGCAAAGGCATCAGTGAGGAACGGGCACAGGAGGCGGGTGGCTCCCTAGGGGAAACCAGGGAGCTGATGCCAGAGGAAGGGGCACAGATGTGGGCAGGCACGCACCTCAGGCTGCAAGCACTGCAGACACGCCAGATTTTATACCAGGCTCCAGAGAGTCCAAGATGAATAGCACTTTAGTAACCATTTACTGAAAGAGAGCAAGTCCATGGAAGGGGGGACAGGGGGCAGGGAACTGATGGGGGAAGGGGACACAGATCCCGTGGTCATACGAAGTGTTTACGCAGGGAGGTGTGGGGCACCTGTGTCCCTCCTGTGAGCTGGGACCTGGTGAGTCCGTTGTTGAGAGGTTGAAATGGGCTTAAAGGTTGGGGACATGCTTAACCCAGAGATTCTCTGAATTAACCTAAAGGAGAAAAAAACTATATTGCGCAAGAACAGTTGTTGCAGCACAATCTTTTGTTGTTTTTTGTTTTGTTTTGTTTTGTGACAGGAATGGGGGGAAAAACTGGAAACAACCCAAATGTTCTCCAATAGGGAACTGGTTAACTAAGTTATAAAACATCCGCTTGATGAAATATTCTAGAGCTGTTAAAAATGATCGTTCCGAAAACTACAGAGCAACAGGGGAAAAGGCAGCTGTTCTTATGCACAATTAGTGACAGCACAGAATACAAAACTGTGACCGTGACAAACAGCCACCGAGCGCCCTGCCCTGTGGTTGGGACACAGACTCATAGAAGGCAATTCCTGCCCCTCCCCCTGCCCCCCCCCCCCGCCACACACACACACACACACACACACACACACACACACACACACACACTCCTGGTCCGATCACTGGGAGAGTCCTGAAAACAAGTAATAACCCTCGGGGTGAGAAAGACAATGACCGAGGGGAAGGAATTACTCTGGGTCTGAGAAGGCTGCCTGGGAAGTGCTCTTTTAGCTGGATTTACGGGCAGTGATGTTAGGACTGGAAGGACACGTAGAGAAAAGGGCTTGAAGGCAGCACACACACAATGAAAATACTAGTAGTTGTGCCAGGCAGAAGTATGGGTGATTTCCCACCTCCTTTTTCCAAAATTTCCTTCACGTTATTTTGTTTTTACAATAAACGCCAGGAGAAAACTAAGCTCAGATAAGAGAAAATAATTTTCACTGCCAATATTCGTGTCTGTAAATCATGCATGAGTTCATAAGTACTTTATTTCCTCTACAAAGGAGGGAAGTGGAAAAATCTTTATTCAGCGTTTTGCATGTGCCTGGCCCTGTGCTCTGCAGTGAAGGGATGAGACATACCTCTAGTGGGAAGAACAAGATATAAACATATGAACTAGCACATATTTTAAATATTTAAATAATGGCTTGAGATGACTTTGGCGGCCAAGGGCTGGGGCACTGCTCTATGGGCATGAGGAGCGTGGACCTGGCTGAAGCAGGAGCAGCGGGCATGGCCAGAGCAGGTGGAGGTGTGCAACCAGACAGTCTCGTTTTGGGTGCAGAGATGCTGACAGCCACAGAGTGGGGCTCACCCTTGCATAAGGAACAAGAAGTCGCCCTAACCGGTTTGGCTCAGTGGATAGAACATCGGCCTGCAGACTGAAAGGTCCCAGGTTCGATTCTGGTCAAGGGCATGTACCTTGGTTGCAGGCACATCCCCAGTGGGGAGTGTGCAGGAGGCAGCTGATCAGTGTTTCTCTCTCATCGATGTTTCTGGCTCTCTATCCCTCTCCCTTCCTCTCTGTAAAGAATCAATAAAATATATTTTTTTAAAAAATTTTTTTAAAAAGGAACAAGAGGTCACGGGTCAAGAACTGAGAAGGTCAGAAGAGGGTCAGTCCAGAGACTGAGGCTGTGAAACATTTGCAGGTAGGGAAGGTCCCCTTTGGGGAGGCTTCAGATGCAGTTTCAAAGGGGCTGAGTAGACTGACACATGGGGAGGACACGTGTCATGTTAGAGCCTTCGGCCCTGCTCCATGCCTACCACTGGCCAGTGTGTGCCCCACTCGGGGTTCTTAGCCGATCAGGGTCCAAATCCTGCTAAGAACCAGGCCAGTGAGAACACCGCTGCCAGCACCCTGATTTGGCCACCACAGCTTGCACAGGACACAGCACAGCTCCGGCTACCACCCCGTCCAGAAGGTTCTCCCCCAGCCCTGCTTCTTTGCTCACCAGCTCCTGAGCCAGCTCTGGGGTGAGGAGCCTCTCCTGGGCTGAGCTTGGGCACAGACTCAGCCTGGCTGCCGGGGACGACAGGACGGAGCGTCTGGCACTTTCAGTCTCCACAGGGAGGTGCGCCTCTGAAGTAAGGGTCTCCATGAACACAGGACAGGGTTCCGGTGGCCGCTATTGTTCGTCTCCAGGGGGAGCCCACCTCCTCCCCTCATGCGTAAGATGAGGAAAGGGAGACCAGATGCAGACCGAACACCATACCTCATTGCACGCCCTTCTGGCCCCCACGAAAAGATGATTTTTTAAAAAGATGTCACTCAACAGGAAGTCTAAAAGGGGAAAGATGGCAGCAACGCGATTCTGGAAGCTGGAAGGCAGGGAGGAGCGATACCTGACTGAGAGGCCGCGGGTAGTAGAGAGCAGTAGTCTGTCTGATCCTGTAGAAGGGACTCCAGTCTGTTCTTAGCCCAGAGCCCGCAAAGCCTCCGGAACTAGCAGCCCCAGGAGCACTTGGAAATGGGGATGAGTGAACGTTAAATCAAGAGACAGCAGAGCAGTCTTTGACAACCTGGGAGAATCTAGGTTGCTGGGTAACGCCTCTCCCTTCCCCACCACAAGTCCAGGGCTTATTCTCTGGGTTGGAGGAGGCAAGACACAGCTAAGAGCTTAGCCACTATTCTGAAAAGAGGGGGTACAGAATGCTGGGGCCCCCAACAAGGTCCCTTCCCCTACTCAGCTCCAGAAGCCATCAGGCCAGACATCTTGGTCAGGCAGGAGACTGAAGAAGTTTCCCTAGGAAATCTGTCCAACCCCAAATGAAAGACCTCAAGGTACCGACACTGGATTCCCCAAGCACCGGTCCATGGAGATCTCCGAGTTTCTAACCAGCCATGTGGTACTCAACCGTGATCTGGTGAACCACACAGATCACCAGACATCTGAGGGACACTCCTCTCAGTAAATAAAGACAGCAAAGCAGACAAGCAGGAAAACTGTGCAAGAAACAGAGACCATGCAGGTGAATAAAACTTTTAAAGATTATTATTAATACCCTCAGGAAGATAAGAGATTACTCCATTAAGCTCCAATAGCAAGAACATTTGGAGAACAGAGAATTAAAAGAGAGTTCTTGGAAATTAAAAGCAGAAAGAAGTAATTAAAGAAAAGAATAGATGGATTAGAAGCCAAATGTGAGGAAATTTCCCAGAAAATAGAGCAAAAAGACAAAGAAATGGAAATAGGAGTGGAAAGATAAGAACGCTGAAAGATCCGTTCAAGAGATTCAATGTTTGAATAATAGGAGTTAGAGAAAGAGGATAGAAGTAATGAAACACTTCAAGAAAAATTCTCAAGAATGAAGGACAAGCAATTTTTGACTGAAATGACCCAAACTGTGGGCCATGATGGATGAAGGGACCCACACCAAAGCACGTTGCTGCAAAATTTCAGAAGCCTGGGGACAAAGGAGTCTACAAGTTCCCAGAGACACTAGGAGGCATGGAGTAAAGCTCTCAAAATTCTGAAAGGAAATTATTTCCAAACTAGATTCTATGCCCAGGTAAACTATTTATCAACTGAGAGGAGAGAAAAAGACATCTGCAGGCACACAAGATTTAAAAAATTGAACTCTCTTCCGCTCCTTCTCAAGAAGCCCTCGGGGCCTGTACTGTGTGACAGCAGGGTGGGGGGAGGGGGGTGCGGGGGTAGACAGATCAAGAAAGAAAATAGCCTGGCCCAGCCGGCGTGGCTCAGTGGTTGTTGAGCATCGATCTTTGATCCAGGAGATCAGGGTTTGATTCCCAGTCAGGGCACATGCCCAGGTTGCGGGCTTGATCGCCAGTGTGGGGCTTGCAGGAGGCAGCCGATCCATGATTTTCTTTCATCATTGATGTTTCTATCTCTCTCTCTCTCTCTCTCTCTGAAATCAATAAAAAATATATTTTTTAAAAAAAATAAAGAAAATAACCTGAGACATGGGATCAGGAGATCTGGTCCAGGGAGAGGGCCAAGGAATCCCTAGATGACAGAGACAAGGGACCCCCCAAAGATCTGTTGAGTCCCAGGCAGAGATGGGAGACAGCTTGAACACCTGTGGCCTCCCACAGCCCAGGGTTCCATAGACATAATCCCCTTCCTCCAAGATGCATAGGCAGGTACCGTGAAAGTCAGAGGAGCCAGCCCTCTACAAGGAAGCTGGTGTGGCTGGCTCAGAGTGAGGTGGTGACCAAGTCTGGTCCGAACAAGAACGGCCACTGAAGCTGGGCCTCTTGGCAAGCACCTTCTTACATCTGATCCCATAGGCCACCCCACAGAAGAAAATGCAAATTGAGGTTTATCCTTCATCTTCATATACACCCATCAATGAACAAGCAGTGTGCAGCGCAGTGAGCAAAAGTAAGTTTCCCCTCCTCGCATGGAGCGTAAGCATAAAACATATGAGATGAGCAGATCGTTATAAGTGTTTTGGAAAAAATAAACCAGGCTAATGGGATTGAGAGTGCCCTTGGAGGGGAGGTGGGGGCAGGCCTCTCTGAGGAGGGGACGTTTGAGCCAGATGTGGTGAACTGGTTGTGCGAAGATCTTGAGGGAAAGACATAGGCAGAGGGAGCAGCAAGTGCAAAGGCCCTGTGGTGGAAATGAACTTGACATGTTGAAGTCGTGAGTAGAGAGGGAGTAGGAGAGCAGTAGGAGAGGTGTTAGGAGGGGAAGCACAGGGGCCTGATCCAGTAGGGCTGTGGTGGCCTGGGTGGACGGGCTACAGGTAACTGGAGATTCAGGGAGAGTTTTAAGCAGGGGGATGCCTTGACTTTACTTACATGGTGTCCTATGTACTATTAATATCCTAGGATGGAAGTGGCTAACTGCCTTCCAACATCCTCCCCCCTTTCTGTCTCACTACAGAGTCCTGGGCAAAGGGCTTAGCCTAAAAAGCTACATTTCCCAGCCTACCTTGCAGCTAGGTGTGGTCAGTGCTAGGTCTTAAATTTAATGAAATGTGAGCTCTAAACTATGTCTCCTTCCAACCTGCCGTGACCATTGAGACCCAGCAGCCATATTTCACCATGAAGTGACCTTAGGATAGAAGCCACATGCTAGAAAGCGGCATCAGACAATTAGAAGGAACTGGGTCTCCGATAACCACAGGTGCACTTATCAGGCTTAGACTGCCAACCCCCAGACTTGTTTTATGTGAGAAAGTGAACGTTGCGAGGGTAGGACGCCATCTTTCAGCTCACCACCATTCCTACGTCGCTGTGGGTAGAGCTGAGCTCTTGCACGGACCCTTGGAATCATGGGTACTTTGGAGGTGCTGGCCTCTTGTCCAAGAGTGTCCTCCATTCACACTCAGGCAGCAGGCACCTTAAAGATCCCCAAATCTTCCGAATCTCGGGGTAAGAAAGGAAGGGGCCTCTGGGGAGGGAAGAGCTCCCGGGACAGGGCACCCACATGCTTGCTAAGGGAGGGAACTCTGGGTGGGGTCTTCCCTTTCCTGCCTTCGTGGGGAGAGAGTAGTCATGAGTGAAACGACCGTGTGTTTTCAATGTTTAAGCCTTTGTATTCTGATCCCTTACTTGGCAACAAAAGCCTCAGGCTGTTTTTATACACATAGAACTCAGCCTCCAGAGTTGGAATTTGAGCTCAGTCTCCCCAGAATCACCTGGGGGGTCGGCTCATGATAAAAACCGATTCCCAGGCCCACGCCTCTGAATCGGGAGTCCAGCAGCCTCCTTGCTTTCCTCCCCTACAATCCCTGCCTCCCAGACTGGCTCCGGCTCCATATCCTCCGCCTCAGCCCCTTCCTGCATGCAATCCTTCAGCAGCTGCTGCTGGCTCCACCCACCCACCAGGAACCATCCCCTCGCCTGTCCAGTTCCCTCCCCCATGGCCACCCCTGGCCCTGGCCCCCGCCCTTCTCAGTCTTCTGAGTTCCCTATCACTTCCTACCCATCCTCTCCATTCCCAAAGAGCACCTGGGTGGGTTTCTGTCATCAGAACGTGGAATTCCCTATTCCCCCTCACACCCTTGCTCCCTCTGCTTCAGTCATTTCTTTTCATCCCCAGACGTTCTATGCTGGTTCCCACCTCGCCCTGGCCCTGCTGTTCCCTCTGGCTGGCACAGTCTTCTCCCAGAGTCTCATCATCTCTCAGGTCACAACTTAAGTGTCACCCCCCACTCTGTTGCCCCAGGCGTTTTCCACACATCTCCCTGCTTTATATTCTATACCACAGTACCTGGTGCTATCCTGTTCCTGTATTTGCTTACCTGTCTATTGTCCTCTCTCTTTCCCATGTGAACAGGGACCTTAGTGGGCATGTCCACCAGACACCCCCCCCCCAGTGCCCTAGTGATACCTGGCACATAGTAGGTGCTTCATATCTACTATATTTGTTGAATGGGGAGCAAATGTGTGCAGCACTTGCCCACTCACTGTTCTATTTAATCCTTGTGACTCAGGAAGACACTGAGGCCAGAGTTGAGTGTCCAGCTGGCCAGGTGGCTGGGCTGTGACCCACACGGAGTTCTCACCCAGGCTCGGAGGTTCATACATCTACCACACCAGCCTGGAGGGCAGGGAGAACCTGTGTTTTGTGGCTTCCCTCCCTTGAGCTCCTGACACTGGGCTGGTGGCTGCTTCCCTGCCTTCCTCCAAAGGAGACAGTGTCCTGGTCCCTCCCTGTGTGATGGATCCAAATTCCCAAACAGTAGAAGGCTCTCTGAGCTGCTGCCTGGCGGGGGAGGTGTGGGGGAGGTCGGCCCGCCACCTCTATTCAGATGTTTCCCCAGCTCCTCCTGGTGTGAAATCATTTCTCCAAATTAGCAGGAATGTTAATTACCAACCCAACCGCCACCCATTAGGCGGGAAATGTGTGTCTCCTGTGGAAGCTCCCCCAGACCCCAGGTCATCCCTTCTCACTCCTGGGTGGGGTGAAGAGTGTGGGCGTGTCATGGAGGCTGCAGGTTCCTGTTCTGCACCCTCATCCTCCATCCCCCTGCTGGAAGGGCACACACAGATGCTCTCATTTCCCAAGGGTTTGTGGTCCGGCCTCTGCCGTAGGTCTGTGTGTGGGATTTGCTACTGGGTTTTAAAGAAGACTTTAGGGCACGAGCGTTTGTAAAGCAGTGAGAGCCAGAAATCATTTACTTAAAGTCCAATCCTTCCACGTTCTATAATTTGATGAGCTTTTATAACAGCCTGTGCCCTGGCTGTGTGGCCCAAGGGTCAGAGTGTCGGCCTGCACACGGAAGGGTCATAGGTTCAATTCCCGGTCAAAGGCACGTATCTGGGTTGCAGGTTTGATCCCTGAACCCGGTCAGGGTGCATGCAGGAGGCAACCAATCAAGGTGTCTCTCTCACATCGATGTTTCTCTCTCCCCCTTTACCTTCCCTCCCCTTCACTCTCTCTAAAAATCAATGGGAAAAATATCCTTGGGTGAGGAATATATACTGTGGGCGCTCTTGGCCTCTGCTCCTTCCCAGGCCTCCAGGGCCCCTGGCTGGCCAGCCCAGGGCCTGGAAACCACCTCGACTCTCAATCTCCCGGCAGATGTGCTGGAAGGCTCCAGCTCTGTGGGTTTGTTCGGGCTGCTCACAAGGTTATCTTCAGGGAATGGGAAACGGATAGAAACCAGGCGTGAAATGGCTCATCCTGCACAATGTGTACAATAAATATTAGACAACAACAACAGCAACAACAAGTTTGCCTACACCTTCCGCATCGTCTGAGGAAGCATCAGAAGCACAATTATAGGCTGGTTGGTGAAAAAGCAACATTTGGCTGCTGGAAAATAGCCTCCTTTGGCTCATTAGTGGGGCGTGTGCCCGAGGGCAGGGAACGTTCATTCAACTCAGGAATTTTTATCCTGGCAGCGCTGCTGAATTCAGGCCGGTTTCCTAAGACCTTTTTCCTAAGCACAGAGGGAGCCCTGGCCATCACAGTGTGGGGGAAGCTCACTATTTCTTTATCCGACGCACATTGATCGAGCTCCTACTATGTCAGGCACTGTTCCCAACCCTATGATACTCGGGAGCTGGGAAAAACGGCCTGCCCCTGCCTTGATGGGGTTTATTTAGTCTGCTGTTGAGATGGACGAGCAAACAAACAAAACCCAAAAGATAATCACAGATAAGTGCTACCGGGGAAAAAAGAAAGGAAGCTAAGCAGAGGGTTGTCATGGAGAAAGGCAGGGTGGGGGACAGCGGGCGACTTTAACTGGAGGGCCTCACTGTCAAAGGCCATGTGAACCAGCAGCTTCAACGTCCCTGCAAACCTGTTAGGAATGCAGTTCCCACACCCCGCCCAGACCAGCTGGGCCAGGGACTTTTGGGGGTGCCCAGTGATCAAGGCTCAGCAAGCCCTCCTGGGATTGTGAAGTGATGAGGGGTGTGTAAGCTGAGACTTGAATGACCCAAAGTGATGAGCCTGGGGGACCAGGAAGAGGGCCTGTCAGAGGGATAGCAGAGCCAGGGGGTCAGCGAGCTGGGGCCCATGGTACGGGGGTGACATGGGGGCAGCTAGCCGGGGCGCCAAAGGCCTTTGTAAGGCATTTGTATTCTGTTCCGGGTGTGCCACTGTCCTCACCCCTTCCTCCTGGCCTCGCCTGTGTGGTATAAACGCCCTAGACTTCACCTTCCACCTCTTCCCTGGGCAAAGGGCAGGGAGTGGCTCTTAACTCAGGCCCTGCCTCTCAGGGGTTTCCAGGTTTGATCCTGAGCCGAGATGAATGGACTGATCATTTCTGATCATTCTCTCTCAGTCAGAGAGGCAGAAGGAGGAATCCTAGAATAGGGAAATGAGTGTGAGGTGAGAAAGTAGTAATTTCTGAAGGAAAGGCTAGGAGGGCCCAAGAAAAGCAATCCGTGGCGGTGGAAGTGGGGCCACGGGCAGGGCCGAGGAGTAATTCAGGAGAGATTTAGGCGCCTCCCTTTCTTCCAGCGCCAGCAGAGAGAGTTGAGGGGCCCCAGAGCCACAGATTAAGACACCTGAATGCTAGAGAGGCAGGTGCCAAGCCCCCATCCCACCCCCTCCTGCCGCAGGGACCCTAGGAGAGCATCAGTGTGCAGCCACCACCAAACCCATCACAAGCCGCCTTGCGGGCCACACTGGTGACACCGATGAGCTCTTGGGGACCCACGGCACATTTCTCCTGCAAGTCAGTAGATGAGCCCTCCCAGCAGGCAGGTCACACCTGCTTGCAAAGAAGCCTCCTGCTGTGGTTGGGGTCCCAGCAGCTCAGCTTAAAGGCTGGTGGCCTGCAAGCAAGTCAGATTGCCAAGTGGAGGTCCCGACACAGAGGGTGGGACACCCGAGAAGGACTTGCTGACCTGAGGAACCAGAGCAGGGCAGGTGAACTCCGTGAGGCCATTCACTCACTGTTGCCGTTGTCAGCGCCTTTCCTGAGCACCTGCTCTGTGCTGGAGACCCTTCTAGGCCCTGAGGGTCCCACATCCAGGAGCAAGACGGACAAAGTGCCTCTTCCCCTGGAACTTACCGTTCTAACAGGATGACATCAGGAGAAGCAAGGGAAGTAATGGGAGCATGGTGAGCTCCTGTTAATGAACACATGGCGATGTTTGTGGTGGGACTACTTACGGGCGGCCCCTCAGAGGAGCTGAGAGACTGGCAGGAGGAGTGCTTCAGGCAGAGGGAACAGCAAGTGCAAAGACCAGGGCCTCTAACAAGGAAACCAGGGCCTCCTCACAGCAATGGGGATACATGTCAGAGGAGGTGACATCGAATTTCAAGCCACTCCTGTTCTGCAGGGTTTATTAAGCACCTGCTAACCACAGAAGGGAACATCTGCGCACAGAGGGGGAGGTGTATCTGGAAAGCAATGCCGAGCAACGCAGAGCCGGCGAAGTCACTGCAGGGCCACTGCAGGATGTTGCCTTGCCTGCTCCGCTTCTAGGCCTCCTCTTCTGGAAACAGCAGTGGGACCTCCCATCAGTCCCTGCGGATCTGGTGGGGCTTCCCTCCCCTAGCTGCAGGGGCACAGGGACCCAGGCCTGGGCATTCACTGGTGCCAGCCCCACCACACCTCAGTGATTGGTCAGGGATGGGTCAATGAGAATTGCTGCGGGACTTTAGCTGACCACTGAGCCAACCAGTGGGATGAGGGACTGGACTGCTGGGGCCAACCTGCTGACTCTCGGGAGAGGTTGCTGTGCAAATACCCTGCACGCACTGAAGAGGCTCCGGCGGTCCTGCTGGAAGGACAGGCATTGCTTCGGGACTACGGCTGGGCTCTTAGGGCTGTTTGGCTATTAGGAACTAGGGCAGTGATGGCGAACCTATGACATGCGTGTCAGAGGTGACACACGAACTCATTTTTTTGGTTGATTTTTCTTTGTTAAATGGCATTTAAATATATAAAATAAATATCAAAAATATAAGTCTTTGTTTCACTATGGTTGCAAATATCAAAAAATTTCTATATGTGACATGGCACCAGAGTTAAGTTAGGGTTTTTCAAAATGCTGACACGCCAAGCTCAAAAGGTTTGCCATCACTGAACTAGGGCTTGGCTCTTAGGGCTGTTTGGCTATTAGGAGCTAGGCTTGGCTCATAGGGCTTGGCTCAGCTATTGGGGACTCCGCTCCTCCGAGTTTGGCTCTACCCTTCGGGACTGGGCTCGGCTGTCAGCACTAAGTTCAGCCCTTTGGGGCGAGGCACAACTCTTCTGAACCAGAGGGAGCCCTTTCAGGACCGGCTTTGGCTCTTTGAGCTCGGCTTGGCTCTTTGGGCCTAGGCTTGGCTCTTAGGAGGTAGGCTCCACCCTTGGGGACCAGGTTGGGGTCTGTGGGGCTCTGGCCTTCAAGACTGGGCTAGGCTCACAGCGATGAGATTGGGCTCTTTGGGGCTAGGCTCACTGAGGGTCTGAGGGTCGGCCCCAAGCTTCCGAGGCTATGCTAGACTTGAGGCTGGCACCAGTCTGTAATGAGGTCCCGCTGCACATGGACACATCACAGGCTTTGTGCTTGTGTGGGCCGTGGCTACTTACAATGAGTCTAAAGCCGAGGTTCTCAACCTGTGGGTCGCAACCCCTTTGGGGGTCAAATGACCCTTTCACAGGGGTCGCCTAAGACCATCAGAAAACACACATATAATTACATATTGTTTTTGTGATTAACCACTATGCTTTAATTATGTTCAATTTGTAACAATGAAATTGGGGGTCACCACAACATGAGGAACTGTATTAAAGGGTCTCGGCATTAGGAAGGTTGAGAACCACTGGTCTAAAGGGTCTGAGGACCAGACTGGCCTGCAGGGAACAGACACTCTTTCCAACCACCCCCCGCCCCTCCCCCCAATTCCTTATGAATTCCTTCATGGTCTTGTCCAGAGAGCAGCAGCTGCCGTCACTGGTTTCAGTTCAGTGTACACTTTGGGGCTGACACCAGTTTGGTTCAGTTTTCTGTGGTGTTTAAAGAGTCTTCTCTGCCTTCAATGGGACTCATTTCCTGCCGCCCCACCTCCCACAGGCCTCCCTTTTCGCACCTTGTAGCCTCCAGGGTCCTCTTCTGCCCTCCCCCCAGCCCAGTCTGGACAAGGACAGCCATCAATCCCACTTACTAGGTGTCTTATTTTATCCTTTATCTGGCTGTCTCGGGTGTCACTCTGCATCCTTAACACAGAGTTATGAGAGATTGAGCGCTCAGGCCGGGGCTGGCTGAAGGATTCATGGGTCCGAGGCTGCCCATTCGTCAGGGATAACTCTCAATGGCTTTGTGGGTAGGGTAGAATATGATTGACTGGACCTGCGGGTGGTGGCTTTGCTGTCAGCATACAGAAATATCAAAGTCACGGAGAGGAGGTGGCAGTACGGGTGGGGACATTTGGTGGGAAGGGTCCCACGTTCCTGAGAAGACCACCCAAGGCCTCCCAGGGTGCGAGGAACACCGGCTCCAGGATCACTAGTTACATCTTACCGCCACACACACAGCTCACTCAGTAATTGTGCGGCTTCCCAGGCAGGAGGATCCCGAAAGGTAAGGAGCCCAACTTGCCCCAAAGCCATCCAAAAAATCTTTAAAAACTTGTATCAAACCATGTCTTTACCCTGCTTAACCCCCCCCCCCAAGTGGCTGTCCATTACAGTTTAAATAAAACCCAGCTCTGACCTCAGCTCCCAAACCCTTCCTTACGGCAGCCCGCTGCCCACCTCGCCCACCTCACTCTGCCTGCTCCTCAAACACTCACGCTTACTCCTGCCTTTGCACTCACTGTCCCCTCCACCTGGATGCACTCCCCCCGGGGGCTAGGTTCCTCTCTGCATTCAGGGTTCAGCACAGATGGCATCTCCAGAGAGGCCCCTTCCACACGCCTCCCCACCCCAGCCTCCCTCTGCTGCATGGCCACATTCCCTTCATAGTGCCTAGCACTGGCTGAAGTCACCTTGTTCCTCTTCTTGAGTAAAAGCTAACTAGAACTCTAGTCCCTGAGGGCAGGTGCTGCCTGCCTCCCCCATTGCTGGGTCTCTGGCCAGCGCTGGTGTGTTGCTGGACAGCGCAGGCTCTCAGTATATATACATTAAAATGGATAAACTGCCATCCAGCTGCACCCTGGAGAACACAGCCCTAGGACTAGGCGAGTCAGAAAGGAACCACCCGCGGACAGCGGTCCTCTGTCCATGGTGCTGAGGGCTCCGTGGGGCACCACTGCTGTGGCTTCTCCAAGAGATGGGGAAGAAGGCTGTCCATTCTGAGAGGCATGGCTGTTTTGTCTTGCCAGGAGGTTGCCATGGGAACACCTTGCTGTGCAGAGAAAAAACAACTTAAAGTTCGAGATGTAGAGATATGAAGCGATCGTGGGAGTCGATGAAGTATTGACCAGCAGCTGTGGGGCCCTCAGCCGTGTGCAGGGAAGGACTTTTGGGTCACCCTTACCTGTCCTCAGCTCTATCTTGCAATTCCTTTCTTTGTCCCTTCACATCCAGCTTCAGCTGTCCCTGGCCGGCTCCCATCTGAATGGCCAGAGCCCTGGCCTGGGTCCATGCAGAGATAGAAGGTGCAGAGCTGAAAGAGGCCAAGGTCACACTGAAGTCATCCAGGCCTTTGTGCCCAACAATGCCTGGCAGCAATCGAAGCGGTCATGGATGAGGTATGATGGTACGAATGCATGGAGCACCTACTGTGTGTACATCAGACTGAGTGCTTATATGAAGTCTTCAGACCCCTAAATTAGTGGACTGAATCCTCACACAGCCCAGGGGGAGTTGTCATCATGATCCCCATTTCACAGATGAAGAAACTAAGGCTCAGAGAGATTACATGGAATTTTTGGAAATTCCCACCCAGCAAGAGGTTGTTCCAGAATTTTAATTCGGGAACCCCAAATCCAGAATTCAAGCTCTTGATCACACCACTATCTCAGAATTATAAAGACAAGTGCAGTAACTCCTACTTGTTGGATGGCTGCTGTGAAGTGTGCATCTCTGTTATAGCAGACTGGGAAGCTAGGGATTGCAGGAGCAAAGGCGTTCCCCCAAGTGGGAGAGTTGGGATCCGCATGCCTATCCAGAGTCCAAGTTCATTCTCCCACATCAGCGGGGGCCTGGACCTGCAGAGCCACAGAAGACCCTCCTGTCAGGCCACCCGGGAGCCCAGGAGGGACTGCTGACACCTGCACCACCCTGGCCACCCCAAAGTTTAAAGAAAAGCAATAACCCCTTTCTCCAAACTCCCACCATTCCCGGGGCCCAGCTGGCCACCAAGGATGCTCCACAACCTGACAGCAAATGTCCCCAGGCTGGGCTCCAAGGCACCATGGGACCACAGCTAGAGAAGGATAGCACCCATCCCTGCTCACCCTCATCTTCTCTGAGCCCAGCTGTCCTCGTCAGACCTGTGGATAACTGTCCTCCCACTCAGATGCATAGGGGTGTTGAGGCGAGGGGGGCAGTGCTCCCTCACCTGTCACACAGTGAACGTGGCTGTTGCAATGTACGCAGATAATGAAATCAGATAAATTACAGTCAATACTACCCATTGTGAAGCTTCCTCTCTTCATTACCCTCTAACTGGATTCTCTTAAAGGCATTTCAAATGGATATTAAATTATAAAATTTGTATTTAAATGCTGTTTCCTAGGGATGTGACAACTGCACGCATGGCTTAGAGCCGAACAGCTATGCCAGAGCCAAAACCAGCCCCGACCAGAGGCTGCCCAGGCTTGCCGTGAGGACACCCTCCCCGGCTCTGCCTTCCTGCACCACCAGGGGGCAAGCAGCAGCACTGGGGACTCGGGTGGGCTGAGCTGGGGACTCACTGTTCTTTTAGGCCATGTTCTGGCATCTTCCCTCCCCAAAATATCTTTCTCCAGACACCCTGTCCAGAAAAGGCAGGAGACATCCTGACAGACACCCTTCTGGATTACAGAAAACAAAGGAGGCTTTCTGGAAGGGTTCCCCAACTTCCTCTCTGATACTGCTGCCTTGACCCCACACATCCAGAATGGTGCAGAGAGCAGGAAAGAAATCAGATCCTGGGGGATGTGATTCAGCTAGATCAAGCATTACCTGAAACCTGCTCTATCAGTTGACTTTCTACTTACAGGAGCATATGCATTCTCATTTTTGTTTACGCCCATTTGAGTTTTGTCCTCCATCATTTGCAACAAAACATTCCTCAGTGATAGAGATGCTCTTGGAAAGGAACAGAAGAAGAGAGCGGAGGTTCCTGTCACCCCCATACACACCGCTGACCAAGCCTGAGACACTGGGCCCAAGAGCATCGTGGGATTTGGTCAGCTCTGCTTAGAACAGTCAGAGCCAGCCAGTTCCCCTGCAGCTCCCCCAGAAATCCCAGCACCCCCAAAATCACCCTCCTCATCCAGACCTGTTCACTTTCTTGATGTGGCCTCTAGTCTCTGATCCCAAAGCCCTGGGAGTCTGGAGCTGCTGCTCATACATCAAAAATGCTTTTGCATGGAGAGGAAAATGTAGGTCATTTTTCACTGTGTGTGGCTGTGTTTGAGCAACACTGAGGGCCAGAGTGGGGCTGGGGTGGGGGGGGGACAGGACTAGATAAACGAGGTTGGTCTCAGAAGGAGCCGCCTGCATCTGCCCACTCTCCCCACCCAAGGTGGGAAAGATGGGGGCAGGGGGCCTGGGAAAGGGGTTGTGTGATGTGTTCCCAACCTCTATAAATAGGAATGAGCTTGTGTCTGTTGGAACCCAAAGCATTGTCCCCAACCCTTAGCCGCGGAGAAGAAAGGAAACTTTCCTTGCTATTGTTGTGTTTTTAAATCTTGTTTCGTGAAGGAGAAAAAGAAAAAAGGCAAGTCCATTAAGTCATTTATTCCTAACACTCCAGCAATCACCGGCTGCTGGGGCTTGAAGAAAAATCAAGAAAATTAGTACTTGTGGAAGGGAGCGAGAGACCGCGCTGGCCCCATGCAGTCCTCCTCCTGAAGCCGGCTCCCTGCCCGCCTCCAGCCGCTCAGCACTCCTTCCTCGCCCAGTCCCTGCTCCCTTCCCTGCCCAGTTCCGCCCAGCGCCAGGCGGTCCCCTCCAGTCCTCACAAATCCGTGGTCTGCCCTCCAGCAGCTCCACAGCCTGAACAGACAGTGCCCCCCTCAGGCCACACTGGTCCCTGGGCTGTCACAACCCACATGACAAAGACAAACGCCCGTGGAGGCTCAGAAAGAAGGACTCAGGCAAACCTTCACTGGTGACCCCAATTTCCTATTCGAACCCAGGTCTCCAGAGGTGACGGTGAAGAAAATGCCTGAATTAAAATGCTAATTACTGTCTCCAGCAATTGGTTACCAGGCAGCCCCTGGTATCTATTATTAACAGCTTCCTGCTACAGCCCCAGCTCGCCAAGAGACACGGAGGAGTTAAAGATTCAGGTGCTGGAGACGGGAACAGAAAACCATGCCTGCGCTATGATGCAGCCTGTGGGCGTGTCACCCCCCTTTTGCCCACGCTACAGAGAGATGACAAGAAGCCAGGCCACTAGGAGCTCCCCTAGGTGGGAACTTGGGAAGTGACTTGATCAACCCCAGGTACAGGATAAACTGAACTCCCGTGTTAAAAAATATCTGTAGAGACTTCCATGGCTCACAAAGTACCTCCATGTTTTTATAATTAAACATCAGGGTTTGGAGAGGGCAGGAGTTTGAGTTCCGATGCCCAGGTAGGGAGAGACCCAGGTAAGATGCCACCCTGGGCACTAGACCAACCCCGTCTGCTCCTGGAATCAGGGAAGGTTTGCTGCTGGAGAAAAGGTGGCCATGAGCCATCAGTTCCCAGGTGGCGCACGTGCGGGCTCTTTGGCAGCCCGGCACCAGGCCTGGACGCTCACAGCTAAGCTGACCCCCAGAAATAAGACAGAGCTTGTCTCAGTGGATGCCTGGGGCCTTGGCAATGCCCATGGAGGGTCTGCCCAGGCCGAGGGCTTAGGTGGCTGGGAGAGAGGAGGCAAGGGATAAAAGAGGAGTGTGAGATGCAGGGTAGAGGAGAACTGCGGAAGGACAGAGCTGAAATAACTCAAGCCAAATAAACCGTCTTCTGCTCACAGTGGGCAGAGAGGAACTGAGCTGCCCGAGGTCACGAGGAACTGCCCAGGTAGGGCAGAGGTGGATTCAAATCTCCTTAGACTCAGTGTAGACACCAGAATGACATATACCCCACCTCCCCACACACTCACTGGTAAGCCGCTGTCACTGACACCATCCGTCTGAGATGAGCCAGTGCCTGATCTGATCTGTGTGCTCCTGGAGGCAGGCACACATCTGCCTGGTGTCCCTGGAACATGGATCTGGACATAGATTTCTTATGAACCGACAAATAAGAATGTGAACAGCTTCATACACCGGGGCCGCCTCCTGCCAGCTCCTAGGAACCAGTTGTTAAATATTCAAGATATGTGAGCTGATTGTTAAACAATTGGTAGCTTAAAATCAGCCTCAGCGAGAGTATTTACACCACCGCAATCAGCAAATGCTACAAATCAGGGCTTTTCTCCCTACCCCCAGCGAATCACCAATAGCCAATCTTCTTAATCTGGCTTAATCCGCTTAATCTCCAAATCTTCCAAACACAGGAAACGTTGAAATGCCTCCGGCATGTTGTTCCCTCGTTCTGCTTCCTTTGGCGCACGAGTCCCTCCATTTCATCCACCACCTGGCAAGCCCCAGACCTCTCCTCTGTGGCCAGGCCAGGCCCCCTTGTGAAGACAGTGCCAGGAGAGTTCATCCCCATCTCCTCCCACTGCCTCCCAGGCACCACCTGTTCCGCCTGGGTTCTGGCCCCAGGTCGGTATAAACACTCCCCGTGATGAATGGCCCTGCAAGCAGCATGCAGGAGCCCTCTGCTCCCTCCACCACCTGTTCGGTCCCAGCTGGAGGGAGGGGCGAGGAGGGGCGAGGAGGAGGGGGCTTCCATCTGAGTCAGAACCATCCATCCTAAGTAATTAGCTGCCAAAGCAAACGCAAACCCCCCTGAAGGGGAGCAGAGGTCCCCACCAGCTTCTCCAAACTCCTCCTGTCGCAGGCAGGCGTGCCTCGGAGGATGCTGGGAGAACCGAAACCTGAGGAGGCCAGGCAACCATCTGCCAGGGCACAGGGTCTCTGCAGATCAAAGGCTCCGGCACTCCTTTCCTGACCATCCCCTCCCGCTTCCACTGCCGCCAGAGCCTGCGGGAGCCCACACATCTCTCTCTGCTGCTGCTCTGGCTCCTCACACGCCCTCGCCTCCGTCCAGGAAGGGAGCGTGTGCCCGGCAGACAGACACCGGGGGTCATCTGCCAGGGTCCTCTTCCTTCTCGCCTGCTCTTGTTCAGGTTGGCTTGTTTAGGGCGAAGGGGAGTGGGAGTCCCGTGCAGGTAAAGCCAATGATACATGAAGGGTGGTCCAGGGTTCTTTGATCCTATGAGAGAATCGTCACAGGCAGAGATGCTCTCGTCTGTCCATCTGTCCGGCATTATGGCATCTGGATGTGAGTCCTGGCGCGTCAGCAGCTATGGTGTGACCCTGAGGGATCCGCACTGAGGTTGGGGCTGACATATCAACAAGGGCAACGTAGAAACAGGGACAGGGCCCAGGTCCCTGGTGACATCACTGGACCTCTCCCTCCCAGGCCTGGAGGCACCGCCCCCCCAGACCTCCCACAGGGTGAGATACAGTCCTTCCCCCTGTGAGTTGCTGGACTAGTTGCCTTCGGCCAAAGGCAGGGAAAGCAAAGGGTGAACCCCCTCACCCAGCAGAAGCAGGCCCTGGTCTCGGACCCCCATGCAGGTAACCAGGTCTGAGGTGAGCCTGATGCCCCGGCCTCATTCTCTGCACATTTTGATGCCTTTCCTGAGGCCTTTCTCTGGTATCTGGCAGGCTGCTCTTCCTGTGTTACTGCGGCCAGAGTGCCAGGAAATACAGTCCCCAAGAACAGCCCTCAGCCAATAACTGACGGGAGATGGTGGATAGTACCCCTTATCCCTCTTCCCTCTCCCCTTGAGTGGGAGAACCTGAGACCTGCCAGCCACACTAGCTGCCAGGATTCAGGGTTACTCTTTAGTGGCCCACACTCCCCTGCTCCCCACCACCTCCCAAATAGCGTTCTCTCTCTCTCCCTCCCTTCCTCTCACTCTCTCCTAAAATCAATGGAAAAAAATATCCTCAGGTAAGGATTAACAACAACAACAAGCAATGGGAATCTATTGCATGTGGTTAAAAAAAAAAAAAAAAAAAGTTGGGGAGGAGCCCAAGACAGTAACCTTTTTCTGCCGACTGGGTGGGAGGGGGAGGGGAGGACAGAGGAGGAGATACAAAAGTGGTAGAGAGGCCACTTTTGATGCCAGTCACCCAGGTGGGAGATGCTGGCCCCTGGAGCTCCCCCGTGTCTTCTACAGGTAAATCTCCCATTTGCAAACCTGCCTCTTTCCTCTCTGCCTAGGACCAGACCCTGGCCTGGGTAGGTGTGCCATTCCTCAGTCCCTTCTCCACTGGAGGTGCCCTCTAAACCTAATGTCAGTGCCTGAATCCTGGTTGCCCCTGGTTACCTCCCCAGTGCCAACTGTCCCTGCCTGCCCCCTGCCGGGGGACACCTTTTCCCTCTGTGGTTGGGCATCACCAGGAGCCTCTCAGCCCTGCCCCCAGTTCCTCTGCCCCCAAGTGAGCAGGTATCATCCCAGACCCCAGCACCACCCCATCCCCACCTCCACCCCATCCCCACCTCCACCCCACCCAGACTGGATGGTTGATGTGAACAGCTCCCTTGCTGGGCCTGGAGCCCCCGTCCCAGGGCCCAGAGCAATTATCATTTAGTGGCACTGAGGGACTGCACTGGCAGAGCGCAGCGGCTTCCGCGAGTTTCCCAGAGCACATTACCCACATTAGTGTTCACTCAATACCGTCGGGAATCCCTCGAGAGAGCTGGAGGACTTGGCTGAGCCCTAGTTTACAGAGGGCTTGTAAACGGAAAGATATGCACAGTGTTCAGGAGCCAAGTGACAGGCCCTGCGTTTGCTAGAGCCTGAGCCAGCGTCACGAACAAATGGGCGCAGTGAGGGGAGACTAGTGAGCCTCGTATGGAGACAAGCCTGTGGGCTGGGGCCACGCTGCCTGCCCCTGCTCAGGACCAGGCACTGCGAACCAGGGGCCCCAGTCTGCTGGCCCTAACCCACAGAGTACACAGAAAAGACCCTACTTCTTGAGAAGAACCAAGGGAGACTGAGCACTGTGTTCCAGATGCAGGGCAGGAGCCAGGAAGTCAGAAAAAGACAAAGAGAACATAGGGTGTGCTGGGCACATCTTTCAGGCTCTCTCTGCCTCAGCTTCCTCATCTGTAACATGGGACATGCAAGTTCCCTCTCCCAGGGAAATGGGTGAAATCATGGCCATGACCACCTTGAGGGAGTCCAAGCCACATGCTGCTGGTTACCTCCATTGCCCAGTCCTCCCTCCCTCTGATCTTTTTTTTTTTTTTTTTTTTAATATATTTTATTGATTTTTTTACAGAGAGGAAGGTAGAGAGATAGAGAGTCAGAAACATCGATGAGAGAGAAACATCGATCAGCTGCCTCCTGCACATCTCCCACTGGGGATGTGCCCGCAACCCAGGTACATGCCCTTGACCGGAATCGAACCCGGGACCTTTGAGTCCGCAGGCCGACGCTCTATCCACTGAGCCAAACCGGTTTCGGCATCTCCTCCCTCTGATCTTTAGCGGGGCCCACGGCTGCCTGGAATAAAGATCTATTCCCAGCCTCCCTGTGGCCATTTTGCCCACGTGACTAAATTGTGACCACGACACTGTAAACACAAGCGTAATTTGCAGTCCTGGGGAGTGTCCTTAAAGGGAGGATGTGCACTTCTTTTTTTAAAATACATTTTTATTATTGATTTCAGAGAGGAAGGGAAAGAGAGAGAGAGAGAGAGAGAGAGAGAGAGAGAGAGAGAGAGAGAAACATCAATGATGACAGAGACTCATTGATTCTCCTGCACACCCCACACGGGGGATGGAGCCCGAAACCCGGGCATGTGCCCTGGCCAAGCATCGAACCTCGATGCTCAACCACTGAGCCGGGAAGGACACGCACTTCTTTGTCCCTTGCTCCTCCTGGGGGCTGGAACCAAACAGCCATCTTGGACCATGACATGGCAGCCACTTGAAGAAGGCGGCTTGAGCAGCAAGAATGATGGATGTTGACGTTGAGAAATCTCTCTTCCAGCCTCTAGGCTCTTGATTGTTTGACAGAGGAATAAACTTCTATCTTGTCGGCACTGTTTTCCCGTGGGGTGGTGTCTGCCACAGCTGAACCTAATCCTGGTCCCCACAGACTAGAACCTACATCCGCAGGTTCTCAAAGCCCAGGCCACCCACCGGAGCCCCCTGTTCCAGCCGAGGTCCTGAGGGAAGGCTCTAGTGTGCAGACCCGGTGGGTCCCGCTCAGGGTGTGCCCGTGAGCAGCCCAGTAGAGCAGGCGGCCCTGGCTCTGGACCCTCCAACGCTGAGCTACAGCCAGAAGGAGCCGGGCCGGCCTGCGGGATCTGGGATCCAGAGTGGCTGGAGGTTTGGGTTTTTGAAAAGGGCAGGAAAAGAGCTTAAAGCATGCGGAGGCGGAAGACAGGCGGGCTGGCTGGAATGACTTGCTGGCTGGCTTAAAAATCCGGCCTCTGCAAAAGCAGAAAGTAAGTACATCCTCAGCCTGCCTGCAAACGGCGAGGGGAACGTGGTAGGAGGAGGCCTCGGAAGCAGACCGCACCCTCACGGTGGCTGGTGAGGGGTTCCCAGGACCCACCCCGCAGAAAGGACCCTTCCACCACCGGGGAGGACAGGCCACCGCCCACGGGGCGGAGTGCCATCTGGGTTTCAGCAGCCTGGCACCCTGTTCACCCTTTTCAGCTCTAAGAGCGCTCAGTTTGCCTCCCTCTTTCAGCCCACAGGCTTCCAATGCAGCTGACTCCCCCCAAGGTCCAGGGGCCCCAGGTGCTCAGGCCTGGCCAACCAGAGTGCCTGTACTCTCCTGGTCACCCCATTGGTCGGGGATGAGCATGTGACCCAGGAGTCAGGGAGCCTCCAGATTTGCTGAGTCCGGTAAGAAAAAAGCAATCTCTGTTCCTGGATTGAACCTGAGAGGGTGTTAACCCCAGGGCTGCTGGCAGCCATTCTGCTGCCATGTGGCGCCTGGGAAGGAAGCAGGCATGGGCAGAGCCAAGAGACAAAGAGGCGTCCTGGTTCTAGCTGGATCCCAGCCTGAAGCTCATCGCCCTCGCATTTATAGATGTCAATGCATTTCTTCCCCCATCACCATCCAGAACTACTTGCCTGTGTACATTCTGATCTAAATGGAAACCATTTCGCCCTGGCTGGTTTGGCTCAGTGGATAGAGCGTCGGCCTGCGGACTGAAGGGTGCCAGGTTCGATTCCGGTCAAGGGCATATGCCTGGGTTGCAGGAGGCAACCAATCAATGATTCTCTCTCCTCATTGATGTTTCTATCTCTCCCTCTCCCTTCCTCTCTGAAATCAATAAAAATATATTTAATAAAATAAAATAAATGGAACACCATTTCTCCTCCAAGTGGCAGAATTCCCCACAGCGTTCCAATGCCAGCTTCCTAGTACACTGCCCCCCCCCACCCTGAGGAGGCCCGCTCTCAGCCCCCCCTGACTGAATACCACGGATCACACCGTATCCATGCCGGCTCCACCACCAGCATGGGAGCCCTTCAAGGACAGGACCTGCGTCTTCTTTATCTTGGTATCCAGTAGGAGCTCACTAAATGCTGGTTGAATAAATAAACAAATGACTGCAGAGATGCAAGCTAATCGTTCATCAAGTTTATGGAGGACATGAAATCGGGAGCAGTTTCTAGCCAGAGGTTAGAATCATAAAGCAGATTGGCTTTTGCAAATGGGAGTGTGGTAAAGCTGAATCGGAACTGGATGGCGTTCATTAAGTAACTAGTTTGAAGAAGTCATCGCTGGGAGTTTGGGGGAGCTGGGGATGTCATGGATTCTGTGCACATTCCCACATAAGCTGTGGGTGGCAGGCTGGACCTGGGGGAAGAAGCTGGTCTCCCCCATCAAGGTCAATGGATGGGCTTGTGACACGGGAGACCTGGGCAGGTTTGTCTGCCTCCTGGAAGGCACTCTGAGCTCTGTATTTTGAGAGACATAGAAGATGCAGGGAAGCAAGAAAAAAAGCATTTAAAATAGTGAAAGGGAAGATAAATTGGATTTCTGAAGATGGGTTAGAGATGGAATTGCTGCATCTGGAAGGAAAAGAGAGAGAAAACCATTTATCCAATGGGCTTTAATGCGGGGTGCCACCCCCCGAGTGGATCCGGTGCCCCAGAAGGGGAGGGACAAGGAGGGAGGCGGTGGCAGCCCACCCTGCCCCCACTGCAGCCGCCAGAGCTGCTGCCACCCCTACTGTTTGCGCTTTTATCGTTTGCAATGAAAGACGATGATGTGTGTATGCGCTGTATTGATTGTGCCTCTTAGATTTTTATGTCATTGTGGAAAGCGGCAATTATGCCTGCTCTGGAGGGAGCAAACGGCCCCGGGGGAGGACAGTGCAGGGCCAGGAAACTCAGAAGGCATACCAAGACGTCCAGCTCAGAAGGGGGCAGGAGGCAAGCAGACCGGAGAAGGGGCTGGTTGAGCCTGAGAAGGGACAGCCACTCCACCTATCCCAGGCTATAGCAGTGGTTCTCAACCTTCTGGCCCTTTAAATACAGTTCCTCATGTTGTGACCCAACCATAAAATTATTTTCGTTGCTACTTCATAACTGTAATATTGCTACTGTTATGAATCGTAATGTAAATATCTGATATGCAGGATGGTCTTAGGCGACCCCTGTGAAAGGGTCGTTCGACCGCCAAAGGGGTCGCGACCCACAGATTGAGAACCGCTGCATTAAGCACTTACGGTGTACTCAACTCATGGTGTCACACTTCTCTGAAAGCCCTCCAGTGGCTTCCCTTTTGCATTTAGAATAAATCCTCTCACCCAGACACGTGTCATCTGACCCTCGCCCACCGCTCTGGAATCACCTCCATCTTCTCTCCTCCTCACTCACTGCCATCTTCCTGGTCTGTCCACTTGCCAAGCCTGGCCTGCCTCAAGGCCTTTGCCCCTGCTCTTCCCTCTGCCTGAAATGCTGTTCCCCACACTCTATCCTGTCATTCATTACCTGCCCATTCAGGCCTCAGCCCAAGTGTCACTTCCGCTCAGGGTCCATCAAGAGAACCCCATGTCAAGTTCACACCAGTCTCTCAGTCACGTCGCCTTTTCTTCTAGCACTTTTCACTCTCAGATACACAGACTGGGGCAAAAGTAGGTTTACAGTTGTTCATATGGAAAAAAAATACAAGAATCAATAAATAATAATACAAGAATAAACTCTGTTCCGAATATTCACAACCATAAACCTACTTTTGCCCCACCCTGTATTCTTTTTCTTTTTTTAAAATATATATTTTATGATTTTTCACAGAGAGGAAGGGAGAGGGATAGAGAGTTAGAAACATCAATCAGCTGCACACCCCCTACTGGGGATGTGCCTGCAACCAAGGTACATGCCCTTGACTGGAATCGAACCTGGGACCCTTCAGTCCGCAGGCCGACGCTCTATCCTCTTTCCCACCAAATGGTGAATGCGAAAAGAATGGGGAGCGTATCCCTTTTTCACTGCTTTGCCACCAGCACTAGAGGAGTTCTTGGCACACAACATGAGTGTAATGAATATTGATAAATATTATTCACACCAGTTAACAGTAGGGGAAACTGAGGTTTAGAGAGTGTATTAATTAAGACTGTGTTTGCCCTGGCCAGTGTGGCTCAGTTGGTTGAGCATTGTCCCATGCACCAAAAGGTTGCAGGTTTGATTCCCAGTCAGGGCACGTACCCAGGTTGCGGGTTCGATCCCCGGTCAGGGTGCACATGGTAAGCAACCGATCGATGTTTCTCTCTCACATCAATATTTCTCTCTCTTCCTCTCCCTTCCTCTCTCTCAAAATCAATAAAAACCTACTTAAAAAAATAAAGACTGTGTTTGACTACAAGTAACAGAAAATCCAACTAATAACCAGGGGTCCAATTGCTCAGTGATGTCCTCACAAGCTGAGGAACTTTCTGTCTTCTGCCCACTTCTTCTTAGGCCATGACTCTTAGCTTGTCCCTCATACTCACAACGTGGCTGCTGCTGCTCCTAACCTAAGTTGGCCTTCAAAACAGGAAGGAGAGGGTAAGGCAAAATTATGACTCAGCTGAGTGTGTTTTCCTTTTTATGGGGCCTTTTCCATTTCCAGGACACCCCTCACTAGGATTCCAATTCCAGCTCATTGGCCAGATCTGTGCCATTTGCTGCAAGAGATACTGGGAAGCTGAACATTCTGTGCTCCGAGACAGAGGACGGCAAAGGAGAGGGGAGTGGACAGGAGTTTTGGGGGAGCCTGACTCAGTGACTGACACCGAAGGGTAACGAGACTTGCTCACGGCCACAGCAATAAACAGCAGATCTAGGATTTGAGCCCGTGTCTGTCTGATCCCAGGGTCCCTGCCTATTTGCCACACCATGTGCTTCCCTCCTGGCATCTGAGTAAGAGACCAAAGGCACGAGAGCAGATACCAGAAGTGCCATCTGGTCTTGGGCCAACACACGCAGCTGTGCTGCAGCTGGCCTTTCTGTATCCCGACATCTCCCTCCTTCCCACACACACCCAGCGCTCCCATCAGGGCTCCCTACCCCACCTGCTCTTCCCGCCTCTGTTCCTTTGCACATGCTGCTCTTTGACCAGAGCCTCTGCTACCCCTGCCCTACTCCATTCATCCTTCGAAGACCAGCTCAACAACTCTTCCCTTTCTGGACTAGGCAAGTGCCAGGGACCTGCCCTCTTAGCAGAGAGGGAGACAGACAGTAAACAAAATAAGTAGGAGCATTTTATGGAGGGGTAGGTGATGAAAGCCAAACAAGGCAATGTGTTAAGAGAGCAACTGGGAGGCTGTGGGAGGCAGAATAATGCCACTCCCACCCCTCCACCCTCACCCCTGCCCAAAGACGTTCAGAACCGGTGAATAAGTGGGGGGGGGGGGTGCCAAAGGGGAGCGAAGGTTACAGATGGGCTGGAGGTGGTGTGTAAGGAAGGGGTGGCTGGCTCCTGTCTCTGGTTCTTGGGAGGGAACCTCTAGGTTCTTGGAATTTCTAACGTGGTACGAGTGTCGTGATTCGTGGGGGCCTCTTAGATTACACCTGAGGGTTTATACGAATGAAGTGACTCGGGGTGCGGGTTAGTCCCGCCAGAAAGAGCAGCCATGTGATCAGAGAGTTGGAGCCCTGGCCTCTGGGAGGAGAGAGGCCCTGCACATTGGAGTCACGCACGTGGCCAGCCATTCAATCAATCTGATCAATCACGCCTACACAGTGAAACCCGATGAAACTCTGGACACCAAGGCTCCAGGGAGCTTCCCTGGTGGGTAACAGTCTATACTCACACATTCCCGCCCTGGGAGGGTGACACGCCCTCACTCCATGGGCCCTCCCCGCCCTGGTCCTTTGCATCTCTCCCGGGGTCTGGTTCCGATTGTACCCTTTTGTAATCATAAGTGCAGTGCTTTCCTCAGTTCTATGAGTCGTTCTAGCAAATTATGGAACCTCAGGGGGAGTGAGACCCCCTGACTTGGCAGCCAGCTGGTCAGAAGTGAGCGTGGCCGGGGGACACCTGAACTTGCAGCTGGCGTCTGAAGTGAGGGCAGTCCTTGGAGGACCGTAGCCTTCACTTGGGAAGTTTGACCTCATTCCGCGTAGTGGGTGTCACTGAAGGCTGCTAATCGCTGGCCTTGAGTTGGGGAGATGATCCTGGAGTTTCTGCGGGCTCCTAACCAGGGTTCTTAGAAGTGGGAGAAGGAGGCAGGGAAATAGCAGCACAAGAAGGCCCAGCATTGCTGGCTTTAGAGAGGGAGGAAGGGACTGCGAGGCTGGAGGAATGAGGGCAGCCTCGGGAAGCTGGGCAAGGCGAGGGCACGGTTCTCCCCTGCAGGGGTCTCCAATCAGTCCTGCTGTCCCCTTGGTTTTAGCCCAGTAGTTCCCAGGTTAGGCTTCCAACCTCAAGAACTGTGAGATAAGGAAAGTGCGTTGTTCTAAACCTCTGATTTGTGCTCATTTGTTACAGCAACAGCGGGAAACTAATACAGGGGCATTCCTTAGTGAGGGGGCAGGGGCAGGGGCAGGGGCAGGGGCAGGGGCAGGGAAGGCTTCTCTGAAAAGGTAACAATTAAGGTGAAATGTCCTCGTTGTCACTGGTTTTGCTTGTAGGAACCTAAAGAACTTCAACCTCGCCTGATTTTGACGCACTGAATCACTTACTGGAGACTCAGCAGGGATGAACTCCAGGAATTTTCTCCTCCCAGCATTTTTGTTTGACTTATTTTAAAAATACAATAAAATTATTTTTGCATGTATGTGTATAGCTCATGAATTTTCACACGTGTAGATCTGTGCAACCATCACAATCAGGGTACGGAAGTGTTCTGTCACCCCCATGAAACTCCTGCGTGTTGTCCCTTTAGAGTCACACGCTTCCCACAGCCCGAGCCCCTGATGACCACTGGCCCACTCTCTATCACTGGAACTTTTGATGTTCTTTTGTTTTTCTTGTTTTTATTTTATTTTGTTCTGTTTAGAGTTTTGTTCTTTTGAGAATGGCACATAAATGGAATCGCCTTTTGCGACTGCTTCTTGCATTCGGTGCAATGCCTCTGAAATTCATTCAGGTTGTTGCATGCATCAATACAGCTGACCCTTGATCAGCATGGGCTTGAACTGCATGGGTCCACTTATATGTGGATTTTTTTTCAATAAATTCCTGTATAGTTTTCAGTCTGAAGTTGGGTGTCTGCAGAGGTGGAGGGCTGACTGTATGCATTGTTCTGCACCATTTTATAGAGAGGACTTGAGCATTCATAAATTTTGGTATCTGCAGGGTGTCCTGCAGATATCGAAGGATAACTACATTATGCAGATTTTAGACTGCGTGGAGGGTTGGCACCCCTAACCCTCATGCTCTTCAAGGATCAACTGTAGTTTGTTCCTTTTTATTGCACAATTGTATTCTATTGCCCTAATGGTTTGTCTCAGTGGATAGAGTGTCGGCCTGCGGACTGAAGGGTCCCAGGTTTGATTCCGGTCAAGGGCATGTACCTTGGTTGCGGGCACATCCCCAGTAGGGGGTGTGCAGGAGGCAGCTGATAGATGTTTCTCGCTCATCGATGTTTCTAACTCTCTATCCTTCGTCCTTCCTCTCTGTAAAAAAATCAATAAAATATATATTTTTTTAAATTGTATTCTATTGAACATATGTACCACAGTTTACCCATTAACCTATTGGAGGACACTTGGATTGTTTCCTATTATTGGCAATTACCAATAGAGCTGCTATGAACATTTGTGTGCCAGTTTTCATGTGAATATAAGTTTTCATTTTTCTTGGGTAAATACTCAGGAATGGGATTGCTGGGTCATATAATTACTATAACTTTATAAAAAACTGCTAAACTATTTTCCAGAGTGACTGTACCATTTTGCATTCCCACCAGCAATGTGTGAATTCCAATTGCTCTGTATCCTTGTCAGCACTTGGTTTTGTCAGTATGTTTTTTATTCTAATTGGTGTGTGGTTGTCACTTTTTGCCCTAATGGCTAATGATGTTTAACATCTTCTCATGTACTTACCCTTATATCTTTTTGGGTGAAGTGTCTGTTCAAATCTTTTGCCCAGTTGTGTGTGTTTTTTTAAGATTTTTTAAAATTGATTTTTAGAGAGAGAGGAAGGGAGAGAGAGAAGAAACTTTGACACAAGAGTGTAACATCGATCAGCTGCCTCCTGCATGCCCCCTATCAGAGATTGAGCCCACTACCCAGGCTTGTGCCCTGATGGGGAATCAAACCAGCAATCTTTCGGTGCGTGGGACAATGCCCAGCCAACGGAGCCACACCAGCCATCTGAGAATGTCTTCGTTTTACCTTCATTCCTAAAGGATATTCCTCTTAAAAATTCTGAGTTGTTGCCCTGGCCAGTGTTTCTAAGTGGTTAGAGCATCAACCTATGCATCGAAGGGTCTCGGGTTCCATTCCTGTTCAAGGGCACCTACAGGTTCAGAGTGCACAGGAGGCAACTAATCAATGTGTCTCATTCCCATTGCTATCTCTCTCTCCCCCCCCCCCATTCCTCTCTCTCTAAAAATCAATGGAAAAAATATCCTCAGGTGAGGATTAA